>NC_084704.1:32216760-32531680 GCF_033807575.1 Cydia pomonella
GAAGCAGCCTACAGTGGCCTTATCATCAGCCGAATCGGAATACATGGCACTAGCGTCTGCCACGAAGGAAGCATGCTACTTACGTCGGTTTATCTATGAGATAACAGGTAAACTGCATATAGTTAACTTAGCTTCTGACAGTCAGAGTGCCATCAACCTCGTTCGAAATCCTGTACACCACAACAGGACGAAGCATATAGACGTCAGGTTTCACTTTATTAGGGAAAAGGTGTCAAATAACGTTGTTAAATTAGAGTATATCAAAAGTAGTGATATGCCTGCCGATGTACTTACGAAGCCACTAGGACCTATAGTACATAAACGGTGTATACTTAACTTAGGATTAGAAACTTAAGTTTTTCTTTGTTTTTTTTTGTGTTTGTCAGGCACAACTTCGATTAAGGGCGGCTGTTGTAGTTTGTAACCTCTTTTGTGCTGACAAATATTTAGTTTTCTAGTTCTATTTTCTATTTTTGATATATTTTTGATTTGCTTAGTTACCTCTACTTCGAATAAAACACTCATGTCATAAACATCTCTTTTAACTCTATTTTTACAAAATACCTAATTTCCTAATTTCTACAACAGGATCATTATTAAATTACAAATCCTACAGAGTAATGAAAAGCTCTTTTCCTTGTTTAAGACTTTTTTATGGGCTCCCGAGGGATGGATATAAAGATTGCAGGGCGTACAAAGTTGTTTTTCAGGCCATTTATAATTGTTTTTCAGTTTAGGCATTCAAATTCATTTTCATCTCTCATGATCTGAAAGTGGCTTAAAGTAGATAGAATAGATACTCTTTATTGGCACACCTCAGTAAAAATATACAAGAAAAAGCTAGCTAGGTAGCTAGGTAGTAGCTAGGTTAAGTTAGGCTAGCTAGGGCGATTTACTGTCTAAATGGATTTGTTGTATAATTTCCATTCTGATAAGATTTATTCCATAAATAACGGTTACTTAAAAAGTTAAAATGTTACTCGTAATTGAAAGTACCCTGAAAAATACTATATACAATATATTTAGTTTTTTAGTCATATTTTATAAAATACACAATACGCAAGTAGGTATTTTACTTTTCTCGTATTCGAAATGAACAGATTGAAAAGTTGCTCAACACACGGAGCGTACCTAATACGCGCGTAAAACGAGAGAGCTACGAGCAGTGAGCACGAATAAGTTCAAACAAGTCCGCACAAGAAGCGTCGTCGTAGCGTAGCGTATGAGATTTCTGTCTTCATTACGACAGGCGTAGCGTAATACAGGCGTAAAAAAAACTTCTGACAATAATCAAACAATAAAAAATCTTCATCTGACGAGAAACTAAGATGACATGACGCCAGTGACGCCACGCCATAATTTCGCCTAATAATGAGATTTCAAAATTCAAACATTTATTCTGCAAGTAGGCCTCAAGGGACAAGACAATACAAAATACATAACATTTATAAATACAACAGCCAATACCTGGGTAAATATTACATTTTAATAATCTTAAAATAAATAATTACTACAATACAATAGAGATGTATAATCTCTATGGTTAAAAATACATTAAATCTGGAGATATAATAGATTCCCAATGTCAGAGTAATAATACTAATAAGATTTGGAGGTGTAAAGTCTCTCCAAGTGTCAAAATAAAATTATACTAAATAAATACATCGCGTCTGGTCTGGACTGTTAAGCTAGCAGTTTCACTTATAATAGCAGTTTCACTTATAAAACTCGCCGCGCTCGCGTGACGCTTAGTGCCCAGCATCTCGTGCTCGTAACGTTTTTACAATACGCTTACGTTCCGTGTGTTGAAGACCTAACTCGGGTGAACAGCACCCAATTTATTACTATCCCCGGTAAGTACCAGCATGTAACAGAGGCTAGTAATCTGATTGTAGCATAAATATAATCTATGTTGCAGTGCAGTTCATTGAAAGTAAGGGCTTGCAAAAAAATCGCATTTGTTACATAACTAACGTTACGCAGACAAACATTTGATTAACTACATATTGGGAACTGCTAACCTATCATAGCTTTTTTATAGCTGGAAATTGTGTAATTGGCAGAGAATAAATAATAGTACTACCGTAAAGAAATGACACTTCCTACAAAACCAAAGTTTGACAGTGATTCAGGGACGAATCATGCTGTCCCATTCTAATGTATCTTTCGGCTTTCAGCTATTTAGGGTTGTCAAAATTCAAGTTATCTGTGGTTGTGCACGCAAAGGGACGTCAAGTTGTCCCAATCCTGATAATTGCTCGTAGCAATGCAGAGCCGAACGGAGCCGATAATGCCCGAAAGAATCAGTGTCGCCCCACTGGAATTGGGTAATATTCAAAGCTGTTTATGAAGGGACAGCTGTCGGTGAAACGTGTCAAATGTGTCAGTCAAAAATGTACTAAGAGCGCCGTGTATAAATAATATTATGTTGCTGGGTATAGATAGGCATTTATGGATTCTGGTTCTTGATTCTGTTTTTTTAAGGTCATGGGGATTCACAGAGTCACTAGTAATTAATATTAAAACAAGTAGTAATGCTCAACACACTTTATTCCGAGAAGATACATGGAGCTGGAAGGGCACAACTCGAACGATACTCGACACACAGTAACAACTCTCGATGGTAGTCTTATCAGCTAGTTTAACCTGTACCATATATTATTATGCTAAAACCTTTGGTTTACAGAAGAAACAACATTGAAATTTGAAGATAGTCTATCGGCATCTTTGTCACTTGAATTCCTATTACGGTAGAGCGACAGAGAAGCCGATAGACGATTTTCAAATTCTGATACTGGCGGCGGGTACAAGTCTCAACGGCTCGAATCTTTAAGGCTTGGCTAAGTCAACTCAGAAAACTACCACGCAGTGACAAAGCGTCCTCAAGACAAGCCTATTATAGATCGTGTCATTCACGAAGACGCAAGCCCTGACTCGTAATGTCATGTTAGATTTGACAAATCTGCGCGTCATCCTGGATGACACGAACTGGATAACCTTTTCACCATTTGAAATTCCTTTCTAGCCATTTGATTTCGAACCGAAATTGTTATTGTACGTTGAAATGTGTTTTTGTTTTAATTATGATGGCAAGTACCTATGTTGCCGCTATCGATTTAAGAGCAATTCCTAGCTGAGCAACTTTTCAAATCTCAAATTTTTGAAGCTGTCGCGCTGCGGTGGGCGGGAGTGCGTTCGTGCGATGAGGACAACTGCAGCTCGGACTAAAATTCCCACGCAAAAAACTCAAATATCTAGGTTTCGCTCTCGACTGTTTTCTCCTCAAAAACACAACCATACATTATGAAATTTTGGAAACTGCAAGAGGAAGAAATAATCTATGCCGTGATGTTTTGATTTTTTGGATATTTGTTGTCATATTTGTATACAGCGCCTTTTTTGCAGCCAATTCAATTGAGCCATTTTTGCGATTTTCGAGGCGCTGTAAATTTCTTCAAAATAAAATAATCCAAAAAGCAAAAATAACAGCACAGATATTGATGTTTTTGGTCTTATTTGAAAAAATGATTGCTCTAGGTTAAAAATCCAAGGAGGAAACAGTCGAAAGCGTTTGTATGGAAAAATCCCAACTAAGAATTCCTCTTTAGGGCTAACTAAACTAGTGACTAAACAGACTTAGAACTCGAAAGATTTTAACCACGCACTTCTGAGGCCAAAAGAAGGAAAAAATGTTGTGACTTTTAAGTAAATTTCGACAAAAAAAATTTTTTTTGTTATTTTTCGCAGATTTTTTAATGTATTTGTACATAAAAAGTTAATGTTATGGTAAAACTAGCACTACTTTAGCTGTGCGAGGCAAGAAGTTTCTGGTCTTACATTATCTATACATTTATCTAGGCAAGTGATTTGTGATCTAAGGTTACATAAATATTGGACTCTTTGCCACTGAGAGGTACAGCCAGCAGCAGATAAATTTACGGTTGAGATTGGCGAGAAAACCTTTTATTCTCTTACAATAAGTATGGTCATGGTCTTTTTTTTTAAATATTATAGGACATTATTACACAAATTGACTAAGTCCCACAGTAAGCTCAATAAGGCTTGTGTTGATGGTAATTTGAGAAAGATATATATAATATATAAATACTTAAATACATAGAAAACACACGGGACTCAGGAACAAATATCCATGCTCATCACACGAATAAATGCCCTAAACTAAGAACTGCCATCGCGTAAGTACATCCAACTGCTGACCGTACACTAATTATACAAGTCCAAATTGCTAATATACCTACACAATATAATTACTGATATACTTTTAATAAAATAAAGCACTTTAAGAATGTCTTCTCAAAGAGGGTATGTCTCTGAAGAAACCTCTAAATAAGACTACATGCATTAGATAATCTGGACTTTAACGGAATGAGGAATTAATGTCTTTCGTCTGCGATTACTGCCTAACATAGTTAAAGAAATGATAACATTGTCAATGTCAAATCCGTGAAATAGGAGTCTATTTCACTAACTTGACAATTGTCATCTAACACTGACAATTCCGCCATCAATATTGTTCACATCTATTGCTGGATGTCATTGCTGCTTAATTTCCCTGAATTGTAAAGATGATGAAACAAGACTGACCGTCAACACTTGACAATTTTCGGGGTCGATAAAAGAAATGATAATATTGTCAATGTCAAATCCGTGAAATAGGAGCCTATTTCACCAACTTGACAATTGTCACCTGACACTGACAATTTCGCCATCAATATTGTTGACAATTATTGCTGGTTATCGTTGCTGCTTGATTTCCCCGAAATGTAAAGATGTAGTTGAAGAATCAAGCATGAAATCTAAAACTTACATTTATTAAATAGGATTAACCCGCAATTTAAATTATAATATAATAATAGGGACATCACAAAAAAGTATACTTGAATTGTACCTTATGATAACTTATATAAATCATATATATTATTAAAAGTAGATGGTTCAATATTTGTTTAAGTAATTATTAGTTAATAATTTACGATATAACATATATTTTAATATTATATATACCTATCGACATGGTCATTCTTACTTCCAATAAAAATTTGCAACCTAATAATAATCATCACTAGAAGTTACTAAGACTTAAGATATATAAAAAAATAAAAAATACATTTAAACACCAGTAAACGAGGGAATTGATTACAATGTTGAAACCGTTGGTCGAAAATAAAGTATTTATCGTTAAAACAGCGTATAAAATTAAAGCTTATTATTTTACACGGAAATCATAATAAATAAAAATAAGTTTTAAACAGTAACGTTTATTTATCAGTGCATGCGGCAGTTAGTGAGTAAAACTAATTTTTATTTTTTAATCCGTTTTATTTCAAAAAGAAGGTCAACACTCCCACATCGACGGCCACCCACCACTAAAATTAACTATTTTCGTGAATTATCTCTGGAGTCTGGAGCATGCATACTTTTTTACCTTTGTAGCACTCACATTTTTATAAAATGAATGCATTTTTATAAAGTGAGTGCATTTTTATAAAATGAGTACATTTTATAAAAATGTGAGTGATTTTGGGTGTACCGGTGTGGCAGTTTAGATCTTACTAATAAGCATCAAATGTAAGCACGAGACTTGCCTGCTATGGCCGTGTTATTTGTAAAAAAGAAAAAATAGCAGCCTGGTAACACAAAACAACACTACGTAGGCGTAGACAAGTATCATTCAATTTGACATTCAATAAATACTGGAAGCGAAGGATCCACAAACACTACAAAATAATTAGACTACTGACTAGTACACAAATGTACAACTTACACATACTATTTGCTAGGAATCAACCATCGTATCTCTGAGGGCGCATTTTAATTGGGCGACTAGTCTGTTCACGTCTTTAATGTTGGACAAACGTTCATTTGGTTATTTTAATACCACACAGTGTTTCAGTCACTCAACCAATCAAATAACCTTTTTTGACTGGTCCTTATTTCATTAACTTGACTATTGCAAGGGACAATAACAATTCAGATATTTCAAAGTCGATATGCTTTGATGACGCCTATCCAAATTCCAAATTAAATGTGATCCCCGAAGTGTACAGAGAATTGTCATTGTCAGGTGACAATTGTCAACTTAATGAAAAAGGGGGCTGGTGTTCATCTGATCCTTATTACACTAGTTGGAGAGTTTTAACCACGTATCAACAAAGAAACGTCATGACATGTTAATCACAAATGTCAAGTTGGTGATTAGGGACTGTTGGGAAAGACGTAGTCTACGAGAATTCATTTTTAACAATGCGCCTTGTATTTTTCTTATTCCTTTTTCATATTAGAATAGAAGAAAATATACCCACGTATGCCAATGAAAAGTGCTGTTCGACCAATGAAAATGTGCCATACATTGTACGCGGAAAAGTCGTCCTGAGATCGTATGTCTTACAATAATGTAACATTACAATATTTTGTATTCGTCGATACAGACACACAGCAAACGATCAGTTAAAATGAAGGACCACAACTAATTCGGAATTAAGTCGAGACAGTATTAATAAATATTGAGTAATTCTATGATTTATCTTGCCTGTCTATGTATCTATAGGAAATAGATGAATAATCTAGAACATCTAGATATCACCTACTATGGTCATATGTATCTATTGTCGTCTAAGTTAGGACGTTAAGCACGAAAAATTTCGTATTTATATTGCTTGTGGCTTTGACCGCCGGCATCATGAGCGAGACAGTAATATAAAATGTACGTGCAATAGAGATATTAGAAAAAGGCGGGTTAATATACGAAATTCTCCGTGCTTAGCGTCCTTACTTGAACCAATTGGATGATGACCATGGTCAAATTTTAACACATGACCATAATAGGCATTTGTTTGTTCAGAGATTTTATAAATGAGGGGATTCAACGTAAACATACACTGCATTCACCAAACTGTAAAATAAAGCGTCAAATATAGTTAATTTGTCAATTTAAAAGCAATTTCAGCTTTTCTTGTGGTCCGTTACCAGGGTTTTCAAACATTCGCAGATAACATTATTCTAAAGTGTGTATACAAGGATAGCAACAAGAACAGTACCATACGCTTGGATTTACTAGTAAAGTGTTTTTGTCTAATTTACATTCTGGCAAGACTTTTTACATAGACATGGGTCGCCCTATTTAAGAGCAGAATAATGATAACGTCAGTCATAGAGTATTATTTTTTAGTTATGTTTTCAGCGCCCAAGTGTAAAGCTACAAGTTCCAATTTTACATATTAAACCGATTGACAATCCAGCGTAAGCGCGAAGCTTAGGCCAAGTGTTGCCGGTTTAGACTTGTACAATTTTTAGTTATAGGTTTTTAACACAGGGCATAGGTGATAAAATCAGCAATTTAAAAAGTTACTTTTGTAATGATTGACTGATTAACAAATGCGTTTTAATCCATTATAGAGAAAATAAATAACCACCCATCATTTCATTGACTATCTAAAACTAAAACTTGTGTATTTCTAAGGCGGTTTCACATTGGATGCGGGTCTGCACGCCGGTCCGACGAGCAAGCGGGACATGGCTATATTCGGGCATAACGCCGTCACGTTCAGGCACCGGAGCGGCATACAAATCCCCACCAGTGTGATAACCGCGTAAATAGTGAAGGGGCTAAATTATCGGTTTTTCTCAGTATAAGTAGTTCTTCCTCGGGAAAATAGCGTGAGGTTCCTTGTAGTTCGGGTCAGGCTGGTTGCGGTAGCGGCGGGCGAGCCACACGGCGAAGAGCTGCAAGCACACACACTTTACAATATTTGCACGAAGTTTGTTGGCCAAGAGGTTCACTCAGAAGTTAACTTTGTTTGCTCTTAAGTAATAACAGTCGATGTTAAGATAGAAAAAGATGAATATAACAACGACAGGAGTAATAAACTATAGTCTAGAAAACCTAAGCACCAAAGATTTTTTTTCGTTTTATATCATCATAAGTTCAGAAAAAGAAATATGTAAAACTGCCACAGCGTGCTTGCGAGCAGCAACAGTTATTGGTTTCCCAAATTATAGTTTAGGTTGATCATCTTTGTAAGCAAAGTAGGTGCAAGAAATCAAGTAACCATTTTTGCAAGAATCATACAAGGGATAATATTCAAACTTCGAGATTACCTCAGGCCAAAACCAATAAGTCAGGGAAAACTTACCACAATGCAACGAAATTCGTATTAACAAACAAAACTGCAAACTAAAACAAAGTGTCAATTTCCTATCATAACATATCTAATTCAGTCGTATTTTAATCGCGTTCGTCGCATTGAGCTAAGCTGTAAATTACAATTATCGCGTACACTTTGTTACAATAACATTTTATGCATAAGTGCATGCTAATAAAGTGAGACTGTCATGCGTAAAGTGCTATTTACATTAAAGTACATCGAGAGGCATGCAAATTAAACATTTAGATATCAATGTAGGTAAAGTTAGTTTTATACTTATCAAGGATGAGTATGCATACACGTGGCAAGTAGAAAAAAGCCAATGCTTTCCTGCTTATTAATTCACAAATTAAACTTGGAAGTTTTGCAATGTGTACAACGGTCACATCAATATAGAAGCAGCGTATATCAAGAGCCAAAAAAATATTTTCTTACGTCTTTTGATATATTGTAGACAGCTACTAAGAATCGAATTACTAAAGCGTGATTAAATGACGCAAGGCTAATAAAACTTAATGTTTTACACGCTGCGCAAGCGTATTCAAAAATGGAGTACGAACGGCTCTTTTAGAGATACAATTGCCGTTCCTTACGTCACCCATAAAATTAACCTTTGAGAGTTCTTAAGTTTCCTTAAACTGCATTTGGCTCTTCTCAAAAGTTTGCCGACCCCAGACCTACTCGTAGCTCTTAATGCTGTAAATAGTATGATGATACCAAAGAAAACTCATACATTTACACGCTTGCCGAGATCCAAGCCTGTGCAAACGCTTGAATGCCAGTTACACGCTTGCAAGTGCGTTATTGTATTTCGGACCGGTTGAATATTCCTTTGATCTGTGTTCAAAAACCCAACACTGGTCCGGATTGGCCACAAGTTCTTGCAACCTCACGCAAGCCAAGCCAAACACGCTTATGATTGTGGATGCTCGTCGAGACTTGCCAAGCGTATCAATGTAGCATTATCAGAACTATAATGTTGTATGACTAGCTGCAATGAAGCTCCAAGCTCAAGCATGAAATAAGAAGGCCAAAGGCGACATGAGCCGGCGCGCTTAAGGCTCAAAATTCGTTTCGTTGTCTTGTTTTTGACCACTTTGTCTCGCTTGTATTTGTGTCTTCTATAAATAAATAAAAAATTCGAGTGCTATTGCATATCTTTCTAGCTGTAGATTATAATTTACACGAGGAACATCAAAAAATAACTTTCATCTCATACAAAAAGCTACACTCCGTCACATTTCTGGGGACAGAAAACGAGACAACGAAAATAATTTTAATTCTATAATGCCATAGCAAGAAGCGTATAATTTGAATTTGCATGCAATAAAAAAGACATACATACAAGAAACATGCTTGCAGCAGTAATATCACAATATTTTTGACTGAAGAGCCGATGTATTGATATACATGTTTTTATATTTAATCGTAATCCAACTTTGTCAAAGAAAATAATAAATTTTGCCGTGAGAGCAGTATTCATATTTAAGTACCTACAAGCAAAACTACAACATAAAGGGTTTTGAACTTTTGATATAAAATAGCTAGTACAAAGAAATATGAGTGACATTTACTTTATGTGCCCAACCTTTTTATATTTTTTTCATTTTTACTAATAGCTATATATCTTGAAGACCTTTTTTGGAACAGGAATGAAGTGTAGTGTAAATTTCAAATCCTAAGCTGTCAGGTGACAATTATATCAATCGTTGATTTGATGAAATACATCCACATTTTTACTAACATGACAATGTTATCTGACTATGACAATCGCCACACATCTTGCGACCGATAAGTTCAGATTGTCAATTGTCAATGTGAAGTCATAATTATCAAATCCGTGTAATAATTCGTCCAATTTTTTTGTCGTGCCCCCCTCAGGGACAGAAAAACTTCAGGTACAAAGAACCAATTAATGGTAAAAACGATTTAACGTTAAAGCTTGTCAGCCTCAAATCCTGCTGCTTCCAGCTGATTAGGCGCCATTATGTATCATTTTAGCATTAGAAAGAACTCCAGAATGTGGAGTCCACAGCAGTAAGCATGATATTTCAATAGACAGTTTAAAGTCTTTAAACGGTTAATGGAGTGATCTCAACGAACACGATCACATTACTTGTTTCAAAATTGTACCGCATTCAGTGCCTGATTCCGAACTTCATGCCTCCTTGTAACGAGTTCTTTCTAATCATAAAATAACGAAGTACAGACGGGCACGCCCTATCGTTTGGAAACTTTTACTCAAGCAAGTATAGATATTCAAGTGCTTCAGAAGACAGAAAAAAAAGATGACTATACTTAGACTATAGCAAACTATTTCTTTTTTGGACGAGAGCCAGTGAGATATGTATTAATGAATTTGATGACTAAGTCTAAGGGAAAATAGGCTCTAACTCATATTAACTGTTAACCAATACATACGTGTCAGTTATAGACTCCGAATAAATCAATGTATACTCCTGCTGCTGACTAACTAGTAACTAGTTTTATGTTATGAGTTAAGGCTTCCCCGAACCATTACTCAACAAGACTTGAACCAAAAATACTATAGTTACACATTTTCAAAATATCTACAATCGGAGCCCTAGCTCATAACACTAGGGGTCCATTTGAACGCTACTGGTCTAGTATTATAAGTGTTTATGTCGTAAAAATCACCCCAACTAGAGCATAGATATAAGACGATTTGCGGTAACCACACAAAGGCGCTCCCTTAATTTAGTTTGGAAGCACTTCTTACTTCAGTTTCGTCCACAGCCTCATTAATATGAAATAGAACCGAGTCCTAGGGAGGAACAATTGAACATGGACTTATGGATTGCCTGGATTGGATATATAGTATAAAATGGTGTACAATGCAACTCGGTCTTGCTGCTCTATACGAGCGAAATTGCACCTACGATATGGTTGAAATTTTCTGAGGTGATTTTTTGAGCTTAAACCCCTAATCTGTTAAACAAAGGGTATTGCTCCTTTTTAGCAGCGGTTTCTTACGCTATTGCTACTGACTCTGTCATAAGTGAATGAGAACAAGCCCGTTCAAACAGTACTCTTACCATCCTATTCATAGGGTTTAATTTCATGTGACAGCTCATTCGGAGATAGCACGTTTTGTTATGGTGGATTTTCATCATTCATCGCCCAAACGTGTTATCTTCGAATAAGCCGTTACATAAATTTGAACCTTAATAATATCACAATACACTTGATTTTTAACCGACATTGTTGCTTTAGACACCGAAGAAGGGAGCTGACCTCCATTAAAGACACACAAAAAATCACATCAGAAAATTTCAACTATATCTGTTTAGTATTCTTCCATTGTTATTTTGCATGCATTTGTCTTGGCACACTTATAAAAGAAGACTTGCAGTATTCCTTATTTGGACCATAGCTAATCCTTGTCTTTGTATCCCAGATCGGAATATAAAAACGGAGCTTATACTAGTGGAGCATTCCAAGGGCTGTCTCGTACGGACGCATTTTAGTACCTGTGCTGCGACTTTTTTTTTTGGGGTTTAAAGCGTGCACATTTTCGACCATTAGTCACAGAAAAGGAAACTCTAGTTTCAGAAAATTTACAGAAAATTCGCGTTTTTACGGAACAACGGTAGACAATTTCATGGAATGCTCCTAGTGTAGGTGCTATAAGTGCGGACATAAAGCATGCATAAGCAACACACAAACGCGTCAACCACCTCGAGTTAGCAAACGCCGTGAGTCCGTATCGGCGGATCATTCAGAGAAATGCACTGGGGTTAGCGCGCGGGTCCTTCTGATTACGGTATCTTACTGTCAACCACACACCCAGAAACTGGAAAGTAACATTTGTTAGTCACAAATGCATGCCCGTGGATAGTGTGTTAGCGAAAAAACCCTTTACAAATTTACAGAGATATCCAAACTGCTACCCATACATTTATCGACAAAGTCCATCGAAAAGTAAGAAAAAGTGTGGAGATAAACAGTTGGGAACGAAAAATCATGTGTTTATTTCCATACATTATTTAAGTTTCGGTTGGATTATCGTATAAAAGATTGTTACTTGACTAGGTCCCCATGGCGCCATGTTTTCTCTCTAATCAGGCTCTAATACTGAACCAAACTAACTGTCTCAGTTTGACCCAGTCAACAGACTGCTAGAGAATATCTTAGAGCGTTGAGTCTGTCATTTCGAAAGATCACTAAAGGAACTTAGGTTTTATATAATTTAGTTCCTGAGTTATTATAGAGTTTGGAAAAGTGACAATCTAGTACTATTTCCAAAAGTTATGTACAGTCGAGTTCATAAATATATATAATTTTTTTCACCTTATTGCAATGGATTAAGGTGAAGTATTTATGAACATTGTGTAGTATGAACTAACTTTAATATTTCATTTGACTTGATAGTGCAGTTTTCAGAATGGGTAATAAACACAATAACAGTATTACATTTGGAGATCCCTGTTGAAACAATAAAGAAAGCCACCAAGAAGTAAAATAAATATTCGCGTCTTGAAGATAAAGGTTATTATCAAACCGCATTAGTACGATAACCGAAAAATCGACTTTCAGGTGGCGTTTCTATTGTTTTAAGTATTTACATCTTTTTGTCGCTAGCAAGCGTAAATTGAAATATTTTAAATTATGCTGAAATATCAATATGTTAGAAAAAAACCTGGAAATAAAATCTTATGTCTATATTCCTACGGTTGTGATCACCGTCAAAGTCAACACGGAGCCCGATCCAGAAAAACTTGCTATGATTTTGATATCACTATGATACGATCTTGAACATCGCTCACGCTGATTGATGCATGCGAAATGAAGTGAAAGTCTTGCGTGAGGTGCGCGTCAATAATCAAGAAGGTCGTGTCAAAATCATTTCAAAAAATAATTAGTCGGCCTCACGGTTCTTAAAAATATGCAAACATTACTCAATTGAAAAGGCCTACCTACTAGTACACGTTCAGTTATTTTTAAGCAAACTGTACAATATTTCGATTTTGTGGCAACTGTCAAAACAGCCGAAAATTACGTGCAGAGAAAAAAGATAAAGCCAGGGGACAAATGTCCTGCGACACGTATCGCTAGCGTAGTCGAGTGAAGTGGCGCGTCGTTGCCGGACTTCGCTCGACATGTTAGGCAACATCGCGCGACACATGTTGCAATAAGTCTTGAGATGTCGGGCGAAGTTTCGCGAACTCGCACTACTTCACCTGACGTCGCTACGGACATAAGACGCACGAGGTCGCCAAGTACGTCAAGCAAAATAGCTCGACTTTGCTTGACATGTCGCCGACACGCGTCGCGGGACATTTGTCCCCTAATGTATCCCTGGCTTTAAGAATGTTGTATGTCCGGTGCATCACATACCGCCATAATAACAAAACAAACTCGTTTCTCAATTAACATAAACAAAATAAAACTCTGTTGCATAATTCAATAATGAATTATCCGATTCATTCATATGATTTACATATATCATTTTCAAATATCTATTCGAGTATATATTTTTAACATTTTATGAAGTCATTCAATTATACCTACAAAACTCTACTGCGTTCCTAATTATCGGCGATAAACCATCCATACCATCTTATATAAGATTATACGATGTACAAAAACAACAGGTCAATGACATGAAAATAAGATACCAAATAAATATTTATCGAGTATTTTTCCAGAGTGAAGATATTGATCATGAAAACGTTCAACAAATCAAAGTGGCATGCTTTAGCATTAAGAAAAGTATTATTATTAAAGATTAGTGCACATATGTAAAATGTAATTAAAAGTATAAGATACTATAAATTGGTACATTTCCGCAAATAAGTCGAAGAGCAAAGCGAAGTCTCTCGAAAAAGATACGCAGTTAGACAAAATATGACGTGAAGATATTTATTGCCTCCCTTGGAAGATGTTGCAAACTACTATAGATAGATATATATAACTGTCCCGTCCCTGACACTACGAATAGATAAGTTATCTCCCCACCCACACACATTCATGATATATTTCAAATATGTTTCATGTCCTAACCTAAACAATAGATCTAATGCGTATAAAATTATTTTAACCTTTACCAGCCGAAAAAGTATATTTCTACAAAACAATATTATTATTTCAGACCTTGAATTTTATCATCTCACAAACTGAGCGTCATAAGTGTCAAGATAACAAAATCACAAATAATATCAAAGCAAATAGTTAAATATAGTTAAACCCAATTAAGAAGATTCTAGTGGTACATTGTTATTATTTTGGTCTGTATACTTTTTTACTACGTAGGTAATTTTTGGAACAAAAAAATAGAATTAAATCCTAAACGAGAAAGCGTATTAACCGTGAAAACACGTATGAAAACAATTTGTACCAGTGCAAAAAGGCGTATTACGCGGGAAATCATCTTAAACGTGATCGTATTAAGCGGAGTCTATTGTATACAGTACCTCAGTGAAGCTGAAGAATAGACCGATGCCTCCGCATAGCTTGAAGGCGTAGTCGATACGCTCCTTGAGTTTTTCCATGCAGGGGGCGCAAGCACAGTCTTTGTCCACTGAGTTTATGCAGCAAAGTTTCTGTAATGCCAACAAATGATTTAAAGAAGATTTATTTATTTATTTTATTTCACATAAACAACATACAATTCAAAAGTTTCAAAACAATATACAATTAGTCACAAATTATAATATTACAATATTTATATTTTATCTTGTTATATTGATATCTATAGTGGTACGCCGAGATTTTTATGTGGGCCGCGAGGTGATCCTGGTACCTACAGATACATAACCTAGCCATCCGATCGTCAGCTATAAGGAAATTCATCTTACGGCCATGGCAACCGTCTATGTGGCACTCATAAAAAATGGTTAAGTGTGTCTTGTTTTGCGTAGGCGTAGTAGAATAGACCACGCTAAGTTTGCGCCAACTTGACAGCGAAAATGCATACCTGCATGAAAACTTAGCGTGGTCGGATTCTAGGGTTTCGATTTTTATTATCTCCACTATGAAAGGTGGTCGGGAACCTCTACTTATCTGACTGTTTGTTCTTTGAGGTGTGAATAAAGGGTAATAGTGTTGTGTTCGGTTATGCCCAGTTTCGGCTGCAACCGATGCTTCGGTCGGAACAACGGATTTTTATGCCGAAACCGCAACCGAAACTTCCGCCGGACACTGCCGAAAATACAGTTTCAGCCCGGCTGAAAGGTTCAGCAGCTTATGGCCGAGACCTAAAATAACCTTCGGCCGAAACATGATTTATATGACGAAATCTGCCGAAGCCGAAACTTCGGTCAGACACTAGCTATTGTATTGTACCGTGTTTGACATAGGCCACCGCAATATCTGGGTACCCAAGGGTTAACTAACCATTCTCAAACCTTATTACTGTTAGAACTAATGTGAAATAATGCGATTATTTTAATGTGATTATGTGTCACTGCGTAAGCTATTAGAATTAGACATTTGTAGAATGACGTAGTATGAGAATCACTGTTGTCGACGTTATCGTGGATATTTCTGGAAACTATATATGAAAAGGAACCTTATTAGTATGGAAAAATATATTATATTGCACCACCTCAAAATAAATGTACAAGGAAACACACATAATACATAAGGACAGAGGTAAACAACAGGCGGTCTTCTCGCATATTACGAGTACCTACTTTAGCATTTGTGTTTTACGTAAATATTTTCCACTTACATTGACAGCATCACAGGTGGGGAAGTCAGTTGTGGCATTAAGGGGGCGAATGTTGGTCTCAAACCCGCAGCACTGGAATTTCTCCTGCACCTGACTCTTCACCTCAGTGTTAACTTTGTTCCATCCCTGAAATTGTACGTACGAATAGATTTGACTTGTGAAGATAGCAGTAGTGCTCAATTGCCACCGATTTTCCTGCTACGAAACAATCAACCTTCAATATCCTAGTCTCCAAGAGAAAGCAAGACAAATACGTTCGACGTGCTGCCTCTGGAGTAATAACGATAGTTTCAAGCACAGCATTTTCACATGATATTTGCGCCGCCTGGAGCTCGTGTGCGAACTATACATACACATACCAAATACAAAGAGGCTATTGTGAACATGGAAAATGTATGATCTTCCGTCTCTATTGTTCTAATATTGCAAATACGATAAAGACATATAGAGACAATCTTGATACTAAACGTTTGCGAAAGCCTGCCTGTTTTCAGGGGCGTATTTAACCTGGACAAAATACGCTTAAAAGGGCAAAAAAAACGCTTAAAGGAGCAAAAGAAGTGGTGGACTGCTAGAAGTCACTTTTAATCAGCAATGCCTTTACTTTAAATAAAAAAAGATTATTTACACTAGAACACTGTCAATTTCCAAATTTCCCTATTATTACCTCCATACTATTAGCTATCTCATGACTTGAGGTACTCACTTGCTTAGCCAACATCTCCTGTTGGTCTGAGTTCACGGCAAGACAAGCGCAGGCCACTGAGAATTGTACCAGGAACAACAGGAAAAGAATCACCATGTACTGATTAAGTGGTTAAGGAAATTGTCCACCACGTTAAATTGTTAAACCACATTATTGGTAAGAAACAATGTTAATATGCATATACATACATTGATATTCATATTCATATTTACTAATAATATACACATACATTACATGTCAAACTTACAATTAGAGAAATGATCATTAAGCAGATTTTGATAATTCCTTGCATTTCCTTAAAGACTGATTTAAATTTTCCTATCAATTATCTACTATGAAAAATATATTGCCAAAGGATACAAAGAACAGCATAACTTGATGATGCTTGACAGCCCCAGCCATGCCCAGCAACGATATCAAGATGAGCAGGACGCCACATGCCAGTATGCCCCCAAGAATGGGCAGGTTGGTGTTCACCAGGGACGATGTCTGCCCGTACACCGCTACAGATATCAAGATCGAAGCCACCACCTGGAAAAGTCTTACATACACTTATGTGCACATTGAGAATAGTCTATTTTAGATATTTTTTTTAAGATATGTAAATGTTAAGAGCTCTTTTTACTTTAAAAAATTCTAACTATACACTGTTTTGCCATGTTTTGTTAGGTTTTTGTATGTCATATGGATTCAATGGGACTTAGTAACAATCTTTAAACAGCTGCAACAAAAGATTTCTCTTGAGTGAAGTGGCATTTAAAGTACAGATTCAATAATAAAAATGTCATACTGAACATTTTTTTATATGGAACTAGCACAGAATATGCATAAATAAAATTAACAAACAATAAATAAATTAAATAATCATTTTGATTGATTGGAAATTGGTTGTTTCATACATTTTGGTAAATCAGATATTTGATTTTTATTAAGAATTTCATTCTAACTTTAAGGCTCAATACCATCATCATCCCATAGTAAGTTATCAAAATGCTAAATTAAAATTAATAGGTAAAACATTTCTTCTTAATAATATACCTGCATAGAACAACCTCAAGATAATTTAAGCCCCTTCAAAGAACTTTAAATGCTCCTAGTGTTCCCACCTCCTATACTATCAAAATCAGAATCAACAAGGTGAAAACAAAATTGGGTTACTTATTCAATTGAATAATTCAAATTATAAAAATACTTTCGGCAGCTTTGATATTGTAAAATACTGTTTGGAAAATTATAGCCCATTTTTCATGTTACTTTAAGTCCAGCCAGCCTAAATTTTGAGCATTGCCCAAATCAGATTACACTTTACATAATAGAATTTAGAGGCCAGAGAAATGCACATGCCGTGTGAAGGGTACATTTGTGAAATCTTTTGTTCCAATGTAAGGTCAAAAACTGTTCGATATCTTACCACATAGAGAATGTTGAGCGCAATCAGCGCGTTTTTAGAGCAGGTGAATCCTCCGCACATCTTGATAATGTATGTCTTCCTTTTTACAATGATAGCAGTTTATGTGGCAGTATCAGAAAGAGGAACAGCTATTATCTACACTCGAAAATCCATGTCTCATGCATCACCCAAATAAATGTAGGACGAAATATACACAACTATCTTAAACAAAGTCCAAACTGATCAGATTTTAAAATCAAGAGTACTGAATGAAGTGAAAACGATATATACGCATAAACAATAATATATTTAAATAGCGCGTTATATTTTCCCAATAGTTTCACGTTTATCATCCAACACTGATTGTAATGAACTGTCAGTTAAGTGTCAAGCACAAGCACAGACAATTTTTATTTTAGATATGTTACCATACAAAATGTCAGCAATGTTTAAGGCGATATCACACTAGCGGCATATCTGCAAATAGCATCAGTATGATAAGCGCGTAAGTGTTACATGTGCAAAAGCGATAGGACTAAAAAATTGTGTAGAAAAGACAAGAGATGAAGAGCCATATTTGAGAGTATTGGGCATGGCATGGCACACTGCGTCCGATTCACATCCTACGTGCGAGCGAGACGTCACTATAATACGAGCATAGCGATGTCTCGCTCAACCTTCGGAGCGACGTGCGAATCGAACGCAGCATGCCATGCCCCTTTGCCTAATATGAGAATAGCTTCACATCATGAAAATTTATTTATTAAGAATATTGGAATGTAAAATAAAGAGTGTAGTGACCTAACAACAATAGGCCAACAACTGATCAAATATATCGCAATTCAAAATTCACAGCCATTATGCTTTCAGCCTTTTTCTCTTGGGATAGAGAGAAACAGGGAAATGGGAACTGGTACTCTAGTAGAAATACGGGAATAAATAATTAAGAACATCGCAAGAATGTTAGTAATCTACCTAATTATTTTATTTGAATTTTCCAATCCAGCCTAGATTAAATTTCTTAAAATTCCTGCTTGCACAAAACATCTTTGGTTTTATTCTTGCACATCTTTTCCAGCTGTATTATCCTGTGTTTCAAGTCTCTTTAACTCATTCTCAAAATACAACTTCCTATGCACCAGTGCCAACCGCGGCTGTCTTAGAAAGAAGTTTTCATTTCCAAGTTTACTGTATTTCTTCTCTCCTTCTGCCCCCATCAGTTCTCTCAGTGCTTGGTTCCTCTTGAGTATCTTATCATAAAAAATGACTCCCGCCTCCACATATTCAGGGCCTAATGCACACAATGATTTGTCCACCTCAGTTTCATAATAAACTTCTGACATATCTTTTAAAAGGAAGTAGGTGCCCACACCAAATAATCCTGCTATTGAATACAGAGTTCCACGCATAGCTACCGGGCCAGCATACAGGTTCAATTTCCTATTTAGGTATGTGGTTAAGTTGTATACAAAAAATATACAAATAAAAGGAAATGTGGCTTCATATTGAACCTTATTGTTCTGTGTCATAAGGATCTCTCTGCAAATAGCAAACTGTTGAACTCTCTCAGGAAGAATCAGGGAGTCTGCCAGTTTCTGACCTGCCTCTGATGTCCAATCTATTTTTTTCTGGTTAACCTGCAAATAAAAAGGTTTAAGTTTCTGTTCTTTCCTTTTCACACTAATTTGAGTTATGTGGAAAAATTATAAAAACACTAAGGAATAAGTCTCCTGCAAATTATCAACAGCTCTTCCCATAGTTATGAATTTTTATTCGATTTTCCTTACTTTAATATCAGCATTTTCTATGTCTGCAACTGATTTGTATGTATAATTAACAGGTATCCCCACTGCCACACCATATTTTGAACTACTGCTGCCTGAAACCACAACAGTAATATAACTTATTTTCAATGGAATTAGAACAAGATGTGCCCAACAATGGGATACTTGGTAATACCTATTTATTACTAGGCTATCTAAATAAATAAACAAATAATCAACATATTCATCATGCTGCATGCTAAAAACATACAAGCAGATTTTTTTAATCAATTAATAAGTTAAATTAAAAATTTAAATTATTTATTTTCATTAAATATACAGGTGTTTATAAAGTAGGGGATAGTTCTACCTGGTAAGCAAAATTTGCCTGTATTGGGCAACACCGCTCTTCCTTAATTTACAGATTGTCACACAATTTATTTTTTAAAGTACTAGTTTAAGTAAGTCTATTAATATAAGATATGTATACAATTAAAATCACAACACAAGCCTTATTGAGCTTACTGTGGGACTTAGTCAATTTGTGTAATAATAATGTTCTATAATATTTATTTATTTATTTAAAATCAACTCAAATAATGAATCAATAACAATCAATCAATCAATAACCAAATAATAATAATTTAATAATAATAGTTTAATAGTAATCAATCAATTTTTCGTGTTATGGCTCCATCAAGGTGTTGATGATTCTGCCAATGTTGAGGTTGGGTAAGACATGGCTAGTATATGAATCCACCTAACCACCCAATTTAAATATGAATTTGCCCACAAAATGTACACATTCCCCATGTTTGCTGTCATCACTTTCAGTCCTCTCTTGACTAACTTTACATGTAGGGGCATGGCACACTGTGTCCAATTCAAATATCGCTCCGACATGCAAGTGGGATGTCACTATAATACGCGCGTAGCGTTGTCTCACTCAAACTTCGCATAGACTTGTGAATCAGATGCAGTGTGCCAATAACAAATATTTTATCTGTTTTTCTCAAACACAGCTAGATCAAACTACTACTATTTTATTATTACACAATTTTAAGGTTTTTCTTAGTTTTAGTTTTATTTTAGGATTCTATTTAACTGTAGATGTTGAGGATTTACGCCTGACAAAATGTTTTTACCTGCATGAAACAAATCAAAGCCAAACACTGTAAATGGGGAGACAAGTTTCCGATGTACGTCAGACAGTTTGAGGACATCCAGGCATGTTTTATACCTCTCGGTCAGTTCTCTAGGCAAGGGATCTGGCTTACCGTCTCTGGAAATAGAATATTAAGCATAAAGTTGTGTTGTCGATTAACGAGCATTATGAACATTACTTGTATTAAACATCTGCTAGTTTCTCGTTTGAGGAAAAACTTACGTGTAATTCTGAACGAACTCTTTGTATTTATGTAGGAAAAAGGTGTGAGGCAAAAACTTGGCTGCAGTTAATGCAAGACCACTGCCGGTTACAAGAGCAAAGGAAACCGACCGGCCCTGATCGGTTAGAAACCAACTTATTGGCTTTCGTGAAACCATTGTATGAGACTCGTTAATTTATATTTATAGAGATGTTATTCTGCTTGGATTTAATATAAAGGCAGCTTCATTTCACAATAAAATTAATATGATCAATTCATAGGTTAAGTTGGATAACCGATAACATATTTCTCTATCTGTCATTTCTAGTACGTTCAGTAACTGGTATAAATTACACTAGTGAAGATTCAACGCATACGCACATATGCACACATGAGAATCAAGAAAATTCTTTGATCAACTTTAATAACGAAAACAGGAAAATTATCACCAAGATATTGTATTCTCTGCTAGACTGAGAAAGTACAAAAACTATCCCCTCTATAATAGGGGACACTGACTTACGCACTTGTTGGATAGTGTACCGCACCGCCCGCCGTCGGCAGGGTGTTCATCCTCACACCCTAGAACCTAAATGGTCACGCACTGTGCGGTTTAAGAGGAACTTCCTCCCGCGCACGCTCCGGTTGTGGAATGAGCTACCTGCCGAGGTTTTCCCGAGGGTCTACAGTATGAGGTTCTTCAAAAAAGGAGTGTACAGATTTTTAAAGGGTCGGCAACGCGCATGTAACACCTCTGGAGTTGCAGGCGTCCATAGGCTACGGTGACTGCTTACCATCAGGCGGGCCGTATGCTTGCTTGCCACCGTCGTGGTATAAAAAATAAAAAAAAAAAAAAACAAGGCTTAATCGGGCTAACATAATTTTTCTTGATGTGTTCAAAAATTGTCAAACGTGGAAAATGCAACATGTCGTCCCGATACTAAAACCTTATAAGGATTCTAATTGTGTTGAGTCATATAGGCCAATTTCCTTAACGTCTTGCTTTGCGAAAGTTTTTGAAACCATTTTAATAAATAGACTTGAGTGGTTTACAGAAAATAGCAAAGTCATTCCAAGTACTCAATATGGTTTTCGGAAAGGTAAAAGCACGATAGATAACTTAAGTTGTTTAATTGGGGATATTAAGAACAATTTTCGTTCTAATCAATATACTTTGGCGGTTTTTTTAGACATCAAAGGGGCGTTTGATAATATAGATCACGCATACCTTATTAAAAGTTTATCTTTATTAGGGTTTCCTGGTCATATTTTACGCTGGTTATTCAATTTTCTAAACAATCGATCTGTAACTCTAAAAGTTAATAGATCTACATTAATAGGTTCTAAAGTTTCTACAAAGGGTACTCCTCAAGGTTCTGTATTATCTCCTCTTATATTCATTCTAAGTTTGGTTTGTTTCATGAAACAAATTCCGTCTTCTGTTAAGCACTTATTTTACGCTGATGATTTGGTTTTATATGTAAATTGTAATGACATAAAAAATGGTGAATCTATTATGAACAGTTGTCTGCGTAATATTCATAGCATATTAACAAATTCGCTAAAACTTGAGGTTAATGTTTCCAAAAGTTCTGTAATTCTCTTTTCTCAAAATGGATTACATTATCCTCAAGTTTTATACAATTCTAACGTTATTCCTGCTCAGTCTTTTGTCAAATACGTTGGCCTATTTCTTGATTATGATCTTTCTTGGAAAACTCATATTGATTCAATTTCTAAAAGAGCTGAACTGGGTGTAAACATATTGAAGTCGTTAACTGGAGTAAAATGGGGTGCAGACCCTAAGGTCCTTAAAACAATATATATCGCGACAATTAGAAGTCATTTTGACTATGGTTGTATGTTTTTTGCTGATGCGAATACCCATCTTTTAAGGAAACTAGATATTATCCAAAATAGGGCCCTACGAATTATTACGGGGGCTATGATGTCATCTCCAATTAATTCTCTGGAAATAGAGGCTGGCATTGTTCCTTTATTTGTACGCAGATGTTACATCACTGACAAGTATGTTCTTAAATTAGTTAGTCGTGGTAACGAAGTAATTTATAGATACTTAAATAATATCAATATTCCAAATTATAATTTAATACCGTTTCCTAATTCTTCTTCCATAAGTGATGTTATAACTTATTTAAACTTTGAATTTCAAGATATAGTGTATTGGTCTAATTTGCTTCCCTGTTTTGAACATGATTACAATGATATTATGCGAGACGTGGTTGTTGAACTGGTCAAATTTAAATCGAAATATGACTTTTTGGAGTTTCTTGATGATAAGACTGATTTTGTTAAGTTATATACTGACGGCTCTAAAACTAAAGATAGGACCAGTTTTGCATTTTTTGACTCTTTTTTGAACATAGGAAAAGTTTTTGAATGTAGTACTTATTTTTCAGTATTTTCGGCTGAAGTATTAGGAATAATTTATGCTTTAGAACATATTCGTAATTATTATATAACTAAAAATAAGTTTTTGATTCTATCTGATTCCATGAGCGCTTTACAAGCGCTTAAAAGTAAATGTGTAAGTGCATCTGTAAATTATTTAATTTATAAGTTAAGAAGTTGTTTAAGTTCTTTGTTGAATAGAAATATTACTGTTGAATTTTGCTGGGTTCCGGGACATTCAGGAATTTTTGGCAACGAACTAGTAGACAAGCTTGCCAAATCTACAGGAGATATACAAGTTTGTGATTTAAAAGTACCTCAATCCGATTTAGTACCTTTTGTTAAAGAACTTATGATTAGACGTTGGAATAACTCATGGTCTAAATCCAAAGAAGTCAAAGGGAAATGGCTTGCAGAAATAGTGCCGGCACCCAGCTCCAAGTCGTGGTTTGAATACCAAAGAAAATATGTAGAAAGGGCATTTATTACAACTATATGTAGATTGCGCATTGGTCATGCTCGTTTTCCCGCACATCTTTTTAGATTAGAGCTAAGTGATTCTGCTGTTTGTGCACATTGTAATTTTGATGTATGTGATCTTGAACATATTTTTTTCCATTGTCCTTCATTTAATTTACAAAGGTTATTGTTTGTTGCTATGTGTATGGATACTGGTTTGCAAGTTCTGCCAAATTCAGTACAGGGCCTTTTGAAATATCCACAATTATATCCTGTAATCTATCAATTTGTTACTCATACTATAGGTAGTTTGTAAATATTGTAAATATCTCGTGTAACTATTAGATTCGTGTCTC
This sequence comes from Cydia pomonella, assembly GCF_033807575.1. Taxonomy (NCBI): domain Eukaryota; kingdom Metazoa; phylum Arthropoda; class Insecta; order Lepidoptera; family Tortricidae; genus Cydia; species Cydia pomonella. The sequence continues at coordinate 32,241,072 of NC_084704.1, forward strand.
ATTTTTATGTGAATTAGTTATAAGAAGTAATTATTTTTATTGACAATAACAATATACATAATGGATATATACAGATGAATACTATAACTAGCTTATATCTAAAAGAGGCCCTTGAGGCATTGTACCAAGGATGCTGGCGGCATTTCCTCGTTGTATCGCAATACTGATACGTTCGTTGTGCGAGGAAGCCGCCAGCTCTTCGGTCACCAGTTACGTCAACCAGACGTTTCGCGATTTCTCCAAAAAACTTGTGCGCGCTGGGACCCCATGGACCTAGAGTTTCAACGCCAAGGTTATAAGTACTTATGTTACTTTTGTATTTCATGCTTGAGCTGATGGCCTAGTTGCCAATGCTCGTAATAAATTAAAAAAAAAAAAAAAAAAAAAAATTGTCAAGTGGAGTTTGACAATTGACATTCATTTGTCAAAATTACAAAATGGTCAATAAACATCGCGAACGCGCGTTTTGTAAAGCCGCTGTTTAAACAATATTAACCTCATTTTTGGTATTAATTGTAATGATTATGACTTGAAGTCGGAATATAGTGTATTAAAAAATACAAAAATGTTGAGAGTCACACATCAACTGGACTATTTACGGCTAGCCGAGCTCGACAACGGTTGGGTGGAAGCTATCTACTTTTCAGAGTTCCTCGAGTTCGGAGAGTTTCCTGAACAATATGCACTCATTCTGGAGAATGTGGAAATTCGCTCAGTTTTTCGTAAAATTATGTCAGCCGTGGACGAATGGCTCAAGGACTCTAGCAGTGAGGAAGAGAAATCATGGGCCGTATTATCACGTGAAGTGAATCCTCGAAAGTTGCTAGCATTTTTAGCATATTATATTGATAATGGTAGTAAAAATATTATGTCTCACGAGCACCGGAACACTGCTCTTCTGGCTGCGCGTGTGTACTTCAAAATGTTGTCTATCCCAGGATACAAAGCCTACCACATTTATCATTCCCAGCTGTTTGCACAGTCCTTAGGATGCCTTGGTTATCCGAAAATAATTTGTGAAAATGAAGACAACTACTTCAACTTAAAGCAATTGACCCGGGAGGTGAATTCTGTGATTAAAGAAGTAGCATCATTTGTGAAAGCTCTTAGAGCGGTCATTGAAGCCCTGCATCTGAATCCAACTGACATGAATTTTGAAGATATTCTTAGTAACCTGGTGGAATTTACTGGTGGTGCTATTGTTAACAAACTTGATATAGGTAAGTATGATTTCATAAGGGCTTGTGCACAAATCACGCGAGGTTTGATAGGGGTGGAGGGGGGTCACGAAAAAATCAAGACATCACGTTGGGGTAGGGGCCTTATAAAACATATAAGGAGACCTCACGTGTATTTTTTCATAGTGAACGAAACTAAGAAAAAATGTCTACCACATACTTTTTGAAATTGAAATTGAAAATATTTATTTTGCCAGAGACATGGTTACATAAGGTGTTGTAAGGTTTTACACAAGGTAATAAAGTACACACATCTCGCCAACATTAAGGGCATGCAAAGGAATTTCTTACGCTAATTATTTACACAACAATTCGTAAGTATATTATTTACATCATAAAACATTATATATATTCCTACAGTTAACTATTTCAACAATATTTACACAGAATACCTACATTATAGGTAGTTTAGAACCAACACAGACATTAACATTAATTTTTAAAATTATACAAAATCAAAATTACCTAGGTACTTCAAAATACATAAATGATTAAATGTCATAATACATACTAAAATGTCATATATAAAGGGTCGATATCAGCATATAATTTAAAGGCATAAATTTTAATATAATTTAACGTAATAATTTAATAAATAAGCTAGTTTATTCTTATTAATGTACCATACATATTGTAAGTTAGGTTTATTTAAAGTATCAATTTCATGTTAAATTATTTGTTATACAATAAAAACATTTGTCTACTAACCAAGATCGAAGCTTTATCAAAAATATATTATCAAATATCAAATATCAAACATTTATTCAGCAAATAGGCCACAGGGGCACTTTTACATGTCCATTTTTACAAACAATAAATAAAAAAAAAAAAAACAATTACAAATATCGAATCTATGAAATAATAAAGACTTTATTAGAGATGTATACTGTCTCTAAATGTCAAATTACACAAAAAAAAACTATGATAAAAAAATAAAACCATAAAATACTAAAATTCTTTAGAGATGTATAAGTCTCTAAGTGTCAGAGATAAAATATAAAAATATATATTAAATTATCCTTAGAGATGTAGAGGGTCGCCAAGGCTTGAATTCTTATATAAATAATTAAAAGACAAAAAAATTAAAACAGACAAGAACCGAATGAAGTGTCTCACGTTAATGTCACTCAAAAGTAAAGTTACATACTTTAACATAACCTGTACCCCGTGTAAGCTTAAACAGACCGGTCTCCACAAACAGCACCCGTTCACGAGTATGACGTGTATCTCAGCCATCGCCTCCCTCAACCTTCATTCGGGAAAGTGGCGACCCGATCAACGACGCCACCGTAAGTAAAGACTTTTAAGCGAGCATGACATGTTCAAGCTGCCGGGTTGTATTAATATAAATATAATTAAAAAAAAATTGTGAGATACAAGATTTGTGCTTGTAAGTTACATTAAAGACGGCATAGCGCCACATAAACGCGACTACATATTATTCATAAGGAGTGCCTACCTATAAAACTAAATTATAAATTAAAATTAAAATTGACTTAGAGATGTACAGGTCTCTAAGTGTCCAAATCATTAAAATAGGTATTAAAATAAAATAAAATTTAAAATAAAATAAAATCTTAGAGGTGTATAAGGTCTCTAAGTGTCCAAAACTAAAATAATACAATCAAACGAGAACATGATGTTCTCTTGTGTCAGTTCTACTGGACGCTAGTATGGTTATTTCACAGGAAGAAAACGAAAACACTATTACTGACATTTTTATCATACTATCAAGATCAAGCTACTGGCTTAAAGGCATCCTTATCATCTATGAAATCATTCACAGCATAATACGCCTTACTTAACAAAGAGCTCTTAACGTGTGACTTAAATTTGTTAAGAGGCAAATTCACTATATCAGTGGGAACTTTGTTATAAAAACGTGTACAGTTCCCGACGAAAGACGTACTAACCTTACGGAGGCGGTGGGCGGGCACAGCAAGTTTATGCTTGTTTCTAGTGTTATAGTTATGGATATCACTGTTAAGCTTGAATTCGTTAATGTTTTTCCGAACATACATAATATTCTCAAGTATGTATTGAGATGCAACGGTAAGAATGCTTGCATCTTTAAATTTCTCTCTTAGGGATACTCGAGCGCCCAGTCCATAGATGGAACGTACAGCTCGCTTTTGCGGCAAAACTCTTAGTTCGAGAGGAATATGGTTATAGATCTTAGCTGACTTAATTTAACAATTTTTCCTGAATATGGCTGTTTTAGAAATAGGCTGCTGAACTTTCAACATATCCCTTTCCCGTAACATTGGGTTTTGTACAGGCCTAGCGAATAATTCAGGATTTTGTCTAAGAAACTTTGCGTGTTCATATATGAACATGGCTGTAAGTGTCAGTATGTTTAGTTTTTTAAATAATGGCTTACAAGGGTCTCGTGGACCAAACCCACATACCGCATGAATGCATCTTTTTTTAATTAAGAAAAGCTTGTTAACGTCTGTTGAGTTCTCGGTCTTTCTCGGTCTCGTTAAACATAAATCTTCACTTAGCACTTCAAAATAGCGAGTATAAGCCAGATTTACTCTATGCAATACTATTCATCTTAAAATTAGGTCGAATGAAAAAAATAAAATAAAAATACATGTGTGGTTATGTGGGGGTTAGCCAAGAACCTCACCAAATATCACCAGGGGTAGGGGGACAAAAAAGTAGCCGAAAAAATTCGCGTGATTTGTGCACAAGCCCTAATGAGCCAGGCGACAAAATACTTTAAACCACATTTACTTTACCTAAAACTCTAAATTTATTTCAAAACACCTTGCATCATATAAACTTGTAATCGGTTTTCTCTTCATGATTTTTTTATGATTGAACATGGACTATCCTATATATATTTCACTAAAGTTGTTGCATAATAAATCACCTCCTCAAAATATTTGCTATTTATTAATCATTTTATTACAGTCTTACTTACAGATCTTCTCGGGTCAGAGGTGTAGGGTTAGAGCTAGCTTTAATTGATGATCATAAGCGCATTGTAATATGTATGTATGTATGTCACTTTATTGCACATAGACAGGTTAACATAAAACATATATGAATATACTTACTTAATCAATAAAATATCTTTATCTTTAGTGCATTTATTAATATTCTCTCATTTATTTCAGACAAAATAGAACTAGCCAACATTTCTCAAGTAATTTATGAGATGATAGATATACTCTTGTGTGACTCAAACGGGGATCCTAAACCAGACGCCATCCAGCTGTTGTTTAAATGTCTGCTGCCAAAACTAGTAGCTGCCTCCGTCGACAATAAAAGTGCCAATGTAAGTAACATTTGTTTCATTTCTTGTTAGAAGGGCTATAAGTACTTGGGCACCGAGGCCTACCACGAAACACGAAATTTTTGAAATTTCGTTATGTGCCTCTCTAATGCTCTTGCTTATTGTAACAATAGAGAGGCAGATAATACAATTTAGATGTTCGTTTTTCACGGTACATCCTCTGGTTTGGTTCAATTTCAAATTACAATGCACTACCGAGCCCTATATGTCTAATGAGGACTAACAGGACAACATGAAAAGTATGCCTAGGTGAATATTGAAACAGACTGTTAAATATTTAAAATTAAACAAAACAAGCTTTACAAAATAAAAGGATCATGTAGTGAGTTAAAAACTGTCTGAGAATCATCATAGGTTTAAAAGTTTGCCAAAAAAAATATTGCAAAGAAAATTTCTGCATTGACATTCTTACAAATCATATTAAAGGGCTAAATAATTGTTATGTTTTTATATATATTTTTGCATTGACACTCTTCTTTTCAGAACTTAGTCAGAGCATCATATGTAACTTACTCGGGTTTGATACTGACCAAGTATGGCAACTCGGCCCTTTCCGCATTCATAACTCTTCTACAACATCTCTGCTATACCTGTGATGGTTTGGTGAGTTATTTACGTGAAGAATTTAATTTCATGATTTTTTTTATTTTGTCATAATAACGAGCAAATGTTGAAACTATTTAAAAGGATTATCCTTAAGGCAGAGCGCAGCACATATCACTTTATGTTTATTAGTCCATATAAATTCTTCCCTATTTCAATTACATTAAGGTGTAAAATGGAGCATCAAAGAGGGCAACTGAGCGGACGATGGGGAGAACATGCGCACAATAGTCAGTAAACCCTCTCGATAGAGAATCCCGGTATGCGCCGAAGTGATCCCTCGTGCGGCGGCCGCTGGCGCCGCGCTAGCGGACACTCTTGGTATCGCGGGGGATTTTCCCTCGTCACTGCTGGTTTGCAAAAGTGACAGTTGCGATTAATTCACGATGGAGCGTACACGATTGGCACGTTGGCTATGCACCCAGCTCAAAACTAGGATCTGGCAGACTATATGGAACTTAACAGCAAGAATGTCTTCACCTATTTTCAGTGGCGTAGCATGGGGGGGGCGGAGGGTGCGGTCCGCACCGGGCGGCACTTTGCCGGGGGCGGCGCTGCGGAGGTGTCAGTTAAAAAAAAAAAAATTAAATTTATTTTTTTATTTTTTTTATAAAAAAAAAAAGTTAATTTCTTCCAGTGTTTTTTTCGTCATTTTTTTTGTTACCAAATCCGGGTACCTATGCAGGTTCTATGCATGGGTGATGCAAGCACAAGGTTTCTCAATAACTATTATTTAGGAAACTTATTTCGTTTCAATGTTATTTTAAATAAATGTCTCAATATTGAAAGTGTGATCAAAAACTTTGCTGAAAGGAAGACTAGAAAAGTTAAATTTTAATCTTTCAGTTCAGTTGAGGTCGTTGAGGAGTTGAGCTTAGAATGATACTCGTGCGTAAAATAGCGTTCGTGAAGTAGGCGATTTCTCCATTATTCAGATTATTCTATTAAGTTTTCTCTGTAATGTTTCTAAGTGATATTCTACCTTCTATTCTATGTCAAAAAATGTTAATTTCACTTTTCAATTCAATAAATTATTCAATAAAACTAATAAAAGTACTCTTTTTACACCATGCCCAAATTTTTTATAATGGATGACAAAAATAAGAGGGCGGCAAATTTGGGATCCGCACCGGGTGCGAGTGACCTATGCTACGCCACTGCCTATTTTAGTAACATTTTTCTGATACTTGAACTATAAAAACTACTTAAAATATTACAAAAACGCTGGCTTCAATTACTCGATTGTACAATTTTGAACGTGCTGTAGAAATTTACATCTCTTTTTCCCAACTTATTTCTGTCGCGTTGGATATTTAATCTTCACAAAAAATGATAGATTGGAACCATAAAAAATTAATTACGTGAATTATTTTGGTGATATTTCAGGAGCGCGCGGAGGTCCGGTCCGCCCGCGTATCTCTAGTGATTGGTCTAATGAGTATCCTGCCTCAGAAGTCGTACCGCTTCATCGTCCGCTGGATCCTCAAGTTGTCCAACACGGCTAAAGTGTCGCACCGGCATATTGCATTGGTACGTCACTATTATATGGTAATAAGCAGAATCACACAGAACGATTTGCCTCGCGGAGAAATTGCTGTGCGAACACCTCGGTCTGTATAGACGCGCGTGGCCCACGGAAAACGCACGTGTGGTCGCAAATGTCGCAATGCCTCGGGTGAGGTATGTCTTACACTTCAAAGACGGAGCTGTTCGCACGGTAATTTCCACGTGAGGTGGCTTGTTTTGTGTGGAACTTAGGAACTTGGAGGTCCGGTTTGTCCACAAGAGTGCGCACAGCGCTGATGAGTATCAGAAGTCGGACCGTTTCATCGTCCGCTGTATCCTGAAGTTGTCCAACACGGTCAAAGTGTACCCTTAGTTGATATTCTTGTTGTTTAAAGTGGTTAATTTCTCAGATTGTTTCTTCACATTTTTCTGTAAAACATTGTGATATGCGTCAAAAACTTGAGCAAGTGATAAATTATTTTAAATTGCGCGTCTTTTCCAGAACACCTGCTCTCACGTCTAAAGAGGTAACGCTTTCAAACAAGGTCTTTGTTTGCGTCTTTAGATAAGAGATGCACCCTTAGTGCGCCTTTGTAAATATTGACACCAAGAGAATGTTATAAATTTGACACTAACGATGAATAGGTACCTAATGTAATTTTTTTCTTTTAGGAATTGATAGGGCAGTTGTTAAACAACGATCCAGAAGAATCCGCCGCACCTCCGCCTCCGACTGAGCTACCAGGTATACTACACTGACTGACAAATGAATTAGATAAAATAATTTTGTAGTACAAAATATTGTATCCGCTTAGAAGCTGAGGTAGATGGCGCTGCGCCATTTACTAATAAAAATACTAAGGTTTCAAAGGACTGATGACTTCTTGCTTTTAAGACTATCAGTTTCAATCATTATTTGTTTAAATTGGATATACAGTAAGATTATGTCAAATCTAGTAACTACTCTACCTAACTATAATTTGTATTGATGTTTCATGCATTAGCAGCTGAATCGGAAAATCAAGAATCTGTCGAACCATCGTCAAACCAACTAGAAAACTCTGAGACTTCAGCTCCATCTAGTAATCAAGAAGAATCAGGGAACCAAAATATAACAGCAATGAAAATTCAGAATACCTCCACACCTTTGCCGAACTGTTACGTTGTATTATCAAGGGCTCCTGAAAATGCAATAAAAAAAGCAGTGAACTATGACCCCACTCCAGGACCATCTGGTACACAAAATATAGCACCGGCTAATGACCCAATACCAAGTGATCCCACTTCCGGACCATCTGGTACTCAAAATGTAGCACCCGCTGATGACCCAATGCCAGGTGATCCCACTTCCGGACCATCTGATACTCAAAATGTAACCCAGTCTGATGACCCAATGATAGGTGATCCCACTCCCGAACCATCTGATAATCAAAATATAGCACCGGCTGGTGACCCAATGCCAGGTGATCCCACTTCCGGACCATCTGGTACTCAAAATACAACACCAATAAGCCCAGTACCAGGTCCATCGGGCCTTCAAATCAATGAGTCTCAAAGTACTGACTCAATAATTGGACCAGACATTTTTGACTCCGGGATACAAGATGCTACAATAGGCCTTGAAACTGAATGTGATGACTACATTATGTCTTTACTTAACAACGAGCAGCTGCCTGATCTGCCCGGGCCTATAGAGCTTGGTGATATAGATCTCCAATTTGCTATGTTTAATGAACTTAACAATCAAATTAATGAAGCTAATCAGTCAGTTGAACCAGCTACGCCTGTCAAAGATGCGACTGTTGAACTGGCTACGTCTGACAAAGAGGTGACGGTTGAACCGGCCACACCTGTCAAAGACCAACCGATTGAAGCTACGCCGCAAAAAAATAAGAAGACGAAGAGTAAAAAAGGTAGAGGGAGTGCTGCGGACACTCCGGCCCCGGAACCCGTGCCGATGGATGATGAAAGCAGCCAGGAACACAATGTAAGCATGAACTGAGCAATTTTGTTACAGTTAGAAGTTTTTTGCAATCTTAACAATTACATTGCATTTAATAGCCCTGAGGAACAGAACATGTTTATACTGGGTCTATCGCGTTTTTTTTTTGTACCTTTATTACGGACGTCGACACAGGTTACACCGGTCGTGGTAGCTAGCTAGGTTTGCAATCCGGATTCGAAATGTATGAAATTATCCGGATCTGGATTTGGATCCGCGGATCTTCCCATACATTTCAGATCCGTCGTGCAAACCCTAGTGGTAGCGAATAACTAATGAAAAGTCCATAAAGAAGTTGTCTGCCCATTACAATTTCAAACCCCACCACACATTTGCATGTAATGTCAAAAGGCCGACACGCAACACTCGCTGCATGTGCGCACATATACCACATATGTATACAAAGGTTGATCCTTCGGCTTTAACTTGTGGATCACCGGTCTCCGTGATAGACCTGGTAAAAAACATGTTCTAATATGTGCTCAAGAGTCGATAGTTTTAAATGCCCTACAGATAAATTTAAACTATTGTGAGTCGCGGCGTTTTAGGGTCGGCAACGCGCATTTAATACCTCTGGTGTTGCAGGCGTCCATAAGCTACGGTGACTGCTTACCATCAGGCGGGACGTATGATTGTTTGCCACTGTCGTGGTTTTTAAAAAAAGTCAATACTTTTTGTCATTGCATTTAATAACCCTCAGTGCTAGGCTTGAGTGGACGCTCGAAGCGGAACGTTCGGCGGGGCGTGCAGCGTGGCGTCGGGCTCACGAGTGATTTGAGCAGCGTGCACTAAGGCCGCTGCTATACGTTTGCATTTGTTGAACATGCACGCCGCACGCCCCACCCCGCTGCACGCCAGCTCGAGCGTCCACTCAGCCCTTACACTAAGAATAGTTGCAATTTAAACTGTCGTGAGTCATACGCTAACATAAAATTAATTTTACGGCTTTACTCACAACCGTGGGACATGTTTCGTAGAGTCTAGTTTTCACTAAAGAGTGCTGAGTGCGCGTCGCGTACCACATGCTCACTAACAGTGAAAAGTGGACCCTTTGAGCCTTCATAAGAAAGAGGTGAATCTATTTTGAGCTTTATTTCAAAGTGAAAGTACTCAATTTTGCGGTTAAGGTTAATTCACCACTCGATTATCGAAGATTGAGTACAAAAGCCATATTTTTATGTTCTTTCGCAGCCCGACATAATAGCCGAAGACGATACCGCAGGCCTGCTCCGACAACGCCCGCACACCGTACCCCACGCCGAGTTATTACGAGCCGTGTATGACCGCGTAAACGACGTGTCGAGTACGCTGCGAACGCGAGCACTCGCTCTGCTTAGTGATTGCCTGGCTAGTGCTCGTTCACCTCTTCGACAGGCGGTTTCAGTAAGTATTTACTTAACTAATCATTCGCTAGATGACGCTGTTCCGTGCGACATGATTCCTACATCGCGCAAGCGTTTGTTTTCTATGATGTAAATATAAACTTGCTTGCCTTGCCCTGTGTCAGCTCGCCCGCCTGCTGGATTTCAGACAGTATCACCGTATAGATGGCGCTGTAACGTGTGGGCCGATTCCTACATCGCGCAAGCGTTTTGTTTCCGTGGGTGTATAAATACCCCATGATCAGCTATTACGAGCCGTGTATAATCGCGTTAAGATTGCTACTAGCTAATGCTCGCCCGCCGCTGCGACAGGCTGTTTCAATACGTACGTGTTTACTAATACAACTCGACGGTGTGTGGTTATCGCTGGTTCCGTTTACAAACAGGTTGTTTGTGTATGGTACAGGAGCTGAACGGGTCCGGCGCGGTGTCCCGCCTCATGGTGGTGGCGGCGCGCTGCGTGAGCGACGAGCGCGCCGCCGTGCGCAAGGCGGCGGTGGCGCTGGTGCACCGCGAGCTCGTCGACGGACCGCCGCCGCAGCCTAACGACCTCGGGGTATGTAATTTGGCTTTTCAGAACTAAACATACCTTACGCAGTTGCCGTACGGTACCTTTAGATGCATACGTGATGTACCTGTGAGTGATGTTTTAGATTAGCAACTGAATCACAGTGTAAAAAGTAACAGTGGGCCGATGCCTTTGATGTTTGCGTAAATGCCGACATCGCTCAAGGTCACCGTACCTACCTAGGGTTGTCACAGACTTACACAACTGCCCAAAAGAGGAGGTAAATGTTTTTAGGTTTCATGTATGTATGTATTTATGTGTACTAATTTTACAAATGGCGTCCATTTTGGAAATAAAGATGGCGGGCGCCACTTTTTTGAAAATGTCGTCATGGGTGTTGTTTTCTGGGTTGTTGGTTGAGTAAGCAATTCCCTGGTTTGTTTTGGGTCTATCCTACTATAAAATATATTTATAATGCTAACTCGCAGAGCAGCTGCAGCGGTTCGCCAGCAGGAGGCTGACAAACTCCAAATTACCTTGCTGGAATTAAAAAAATCCAAGGAATTGTGTGCTCAATTGCTTAGTGAAAGAGAGGATAGTGAAAAGGAACTATTATTATCACTTGATAGTATAGAGAAGTTAAAGAAGGAACTATGTTCTTTAGAAAATGTTTACAATGATGTAAATTCAGAGCGGGCCCGGCTCCAGGAGACGGTTGACAAGTTTACTGAGTGTAGTGCAACATATGAACAGGCCTTGACAGACATCAACTCATTAGAGAGAGCACTGCACGACGCCCACGAGCAAATCTACGAGCTACAGGAGGCCCAAAATATTGCTGCAGCGGCACACACTCAAAACTTATTCGAGGAACTGGTCCGGCCCGACTCACAGTTGGTTGCCGCTCCAATTGAAAACCCTGTTGTTAGTATAGATTTAATCAATGAATCCACCACACCAAGACTAGTAAATTGCAGCGGAAACAAACTCAAAAAATATATTAAATTAAATAGAATGATTAAAAAAAAACCAGAGGTTATCAAAAATGAATAAATTGTTTTTTAAGAAATTGAGATTTTGTAAAATTAATGTTAATTTAGTGGATAAGTTAGACTTGTATTCTGTTCAATTAGAACATAGTAAACTACAGTATGAAACTGACACACAGATTTTAAAATCAAAAGTTCAGAGTTTGGAGGATTCTATACAATCCCTAGAAACAATAAATGAGAGTTCGAAAAAGGTGATTAATGAATATTCTTTAGCCATGGATGATTTAATATCCCAGATTAAGCACAATTCAGAGCGGTTTGAGTCGCTGACCAATGCCCAGTCATGTGCATGTAAGCAAGCGACTGGACATTTGTTGACCAGTGTACTCGATCCAAGCCTGTGTGACAGTTTACCACAACAGCAAATAAATGATAATAGCTCCTTCCACACTCCACAACAAAGCACACCTAAACCTAATATTATTATGTATTGTGATGAAATTGGGAGCAATATGAGCTCATTTTTAAACTATTACCTAAAGGGACTTAGTACAATCAGCAATTGTCTGCCTCACAGTAGCTTTGAAAATATCTTAAAACAAATTTTAAATGACAGTAATATTAATTCTAAGACAACACTGCTAATTCTTATGGGTAATAGGGGAAATGTGAACAAAAATAATTTACTTAAATACTTTGAACAGTTAAATTCACTTGCAGTGCATGAAATTATTATTTTCACATTCCCCTATTGTGAGCAAATGTCAGAGGCAGAAAATAACATTAGACATAAGTTGAATATATCTCTATATAATCTTTGTACATATAGTAGTAAGTTTATCATAATTGACACTAACAAATTTGTTAGTAAATACCATATGCCTATGGTGTTCTTGACTAAAGGTAAGTGTTACCTTTCAAATTATTACAAGAGACAAATAGCTTTATCGCTATCCTATTTACTTGACATTTCTGCCAAGAATTTGGCAGACAACTCTGCTCCTATTGAGCAGCCCAGTATGAGCTTGGAATTGGTTCCAGTCATAACCAATGATTTAAACTAGCTGTTAAGACAAAAGATTCTGTCTCTGGCAATTTAGTTTTAAATAAATATAATGAAAAATACTGTAAACATGGAAAGTATATCTACCTGGTGCATCAAAACATTCAATGTATTAGAGGAAAAGATTTACAGATTGAACTTTTTATGAACGATTATTATGTTGATATTTTATGTATTACTGAACATTGGTTAACAAATAATGAATTAATGCCTCAATTTAATAATCATCAGGTGGGAAGTTCGTTCACCAGAATTAGTTCCATACATGGTGGGTCGTTAATTATATTAAATAGTCAGTTAAAATTTAAGGAACGTAAGGATATTGTATCCATGTCTGTTGAACGGACTATAGAACTAAGTGCAGTAGAATTGGAGCAATTTATTGTTGTCTGTGTGTATAGGCCGCCATTAAGTAATTTTGAAATATTTGAAAGTGTAATGGATTCTGTGCTACTTAAAATATCATCTTCGAGTAAGAAATTATTTATATGCGGCGACTTTAATGTAAATATTCTGGAAAATTCAACAATGTCTTGTAGATTGTTGAATCTATTCAAATCTGGTAATCTCAACCACATGTTTATGGAGCCTACTAGAGTGACTGCTACTAGTGCAACCTGTATAGATAATATTTTCACTGATATTGTTCCTATTACTAAAAAAGTTATCAGTAATTTAGAATCAGACCACTTAGGTCAATTAATGGTATTTGAGACATTAAGGAAAAATACTTTGAGAAAACAAATAACTTTTGTACCAGTAACCTCGGACCGCGTAGAAAGAATGAAGCAAAGTCTAGTTCAGGCGCTACCCTTTTTGTCTTCCGATATGGGTCCAAATAGTATGTATAATTCATTCTTTCACACTTTTATGGATCATTATAATGCGATATTTACTTCAAAATCGGTCGTAGTTAGTGGTGCATCAGTTTTTAGTGAGTGGGCTACTGCGGACTTACATCAACGAAGACGTGCACTGTATGCCTTGTATGAGGAACGGCGGTTTAACACGAGTGATGAATTTAAAGAACATGTCAAGCAATATTCGAAAAAGTTTAAAATAGATTGTCATATAGCTAAGCGAAATTATCTAAGTCAAAGAATAAAAAATAGTCCCAACATTATTAAAGCAACCTGGAAAGTAATCAATGTGGAGACTGGTCGCTCGAAACACAGAGTGAATGATTTTAAACTAAATATTGATAACAAAATTATAGATTCCAATTTAGAAGTAGCTACAGAATTTGAAAATTTTTTCACTGACGTACCAGTTTTCACAACTAAGGATTTAAATTCATCACCCTCATCCGCTGTTACTCTATTAAAAGATAACGCTCCAGAGTGTTGTGGAGATTTTCATTTTGAACGTGTTTGTACCTCCGATGTAGTAAAGGCGTTTAATTCGGTTAATGTCAAAAAAACGAATGACCTCTGGGGAGTCTCTGTCCATGCTGTCAAATCCTTAGTAGAAATTATAGCGCCTGACTTAGTAATTATATTTAACAACAGTGTTGATTGCGGCGAGTTTCCTGATTTAATGAAACATAGTAAAATAACTCCTTTATTTAAATCGGGTAGCAACTCTGACCCCACTAACTTTAGACCGATATCTGTGCTACCAACATTCTGTAAGATTTTTGAAAAATGAATTCTTTCTCAATTAGTACGACATTTTAACGTCAATAATTTAATGCATAATAAGCAGTTTGGTTTTACACGGGGTCGCTCGACAACCGATGCTGGTGTTGAGCTAATTAAGCATATCTTCGATGCCTGGGAGGATTCACGAGATGCTATAGGTATCTTCTGTGATTTGTCTAAGGCCTTCGACTGCGTTTGTCATGAAACATTAATCAGGAAACTACACTATTATGGAGTTAGAGGAGCGGCACTGGATTTACTTAAGTCCTACTTAAATGGTAGAATACAAAGGGTCGATGTGAATGGACAGCGATCACCGGGGTCATTGGTCTCTATGGGTGTACCACAGGGGTCAATATTGGGACCTTTCCTGTTCCTTATCTACATAAATGACTTGCCATTCCTTGTAAAGACCCACCATGATATAGTATTGTTTGCAGACGACACTTCACTTATTTTCAAAGTCAAACGACAGCAACAAGCTTACAATGATGTAAACGATGCTATTTCAAAAGTAGTAAATTGGTTCAATGTTAATAATTTATTGTTAAATGAGAATAAGACTAAATGTATTAAGTTTGTCACTAGTAATGTAAGGCATGTAAAAACACGTGTCATTGTGAAGGATGAGGAATTGGAATTAGTTGATAGTACAGTTTTTCTTGGTATAACTTTAGATTCTAAACTCCAGTGGGGTCCCCATATTGCTACTCTTTCGAATAGACTGAGTTCTGCAGCTTTTGCAGTAAGCAAAATCCGTCAGTTAACTGATGTCAAAACAGCTCGATTAGTATATTTTAGTTACTTCCATAGCATTATGTCATATGGTATTTTACTGTGGGGTGGTGCTTCAGATATAAATACCATTTTTGTTCTGCAGAAGAGGGCTATTCGAGCAATATATAAAATGAACCATAGAGACTCACTGAGAGATAAATTTAAGGAAATTGACATCATGACAGTGCACTGTCAATACATTTATGAGAATATTCTGTATGTGCATAAAAATATTGCCGATTTTAAGAAAAATTGTGACATTCATAATATTAATAAACAAAACAAACATAAACATAAGTTCGCCGTGCCCTTCACTCGGCTCCATAAAATTAAAAAATCATTCATGGGTAATTGTGTGAGATTTTATAATAAACTTCCAAACCATATTACTGAGTTACCAATTAATAAATTTAAGAATCATGTAAAGCGTAAACTTATTTCTAAAGCTTATTATACCACACAAGACTACATGAATGATAAAACAACGTGGGATTAATTGTGATTCGAAATGATTAATTATTTATTATATTTGAATAATGATGATGAAATGGATATTCCAATGCATGTATTTCCTTTGTTGTTTTTATTATATTTGTTTGACATTTAGAATTTATTCTAGAAACAATCTAGACTAGTATTTTTTATACATTTTTTTTTTTGCATGACTATATTTTGTGAAAGTTTTAGTATTAAATTTGATCTATGAATTATATTCATTAGTATTATATATGGAATAATATTTACAACATCAATAAATTGCTCTGATAATTAGATTAAGATAATTATATGTAATACTGTCTTACTATTCATAAGTGCTTGTTGCTAGGCCTACATGAATAAAGTATATTTGAATTGAATTGAATTGAATTGTTGGGGATGTAGATTTTAAAAATTGCATCTATTTTGTAAATAAAGATGGCGGACGTCACTTTTTGAAATGGGTGTCGATGTGTGTAGTAGTGATGTCAACCATCGTTCATTCTAAAATGGACTCTATTTTTGATATCTGCACCCCTAAAAACCCCCAAAATGGATGTCATTTTCGTAATCCGAACCTCGAATAATACACCCATATCGAGTTTTAAGAAAAAATAATGTCCGCCATCTTGCATTCCAAAATGGACCTCATTTTCGTAAACGTAACCCCGAGGAACCTCGGAGATGAAACCCATATCGATTTTTAAGAAAAATTAATGTACGCCATCTTGGATTTCAAAATGGATATCATTTTTGTAATCGGCACTCCGAGGACTCTCCAAAATAATTAAAACATCAAATACTACATGATACATATACAAACAGAAGCAAGAAACAATTTCTTGCTTTTTAAATAAAGTCTTACACTACTCGTAATTTCTTAAAATAAGCTATAAAACAGGTCCGCCATTTTGAATTAAAAATTGATATCACATTATATATTTTTGATTACACTGAAACAAACAATTAGCACATGTTGTTAATTGTGCACAAATTGATTGATAATTTAAGACACGCGTCAGCCCTCAAAATCATATCTCTGAATACTAACAATGGCGCGTATGCGTATGAAACTCAGGGACCGCCCCTCCCGCCCCGCACGGTTGCTCTGTCTAGACGCCTTCGTCGACCGACTGTATTATTTCTTAGACTGTGTCTTAACTCTCTAATTGACAACGACTGATTGTTAAAGCAATCGACCGATCGGTAGCGATAAAGTAATCAACTTTCTCGCGCAAGAAACGTACGAGTGTATGTATATTCTCTGTGAATAAAAGATATGTATATTGTTGCTTGCTGTAACTGGTACGGATGCATTCGCCTGCGAAGAAGAAACTTGGGGCTGATTTAGACCGCACGCGAACTCGCATGCGATTTTAGTTACATTGCGGACTATTGAGGTTGCAACCAATTCGGCCGACCGACCAAATACCGCAATGTAATGAAACTCGCGTGCGAGTTCTGGCAGCGTGTAAATGAGCCCTTATTCATCGCATCGCATCTCATTAATCGATACCGGCAGATGTAAATTGTATCTTTTTTATTGGAAACTAATTTGCTCGTATATTCGACAGATTCTAGTGAGCCTGTGCCGAGACGCGAGTATAATAGTTCGCACAGCGGCCATCGCTTCTCTGGGCGAGATAGTTGTTAAACGACCGAGCGACGACGTGTTTGACGCGTTTCTCGCTGGCCCCATGCATCAGATGAGCGACCCTGAAACCAAGGTACTGTTTGATTACACATATTGATGTTTTAAAATTAGGTAACTGACGATATTCCGACTTACGACCATTGGAATACCATTCAAATTAAGTCTTAAGTGTCTAACGAACTGACCGATCGACTGTCGGTGAATCTTATTTATTTATTAAAACTTTATTGCACAAATTTACAAAAAAAGAGTACAAATGGCGGACTGAACGCCTTGAAGCAATCTCTACCAGTCAACCATTGGGCTAAGCACAGAAACAGTCTGTCGTAGAATTGTAAAGAGTTGATATGGAAATAGACTCAAGTCGAGACTACTATAATACTATACTTACACAAATATGTATTTTAAATATACCTACATATATATAAAAGTTTAAGATATATAAATATATATATATATATATATAATTTTTTTTAGGCGCCTCACGAAGGCTCGCTCAGCTACCATTTTTCAATAATATGTAATATCTGGACATTATTTTTAATTTCTGCGCGAACGAATATGTTCTACTTAAATATCAAGGTTTGAAGTGCAGAAAATATACATATTAAAAGAAAATCTATGAATAAAATTGCATGAAATTCGCAAAAGGAGAACCACCTTAATCTCCTTTTTTTCAAACTTACAACGAAATGTAACTTCAAATTAGGTCCGGAAATACTACGTATCCGGTGCTATGAGTGAAGATTATATGTAGAGGAATTTCATACAGCCTTACACACCTAGGCCTGTAAAACAACGTTCTTTTGTTTTTAAACGTCACATTTTGACACAACGTCTTGGCATCCAACCATCAAATAGGATTCTTCCCAACCCTTCGTTTCCCAGTTTCTAAAGTAATGTGCTATTACAGGTGCAAGAGCTAGTAGTAAACCTAATGCAGCAGGTAGCCTTCGATCGCCTACAAAAACAGACATCTTCAGCAGCCGAGAGTCCACTTCCGTGGCAGTTCCTAGCAGCCATCACCAGGCACAACATGCGGCGGCACCTGCAAAAGGCCTGCGTGCTGCTCGCCAAGACGTCGAAGTGCATTAAGTAAGAATATGTACATATATCCAGTCTATGTCAGGCTTTTTATTTCTCTTTTTATGGTTCGAGTCTGATGCAGGTAAAACAATGGTTTCTTCGTATCTTTTTCGCAGCCATCGCGTCGTGGACGCTGTTAGCACTTATCTAGGCGTCCAGGGCGATGAACGCGACCTACAATGCCTAGTGCTTCTAACGAGCATCGCGAGACTGGTCGACTACTCTGATGTCACCTTCATACTGGACTACTACTATAGTCTTGTAGACAACACGCAGGTAACTTGAAGATGGTTCTCTAAATCATTGCCAAAAAATATTTTGTCGAATGTCATTTCCCAACCAATTTTTCGCATAATTTCATTTCGCCGAACCTAACCTAACAGTTAGCAACTGTATATTTGGACAACAACTTAAAAAGACACTTTTTAAAACGCATTGTTTTAGCGCATGAGAGGAGGCCTGTGCCCAGCAGTGGGACGTATGTAGGCTGAATTATTATTATTATTATTGTTTTAGCTAGCAGAATGACTGTAAGTCTAATACGAAACATAAAAAGTTTATTTTTGTAATCTGACATCGTTATATGCAAAAAAAGTCGGTTCTGTCTGTTAGATCGCAGTTCACCTAACACGCTCTTCCTCGCTCGTCGTCGCACCTATCTTGTCTCTGTCAAATTACTAGACATTATAGTTTTTTTTTTTTGCCAAATGAATGCTTTGGCGAAAGAAATGTATTCCAAATGTTGTATGTCATAATAGTAAACTACTTAATAATAACTCTACCGAGTAAAACGTTGTCATAATGAAAGTTTGCCGAATGTTGGTTGCCAAAGTAAATCATCTGTGAAAAGTTTGATGGCAAGTGAAATTCGGTCAATAAAACTTCGGTGAAAAGGCAGAACACCCTTGAAGACATTAGTTTACTTGGATGTTTTGCCATATTTAAAATGTTCTGTTGAAGGCGATGGTTGTTGGAATATTACTACTACAGCTTGATTGACGCGAAGTTATGTCCTGTTTGCACAATCCATGCTTGTAGCTCAAGAAAATTAATAAAATCAGAAGAAATAATTCGTGTAGTTTTGTAAATTGGTACAGTTATACGTTGTGGTCTCCAGATAAACATACTAAAAGTCCTCGAGGGTGGGGTTTGTGCTGAGGGTGTAGGGGGAGAGGGAGGAGAAGGGTTGAAGTTATAATTTAGGAGCTACAGGATGTTTAAGTTAACAAAGAGACAAAAAATAAACGATTTAATTCTTTAATCGTCTATTTTTGTGTCTTTAATTTTAAGAAAACGTCGTTTTTTCGTTATCATTCATTTCGATATTTAGTAGAAGCAAGCTTAGTCACCTGCTGACCAAATATAAAAAAAGCCGGCCAAGAGCATGTCAGGCCATGCTCAGTGTAGGGTTCCGTAGTTACCCGTCCGTCAAAATAGACTTTTACCAAAACTTCAAAAACGGCTAGACCGATCAGGTTCGCTAGTTTTCCTTGAAAGTCTTTACTAAGCTTTGCTTTTACGATTTTTCCCTAATTTTTGGACCCATGGTTCAGAAGTTAGGGGAAGTAAAGGGAGAACATTTTTTTTTCTTTCAGAGCGATTATTTCCGAAAATATTACGTTTATCAAAAAATGGTTATTGAAGACCCGTATTCGTTTTGAAAGATCTAACGACATCCCACACAAAGGGTTGAACCGAAAAAAAATATCCCCACTTTCCGTGTAGGGACGTTACCCTTAAAACTTCTTCTTTTGCCACGGCTCATGGGAGCCTGGGGTCCGCTTGACAACTAATCCCAAGATTTGGCATAGGCACTTGTTTTTACGAAAGCGACTGCCATCTGACCTTCCAACCCAGAGGGTAAACTAGGCCTTGTTGAGATTAGTCCGGATTCCTCACGATGTTTTCCTTCACCGAAAAGCGACTGGGAAATATCAAATTATATTTCGTACATAAGTTCCGAAAAACTCATTGGTACGAGCCGAGGTTTGGAACCCGTGACCTCCGGATTACAGTCGCACGCTCTTACCGCTTGGCCACCAGCGCTCTTTTGAACAATGAACATTAAAACTACGAATTAATAAATATAATAAGGCACTTTTAGTATTTTTTTACTTCTTTGTGGTCGTATCCAACATCCGATATAGATTATATAATATAGCACCCCGTCAGTACAGTCCAGAACCACTACCAAAAAGGTGTATGGGATGTATGTATGTATATACTTTATTGTACATAGAAATAAAAACACAGTTACAGAGTAAATTAAATACAACCTGAAACGTTTCTTATTATTTTAGGGTCGTGACCAACGCCTAAAGCCGCTGACACTGGAGCTACTAACTCTGTGGTCGCGCTACCTGACACCGGCCGCTCGCACGGCGCTGCGGGAACACCTCGCCGCGCGCCTCGCCACCGCCTCGGGCGAGGACGGTCAGTATACTGTGTACTACACTACTGTAGGTTGACTACTGAAGTTAACACTGGAGCTACTAACTCTGTGGTCGCGCTACCTGACACCGGCCGCTCGCACGGCGCTGCGGGAACACCTCGCCGCGCGCCTCGCCACCGCCTCGGGCGAGGACGGTCAGTATACTGTGTACTACACTACTGTAGGTTGACTACTGAAGTTAACACTGGAGCTACTAACTCTGTGGTCGCGCTACCTGACACCGGCCGCTCGCACGGCGCTGCGGGAACACCTCGCCGCGCGCCTCGCCACCGCCTCGGGCGAGGACGGTCAGTATACTGTGTACTACACTACTGTAGGTTGACTACTGAAGTTAACACTGGAGCTACTAACTCTGTGGTCGCGCTACCTGACACCGGCCGCTCGCACGGCGCTGCGGGAACACCTCGCCGCGCGCCTCGCCACCGCCTCGGGCGAGGACGGTCAGTATACTGTGTACTACACTACTGTAGGTTGACTACTGAAGTTAACACTGGAGCTACTAACTCTGTGGTCGCGCTACCTGACACCGGCCGCTCGCACGGCGCTGCGGGAACACCTCGCCGCGCGCCTCGCCACCGCCTCGGGCGAGGACGGTCAGTATACTGTGTACTACACTACTGTAGGTTGACTACTGAAGTTAACACTGGAGCTACTAACTCTGTGGTCGCGCTACCTGACACCGGCCGCTCGCACGGCGCTGCGGGAACACCTCGCCGCGCGCCTCGCCACCGCCTCGGGCGAGGACGGTCAGTATACTGTGTACTACACTACTGTAGGTTGACTTCTGAAGTTAACACTGGAGCTACTAACTCTGTGGTCGCGCTACCTGACACCGGCCGCTCGCACGGCGCTGCGGGAACACCTCGCCGCGCGCCTCGCCACCGCCTCGGGCGAGGACGGTCAGTATACTGTGTACTACACTACTGTAGGTTGACTACTGAAGTTAACACTGGAGCTACTAACTCTGTGGTCGCGCTACCTGACACCGGCCGCTCGCACGGCGCTGCGGGAACACCTCGCCGCGCGCCTCGCCACCGCCTCGGGCGAGGACGGTCAGTATACTGTGTACTACACTACTGTAGGTTGACTACTGAAGTTAACACTGGAGCTACTAACTCTGTGGTCGCGCTACCTGACACCGGCCGCTCGCACGGCGCTGCGGGAACACCTCGCCACCGCCTCGGGAGAGGACGGTCAGTATACTGTGTACTACACTACTGTAGGTTGACTACTGAAGTTAACACTGGAGCTACTAACTCTGTGGTCGCGCTACCTGACACCGGCCGCTCGCACGGCGCTGCGGGAACACCTCGCCGCGCGCCTCGCCACCGCCTCGGGCGAGGACGGTCAGTATACTGTGTACTACACTACTGTAGGTTGACTACTGAAGTTAACACTGGAGCTACTAACTCTGTGGTCGCGCTACCTGACACCGGCCGCTCGCACGGCGCTGCGGGAACACCTCGCCGCGCGCCTCGCCACCGCCTCGGGCGAGGACGGTCAGTATACTGTGTACTACACTACTGTAGGTTGACTACTGAAGTTAACACTGGAGCTACTAACTCTGTGGTCGCGCTACCTGACACCGGCCGCTCGCACGGCGCTGCGGGAACACCTCGCCACCGCCTCGGGCGAGGACGGTCAGTATACTGTGTACTACACTACTGTAGGTTGACTACTGAAGTTAACACTGGAGCTACTAACTCTGTGGTCGCGCTACCTGACACCGGCCGCTCGCACGGCGCTGCGGGAACACCTCGCCGCGCGCCTTGCCACCGCCTCGGGCGAGGACGGTCAGTATACTGTGTACTACACTACTGTAGGTTGACTACTGAAGTTAACACTGGAGCTACTAACTCTGTGGTCGCGCTACCTGACACCGGCCGCTCGCACGGCGCTGCGGGAACACCTCGCCGCGCGCCTTGCCACCGCCTCGGGAGAGGACGGTCAGTACTGTTACAAAAAAGCGGCCAAGTGCGAGTCGGACTCGCGCATGAAGGGTTCCGTACCATTTAAGACGTATTAAAAAAAAATCTACTTGCTAGGTCTTGTTCAACATTTTACCACTTTGGACACACATTTTACCACTTTGGAACTGTCTCTCGCGCAAACTATTCAGTTTAGAAAAAATGATGTTAGGAACCTAAATATCATTTTTGAAGACCTATCCATAGATACCCCACACGTATGGGTTTGATGAAAAATTTTTTTTTTTAATTTATTGACGTATTAAAAAAAAACTATTCACTAGATCTCGTTCAAACCAATTTTCGGTGGAAGTTTGCATGGTAATGTATATCATATATTCTTTTTAGACTTTTCATTCTGTTATTTTAGAAGTTACAGGGGGGGGGACACACATGTTTTTCACTTTGGAAGTGTCTCTCGCGCAAACTATGTCAGTTTAGAAAAAATATATATTAGAAACCTAAATATCATTTTTTGAAGACCTATCCATAGATACCCCACACGTATGGGTTTGATGAAAAAAATTTTTTGTTTTTAATTTTTATGACGTATTAAAAAAAAACTACTTACTAGATCTCGTTCGAACCAAATTTCGGTGGAAGTTTGCATGGCAATGTATATCATATATTTTTTTTAGATTTTTCATTCTGTTATTTTAGAAGTTACAGGGGGGGGGACACACATTTTTTCACTTTGGAAGTGTCTCTCGCGCAAACTATTCAGTTTAGAAAAAAATGATATTAGAAACCTAAATATCATTTTTGAAGACCTATCCATAGATACCCCACACGTATGGGTTTGATGAAAAAAATTTTTTTTTTTAATTTTATGACGTATTAAAAAAAAACTACTTACTAGATCTCGTTCGAACCAATTTTCGGTGGAAGTTTGCATGGCAATGTATATCATATATTTTTTTTAGATTTTTCATTCTGTTATTTTAGAAGTTACGGGGGGGGGGGGGGGACACACTTTTTACCACTTTGGAAGTGTCTCTCGCGCAAACTTTTCAGTTTAGAAAAAAATGATATTAGAAACCTCAATATCATTTTTAAAGACCTATCCATAGATACCCCACACGTATGAGTTTGATGAAAAAAGATTTTTTGAGTTTCAGTTCTAAGTATGGGGAACCCCCAAAATTTATTGTTTTTTTTCTATTTTTGTGTGAACATCATAATGCGGTTCATAGAATACATCTACTTACCAAGTTTGAACAATATAGCTTTTATAGTTTCTGAAAAAAGTGGCTGTGACAGAATCGGACAGACAGACGGACATGACGAATCTATAAGGGTTCCGTTTTTTGCCATTTGGCTACGGAACCCTAAAAAACACACTAGTTATATATGAAAACACGGAAAACATACATCACATGGGTAAATTCTATGACGATCACGAGTGGGCCATGCTCATCTGACAGTTTGGGCCGCACCATAGCTGTCGTGGTTGCACGGAGCGGGTGAGCGGGTTAATGAAAAATAGTATGAGCAACGCTGACTGGCGTGGACACGTGCGTCGGGTTTTACCTTCAATGGCAGCCGCGTGCAGCGTGCGTAGCCCGCGCTAGCGGACTCCTAAGTTTTTTTAATAACCACATTTTATCCTGGCAGGGTCGCCATGTACGGACGGCGTTAATTAAACAACAGCTTCGTCAAAAGATATGATTTATTCTGCCTCCAATAGGTTAGATACACGTTCTTATATACAATGCTTATGTACTAAGTATACACTCACCACAATGTTAAATAGATTTTAGGAGTTTGTTCTGTTTTTATAAACTTGCCTTGACACATTGACGCGTATGTAAATTAAGCATAAGTTAACAGATAAGTTTACTTTTGTAGGTTGCCGGATACCGAGTGCAACTCTTGCCGCACATTTGGACCCTACCAACTTGCAGTGGGCTAACGAATTACTACAACTGTGTAAGTACACTTAGGCTGTGATTTGTTGTTATGCAGACGTGGGATTTTTTGCGGTAAATCAAATGATATGAAGTTGTAATTGAGAAATCACTTTTAAATGCTTCGTAATTTGTTGATCGCCCCTAGCTTTGTTTGTTATATTAATTTCAGAAGTTCGGTCAAAAATCACACTTGGAGCATATTTATTTTTGTATAGGTAATCTATTTTATGTGATATCAGCGGAGAAGCGAGCTCTGTGCGGCGGCGGCGTGTCGGAGTGGGTCCGCGCGGCCGACCTGTCGCTCGTGGCGCCCGCGCCGCCCTCGCCCGCGCTGCTCAACCTGTTCCTCACCGCGCTGCAGGACCCTCCGCCAGGTAAACGAGACATATCTGCGAACACACCAGGCTAGGTGCGGAGACGCGAGCTCTGTGCGGCGGCGGCGTGTCGGAGTGGGTCCGCGCGGCCGACCTGTCGCTCGTGGCGCCCGCGCCGCCCTCGCCCGCGCTGCTCAACCTGTTCCTCACCGCGCTGCAGGACCCTCCGCCAGGTAAACGAGACATATCTGCGAACACACCAGGCTAGGTGCGGAGACGCGAGCTCTGTGCGGCGGCGGCGTGTCGGAGTGGGTCCGCGCGGCCGACCTGTCGCTCGTGGCGCCCGCGCCGCCCTCGCCCGCGCTGCTCAACCTGTTCCTCACCGCGCTGCAGGACCCTCCGCCAGGTAAACGAGACATATCTGCGAACACACCAGGCTAGGTGCGGAGACGCGAGCTCTGTGCGGCGGCGGCGTGTCGGAGTGGGTCCGCGCGGCCGACCTGTCGCTCGTGGCGCCCGCGCCGCCCTCGCCCGCGCTGCTCAACCTGTTCCTCACCGCGCTGCAGGACCCTCCGCCAGGTAAACGAGACATATCTGCGAACACACCAGGCTAGGTGCGGAGACGCAAGCTCTAAGCGACGATGATGATGATTAACGGTGGCAATGTTGTTTTTTATACTACGTCGGCGGAAAATAAGCATCGGTCTCCGTAGCCTATGGACGCCTGCAACTCCAGACGCCCTACCACACAAAGCGAGATGCATTCACAATGCCCATACCTCTCTTTTGAACGTAGTTTAAGGGCATACCCGGGTCCGTGTCCGTAAAGTAACCATAATAAGATCGCTGGTCGTGTATTTTTTTAACATTTCCAGATATTACTTTAATTCCAAATTATTGTGATAGATTGCTCATTAGCAGAGCTGGGCACCGTTAATAAAAGAGTTAACTTCGGTAATCCGTAAAATAAAAATTTAACATCGTTAAACGTTAAAACATTACTTTTCAAAAGATTAACGGAAGTTAAAGTTAATCGTTAACTCGAAATCGTAAATATACGCAATAGGAAATAAAACTAATAGAAATAATCATAAATATTGATTTTTATTAAAGACTAATCTACTAATTATTTGGTATTTCATGGTAATCAATTACTAATTAATAAAACATTACATACAAACCTAACGGAAATTAATCGGAACGTGATCGGCGCGGCGCGGCAGCGCGAGGTCTTGGTGTGAGTAGGTACTTAGGTATTAACGATTAACGGATTTAAGTAAAGTTAACGGAAGTTAATCCGTTTCTCGAAAACTTAACTTTTTTAATTAACGATTAACGGACTTCTGCCCAGCTATGCTCATTAGCTATCTATTTGAGTTTTCAATTTCAATTTATACAATACTGTATGTACATAATAGGTGTTACATTATATAAAGTTAGATCATGACACCCTGTAAGGGCACACAATATTATTATTCTACATATTCTATTCTAGAGTATTAGGTAACATAATAATCAGGGATCGGAACAGGTTTTTTAGAAAAACTTTGAAATAAACATATATTTCGGCTTATTTTATACTCCAAATATAGGACTCGGTTGTGTTTTTAGATAACGACTTCGTATTATGAGATTGCCCAATTAGAAATGAAATAATTAACAAAGAACGAAAAAATACCGTTTTCGTTCCCATACAAAAAATACCGGTTTCCGATCCCTGATAATAATACCATTTTACTTAACATACTAATCAGAGAGTAGATTTAGTTATCACCCGTATGCACAGAGTGGACGGCGGCGTGCCACGGCGCCGCGGTGGCGGGCGCGGGGCGGCTGTGCGTGCGCTCGCGCGGCGCCGCCGCCGCCGCCGCGCCGGCGCTGGCCGCCATCTTGCACTCGGCGCGGCACGCGCTGCAGGCGCGCGTCAACGCGCTACTAGCGCTCGCTGATATCTGTGTCAGGTAGGTGCTCATTTTTAAGGCACAGTAGCCATCAGATACAGTATGTATTATTTATTTACATACACACAACCATCGTTACAGGCTATCCTAATTCGACTGTATGGAATTTGACACACAAAAGAAAAGGAATAGGTATATAGTAAATAGATTATTAGAAACTACAGTAACACAATACATATAGCGTAGCCCTTGTGAATTCGCTCAAAGAACAAAAAAACAAATCCATCTCGATCTTTATTATAATTAAAACTATTTACTCGAACCCGTTAATGTTTAGGTCAGAAATATCAGAATGGCACCGTTTTTATTTATGGCTTAGAAAAAAAATCTGTTACTTTAAAACCCCATTTTATTGTTTGCTTACAATCTAAATCGAAAGCATCTAAATCGCACCTGATAGATAGGCGACAAACTTCATGATGAAGTTTGAATTTCCACCTGGATACAAATAAACAATACATACAGAAAACGCGTGTGTTGTGTTATCTATGATAACAACCATTATTGAAATATTAACCTAACCTACGTTAACCTTAGTTAACTTATTAAGGGCCACTTGCACCAATCATTAACCCGGGGTTAACCGGTTAAACCTGGAGTTACCATGGTTACTAGTACAATTTTACACTGGATTAACGGTATAACCGGTTAACCCCGGGTTTGTGGGTTGGTGCAAGTGGCCCTTGCAGTTATCAAAGCGTAACAACGAAAATTGCCCAATACAATACCGAACACCTGGCTTAAAATAAGGAACTCTGACATGCCTGAATTTAAATACAAATTATATAAATTTTGCTTAGATAAATGTTATTATACAATTGACTAATATTTGGCATCTGTAAATCAATAAATAATTTTCTATAATGATTATGTATATTGTAAATCTTAGGTAGAAATGAAACCATGTATGTGTATTATGATTATTATTGTATAACTTACCTACAGCTTAAATTTGTATATATTTAGTTATAGTACCTAGCTAATAAGAAAAATTTGCATGCTTCTTCAAGTAAAATGTACGCATTTCAAATTACTGTCCACCTATGTTCATCACTACATTTATGCAAATAAATATATCTTTAACTTTAAAACATAGTATTTAGATAGTCGCGGGGAAGGACATAGCCTTCTAAGGCCAATCATATAACTAAAATTAGTAGTATTAGTAGTGAATTTGAAGTCAATAATGTGGGAGGCACGAAGTACTGCCAATAGGAACGCTCATTTGTTTGAAAATGGTTGTGTCCTATTTCAAGCAAGGCATTGATTGACATAGTGTTCAATCAATATTAAATATATAAATATTATGGAATAATCTTACACAAATCGTCTTAGCCCCACAGTATATTCCATAAGGGTTGTATTCTGGGTACATGACAACGGTATATATAACAGATATATACAGGGTGTAATTTCTTAGCGCCACTTGCACCATCCTACTAACCCGGAGTTAACCGGTTAAACCGTTAACTCAAGTGTTAAACAGTGTCAAATTGTACTGGTAACCATGGTAACTCCAGGTTTAACCGGTTAACCCAGGGTTTGTGGGATGGTGCAAATGACCCTTAATGGGTCAGTCAGGGCACCTACCAGATCCCGTGCTACCAAAATCTGTAAAGAGGGAAGGTCTTCTAAAACCGTTTTCGCGTAGCAGCACGGGATCTGGTAGCTGCCCTCACTGACCCATTAAGAAATTCCACCCTGTATATAGATAAATACATAGAAAACATCCATAGCTCAGGAACAAATATTTGTGATGAACACACAAATAAATGCCCTTACCAGGATTTGAACACGGGACTCCCTGCTTCATAAAAAGGGTCACTACAGAGGCATGGTATTCAATCTTGAAGAAGTTTGCTTAGGTACCAATGGTTCGCTGATAGAATCCGAAATCCTACTAAAGCTAATGGCAGTTAGCGGGAAAGATAAGAAAAAACTTGTATTTAGACATTTCACTCTAAACTTTATTCTGAAAATTGTGACACTCATAATCCTAAAATATAGGTATATACAATATGCGCTTGGAGGATTTGACAACCGGAGTCGCCTTTCAGAGCCCTCTGTCGAAAACCTCGGCCAATGGGCATGTATTGTATGGACTAACATTTATCTGTCATGACACTCATGACTATACGTTACGTACGAATAGCCATACATTTAACGTGCCCTTCCCCCGCAAAAATCGGTTACTGTTTTGTGCAGAAAGTTACAGACAAGGCGTCTCCAGTTGTTAAATCCTCCAAGAATATGCATATAATATTAAATTTTAATATAACTTCGTTTGATTATTAATAGTTTTATAAGAAATAAGTGTAATAACAAACATATTTATGGGCACAGCGCCTGAAATAAAAGAAAATGTATTAATTTACAAAAACTTTGAAATCGTTGTGTTGCGTATTTTAAATGGGGTCCATCTTGATTACATGCCATTTCGTGGCTATTTACTCTTTTTGTCAGATTTAACCGTAGTGCCCTTTTTACCATCCTCTATGTCAATTTTGGCATTATCATCCAGAAGGATAATATCAGACTTGTCATGATCATCCTTTTCGTCAGATTTGTCATCGTAATCATGTTCGTCAGATTTGTCATCATCATCCTTTTCGTTAGATTTGTCATCACCATCTTTTTTGTCAAATTTGTCATCATTATTCTTTATGTCAACCTTGTCGTCATCATCATCCAGTAGGATAACAACATCGGACTTGTCATCATTATCCTTTTTATCGTATTTGTCCGAATAATATTTTTTTAAGTATTTGAAATAATCATCGTTCTTAAAGTCTTTGGAGTTAACGTCCTTTTTATCGCGTAAACCAGAAATATATTTTTATAGAATTTGTAGAATTTGTAGTATTTGTAGTATTTATAGTATTTGTAGTATTTGTTGTCATCATCCTTATCAAATTTATCGCTTATAATTTTTTTAAACACTTTCCACTTAAACTTCGCTATTGCTATTGGCAGTTTAAACTTTGACACCGAAAATTTCTTTTTATCAAATTTATCCCAATGCTTGTCTTTGCCAAACCCATAGACTGATAGCTCACACACTACTGTCAGAATAAGTATGCTAAGTATCAACTTGGTTATCGCCATCTTGCTGACAAACAACAACTACTGCTGCTACAACAACTTGTAGTAGTGATATATAAGTATTAAACATTGTCTTTTTATATATTCTTTTTATCATGAAAAGTAATTTAACATCCTTTAAAATCGTTTTTTTCTATCACACATTCGCAATAATCTTAAAATTAATATGCCAGATGTGACTAATAACATCTTTACGAGTATTTAATTATCCTCGTGCACATTACTGTCACGTTCAAAATTAATGGACTACTAGAATCTTCCCGCGACTTCATCTGCGTGAAGTGATGATGATGATGAAGTTAGTTATTTGATGTAGGTGCTTATTTAAACAGGGGAAAAAGGTATCCTATGTTAATTATGTCATGCCTTATATAACAAACAGGTAACGAAAAGAAATGAAGTGTTTGCTGGGATAAGTATGTGCATTCGTGGAACATTCTTGACAAATTCAGATGCAGATTCAATCTTAACTTAAGCTTATTTGCTGTTTAAAAATGTTATGTTATTGATGCCCGGCAAACGGAAACATTTTCGCCCTAAATTTACTTGGCGCCGTACCGTGGAGCAGGAGTTGGGTGTATTGGGGATGGGGTGGGAGGAGGTTACCCAAGTTGCCCTGGACCGGAGTTAGTGGAAGAAAATGGTTCGAGCCCTACACCCCAGCATGGGGTCATCATCTTCCTCGCGTTGTCCCGGCATTTTGCCACGGCTCATTCATCTCAGTATGGGGTCATCATCTTCCTCGCGTTGTCCCGGCATTTTGCCACGGCTCATACACATCAGCATGGGGTTATCATATTCCTCGCGTTGTCTCGGCATTTTGCCACGGCTCATACACCCCAGCATGGGGTTATCATCTTCCTCGCATTGTCCCGGCATTTTGCCACGGCTCATACACCCCAGCATGGGGTTATCATCTTCCTCGCGTTGTCCCGGCATTTTGCCACGGCTCATACACTCCAGCATGGGGTTATTATATTCCTCGCGTTGTTCCGGCATTTTGCCACGGCTCATACACCCCAGCATGGGGTAACAAGATGAAAAGAAGAAGAGGGACTAGACTATAGATCGTCTCATTCACGAGGACGCGTGCCTTGCCGCGCGTAATGTCATGTTATTAAAGGTTTGATTTGACAAATCTGCGCGTCATCGTGGATGGCACGAACTGTAAGCCCGCGACTTCGTCCGCGTGGAAATCGGTTTGATTAATTTCCCCTGTCCCCCTTCAACGCCACCTCATATCCTTGAGTTCCGCGACAGAGTGACGATACCTCAACGCCGGTAACATGCGGTTTTTGAATAAATTAAAGAGAGCTTATAATACAATATGTGTGTAGATAAAGCAGTGTATGTAACTGTACATATTTAGGCGTTAAATCACTCGTGTGATACGTTTATGAAACTCACTTCGTCCGTTTCATAAACCCCTACTTGTGTTTTAATGCCTTTCATTATGTAGCAGTCACAATATTAAACTAGTATTACTTATCAAATGTAATCAAATTCAATGCAGTAAGTAGTTTTGCTTTGAGAAGGTAACAAACAGCAAGAGCGATTGAAGCATTTATAATAATTATAATATTAGTATGGATTTCCACCGAAACCTAGAAAAAATCATTGATACCACTGATGGTTTCATTTCCCATGATCTAGGTTTTGATCCTTTTTGAATGTGTCCTTTTTCATATTGTAGATAGAATACTGTCTTTATTGGCACGCCTCAGTAAAAAGATACAAGAACAGAAAAGAAACAATAGATTAAATTTAGAGGCAGACAACAGGTGGTCTTATCGCTAAAGAGCGATCTCTTTCAGACAAACTTTGGGTATTGTATCCATACATCAAGAGCTAAATTCCGCCATTTAGTTTTCTTCTATAGTACTTATTTACCTATTTTCTAGAATTTGAACTGTCGTGAGTGGTACCGACATTAAACCAATTTTATAACCCAAGTGATTTAAAATCATGTGAGTTAGACCGTAAAATTAGTTTAATATCTATTTGGTTTTAGCACTGGTA
Organism: Cydia pomonella; assembly: GCF_033807575.1. Lineage (NCBI taxonomy): Eukaryota > Metazoa > Arthropoda > Insecta > Lepidoptera > Tortricidae > Cydia > Cydia pomonella. The sequence continues at coordinate 32,273,029 of NC_084704.1, forward strand.
TGTACAGTCAGCATCCAATATAATAGTGGCAGCCAAAGGGCAACAAGATTTATCTCGTTATTTTGGCTGTCACTGTACCTATATGAAGTAGAAGAAAAACATTGGCACGGCATTAAATACTGCCCTTCAAAGTATAATTGTACTATGTTTCTGAAAGCCTAGTTTATATTTTATTTTATATGGCCGATGGCAAGGGGAAGAAATTTTATTCTCCCCCCCTTTAACGACGCCCATGGAATCTTAACAGGCTTTATTTTTACCGTATGGTATCAACTACTTCTGTCCACAGATACACCAACATAGTAGAGCCGCTCCTAGGAAATGTGTCGATGTGCCTCAACATCTCGGCCCCAGCGGCGCTCCGGCGCTCCGCGGCGCGCTCGCTCACTCGGCTGCTGCTGGCAGGCTACCTGCGGCTGCGGCCGCCGCTTTACTACCGGTGAGAGGCTGTGTCCACAGATACACCAACATAGTGGAGCGCTCCTAGGCTCGGTGTCGATGTGCCTCGACATCTCGGCCCCGGCGGCGCCCTCGCTCACTCGGCTGCTGCTGGCAGGCTACCTGCGGCTGCGGCCGCCGCTTTACTACCAGTGAGAGGCTGTGTCCACAGATACACCAACATAGTGGAGCGCTCCTAGGCTCGGTGTCGATGTGCCTCGACATCTCGGCCCCGGCGGCGCCCTCGCTCACTCGGCTGCTGCTGGCAGGCCACCTGCGGCTGCGGCCGCCGCTTTACTACCGGTGAGAGGCCGTGTCCACAGATACACCAACATAGTGGAGCGCTCCTAGGCTTGGTGTCGATGTGCCTCGACATCTCGGCCCCGGCGGCGCCCTCGCTCACTCGGCTGCTGCTGGCAGGCCACCTGCGGCTGCGGCCGCCGCTTTACTACCGGTGAGAGGCCGTGTCCACAGATACACCAACATAGTGGAGCGCTCCTAGGCTTGGTGTCGATGTGCCTCGACATCTCGGCCCCGGCGGCGCCCTCGCTCACTCGGCTGCTGCTGGCAGGCTACCTGCGGCTGCGGCCGCCGCTTTACTACCGGTGAGAGGCTGTGTCCACAGATACACCAACATAGTGGAGCGCTCCTAGGCTCGGTGTCGATGTGCCTCGACATCTCGGCCCCGGCGGCGCCCTCGCTCACTCGGCTGCTGCTGGCAGGCTACCTGCGGCTGCGGCGGCCTCTGTACTAGCGGGGAGTTGGAGAAGTTACTGGGATATCTACAGATATGTATCTGGTGTATGTATCTGTGGATATCCCAAACATAGTGGAGCCGGTCCTGGTAAACAGTCTTCTTCCCCAACTCTTTTGCATCAGGTGTTGCTGCATTTGTACAATTTTAGAAATTGTAGACTCCCGGTTGCGTAGCGTGTCATGCCAAATCTATTAATATCAACACCTGAAATTTAGTTCATTTATTAGACCCTGAGACTTACTAGAACCCCAAATTTAAATTTCAAACGGTTACTGACACGTACATCTAAAATCGGTATTTTTATTACTAACTGACTGACATATAGATCAAAAACCTCATTCAGTTCCGGATGACTTAAAAACAAAAGAACATCGCCCAGCTAGGTTTGTGTGAATACAAACCGGGCACACTCAGGCTCAGTCAGTTGCTGCAATCTTTTCGTTATACGATGTTCCCGCCCAGGACTAATTCCTCAATTCCTTCTCAGGTACTGCGCATTGCTGGCGGACTCCGACGCCGACGTCCGCGAGCCGGCCGAGTATTACTTGACAAGCTGCCTCACGTCCGACGCCATCTACCACCACTTTGTCGACTGCATCAAGCACTACAACAGCTCCCGATCAGGTACCATCATCCTATTATGCTGTGCTATACGTTAATAAATATTATAGGACATTATTACACAAATTGACTAAGTCCCACAGTAAGCTCAACAAGGCTTGTGTTGAGGGTACTTAGACAACGATATATATAATATATAAATATTTATAAATACTTAAATACATAGAAAACACCCACGACTCAGGAACAAATATCCATGCTCATCACACGAATATTTATTCGTGGGCGTATAAGGGCATTTGCTGCCTACGAAGCCGATGGTCCTGGGTTCAAATTCCGGTAAGGGTATTTATTTGTGTGATAAGCTCTTAGACAAGGGTGTTTTCTATAGATTGATCGAATTCGTATCGGGGTTTTCGGTGCGGAACTGATTATATAACTTTGTTTATTGTCAAATGAATAGTAGTTTGGTAATTATTAACCCTTTATAAGGCATAAGGCTATCAGAAATTATGCAAAATTGAACCCTATCACTTTGAAATAAAGATCAAAATCAGGTGGGAAAAATAGGTAGTAAGCTCCAAATTTCTTTCTTGTCCAAATGTCTTTGCAGTTTTTACCTATTTTCTGGTTAGTTCAATAATCATTCCCGCTCCAAAAACTCCGATGTATGATTACTAGTCTGTAATGTACTGAAAGTTGCAAGTTCTCGCTTCGTCTATAGCCCTACAGCATTACAAATGCGAAAGTAACTGCCTGCGCTCTCTTTTACTATAATGCTAAAAAAAACGAATTATAATCTCCATACCAAATTGCATCCAAATCGGTATGGTTTGAAGCATGAGGATGGACAAAGGATAGTTTATACACCGTGTTTTTTTTCCGTTAATTGCAAGGGAGCATCCCTGAGCTTAAATTAAGTAACTTTCTCAAAGACGCCGGTATTCTAATTAACTCCATTTCGGAGATAATAATATTTTATTATCTGATAAGGCCCTTACGAGCGTGTTCTCTTGCCTTGGGGCCTATTTACATATTGATTAGTGTTTAGTACGAGTTCATACATTTGCTAATAAACGTAAGTACTATCTCGGACGATCGGTGTTTCGAAATGACATTGATATGTCACAGTTTTTAATTGTTTAGTTGAGTTAAATGTAATGCCCGCGTTACAACAACGCTATATGAAACATTTAAAAATAAAAATATTATAAAAATTATAATAAAAAATATATATATATATATTATTAACTATGCCATTTGATTTCCTTTAACGTACTTATCGATACCTCGAAGTTAACGGAATTTAATAAAAACTTGTATAATTATCAATCATCATCGTCATTCTAAACAAAGTCGTAAGCAAAAGCTAGTAAGACAGTAATAATTTGACTTGTTTCCAGAGAGTATATCGTTCGACGCGCGCCAGCTGATCTACGACGTGATGCTGCAGCGCTTCTCCATCGTCCAGAAGCTGAACGTGCAATGTCGACTAGCGCGAGAGGTATTTTACTATACGCCCCCTTACACAGTTGTCGCACTGATCCGACCCGCACGCCGCCCTCGGAAACCGGAGCGGCGTGCGGTTTGACATCCTATGTGAAGACCACCTTACAGATATAATGTTTAATGCTTTAAATATTTATAGCTGGTTACGGATTTTTTTGCGTAACGAAAATTCCTTCTTTTGAAAACTACATTAAAAATATTGCCTATAAACACGAATCGATTGGCTCAGTATGAAGATACATTGCTACAGTTACAAACACTGTTCATTATATTATCTAGAAAAACACTGATTCATGCTCGCACTTAAGGCGACTGTGACGTCATTATCCGGCATGCGATAGTAAATTTGAAGCACTCTCGCAACGACTCGTTAGCTCAGTAGGTTAGAGCGCCGATATATAATTGCATTTGACCATCGGAGGGCGGAGGTTCAAATCCTTCACGAGTCAAACTTTTTGTATTTTCCTCATTTTAGTATAGAATTGTCTCCTTTCTAGAAATCGGTCTAATAATTTACTCTATTTATATCACCTTTCAATAAACAAAAATTTAATAATTATTCATTTATTAAAATCTGCTCTGAAGTTTCTAGGCTACGGTAAAATAGGTGATAAGTCTCAAACATGTGCTTCTCGTATATCTAGTTAAAGATTGTTAAGGTGGTTCGACTAGGTTACCCAAAGCTTAAACCTCACTAGATGGCGCCACAATTGCAAATTTTGAGTTTTAATTTTTTTGTGGAGTAGTCTTGGTATTTCTATACTGTAAATTATATTTAGCGCACTCTTTAAATAAATATTGAACTATTACAACAAACATTGAACATTTCATTGTACAAAAACTACCCCTTAATGTCGACAGAATGTTTCTTGACTCTATTTCTAAGTATCACTCACACATTGAAACAGTCTTACTGGGATCCTTGTAGTAGACAATTTGGCACAGCGTGAGTAGGCTTCAATGGCGTTGCGGTATGTACGTGGAAATACATGCAAGAGGATGTGGGTTCGAGACTCATTAGAAAAATTTTTGTTATCAGTATTATCAAGTACCTATTATTATTAAATTATTTTATGAGAAATATGAGCGTTTTCCATAAAAATATTAAAAATCTGATTCTCACACATCATGATATTTTTGGGTTCTTCCAACTCAGAATCACTAGCATAATCAATCCTCGTGCTAAAAAAACCCGAAAATTTGTATTGAAATTTTAGTTTTACATTGTAATTTCTTTCACACTAAAATGTGACGTAATGGTATGGATATTTTAGGATATCTTTTTTTAATGCTAGGGTGGAGAAGATTCTAAGTAGAATGAACCTAAGAAAGTCTAAATTTGTAAGTCAGATTTTCCGGTATTTTTTTTCAAAAATAGCGCTGTTTCGTTCTAAAATTAAAGCAATCCCTTACTGCCCAGCCTTTAAAAAAGTAGGTACTATTTTACAGTAGAATTAAAACGTTTTTTTACGATACATTAAATTAAATTACAGTGAGTTACAAAATTGCATGGCCTTCTATTTATAACCATTATAAAAAGAAATGAGATATTTACCATGTTTGTTTATATTATTGATTTCCCGATATTTTGACACAACTAGAAGTTTCACACAATGCCTAGAGATAGAAAATTATTTATTTATTTTATTTATTGTCAATTTCATTCAACGGATCACATCATATCCAATTTATTTTCTACCTAGTTGGTTATTAAATTCTGTTACTGCAATAATCTTTATCTACATAAAATATACCAACGAAAGTTTAAAAAAGTATATATTAAAATGAAGTACACAAAATCAGGAATTACATATGACAATATCAATCAAAATCGCCTCCTCTGGCTTTGACACAGGTCCTCAAACGACGAGGCCAGTCATCAATAGCGGCACGCACGATTGTCATGTCTAATTCCGTCACTGTCTTAACTATGGCCCGCTTGAGGGAGTTAAGATTTGTGTGGGGTTTAGCACAGGCTTTCTCCTCAATAACCTGCTATATGGCATAATCCAGGGGCTTAAGGTCCGGGCTGGAGGACGGCCAGTCTTCGTGGGCAATAAAGTCAATTTTGTTCCTTCGAAACCAGGCTTGAGTTGTTTTTGCCTTATGTGCAGGAGCTGAGTCCTGTTCAAAGATCCATGGCTGGTTTTGAAATAGGTTGTGGCTTAAGGGCTTCACTATTGGTTCGAGAACGGTTTCCAGTTTCCGGTTTTCACACTTTTTTCACAGAAATGAATCTGTGTTAGCCCTGAGTATGACACAACCAAAATCATGTTTGGCGGGTGCCCACATTTGTGCAACGCAATAGGGTTGTTTCCATCTACAAATCTTAGGGCATAATTGTATCCCAATAAATTCTTTTGGATTATAAGAACATGTTAAACTGCTTTTAGGGGACCTGTAATGACCATATTTTTATAAAAATTGAATTTAAAATAACTTTTGGCACACATCACGTGACCAAACTCGAAACGTCATTGAAGATTCTGATGGCGTCACAACTCTCGGATTGACACTGTTGACAGTTAGGCGATTAACAACAAATGACAAATATCAGTTGACAGTTCGTATCTTCTACGTATGTATGTAGATATGTGTCAAACCATAAACTGTGACGTCAACAATTTTCAATTTTCGTTTTTAGTATAAAAGCTGAATTTTAAGGCAACTTTTAGTTAATATAGAAAGTAATACAAGCGTTTCAAAAAATTGGAATACGATTCTCTTTTAGGCCCCAATTCATTATAGATACGACGAGATAAGCGTTATGTGTGGTATATAATTATAGCTCACAAATCCACCACATTATGTCATTTTTTATTTTTTCGGTAGGATTTGTTTTAACGGAAATAAAGAGGTTGCAAATCGAGTAACAGAACTTCAGAACAGATATCATTTGATATTTACCAGTCGCTTTTCGGTGAAGGAAAACATCGTGAGGAAACTGGACTAATCCCAACAAGGCTTAGTTTTACCCTCTGGGTTGGAAGGTCAGATGGCAGTGGCTTTCGTAAAAACTAGTGCCTACGCCAAATCTTGGGATTAGTTGTCAAAGCGGAGCCCAAGCTCCATTGAGCCGTGGCAATATGCTGGGACAACGCTAGGAAGAAAGAAAGAAATCGAGTAACAGAACTTAGTAACCAGCTAGGTATAATAGTTATGATGTAAATGTCCATATCATGTTGGAGTCATATATGTATTAGCCAACTAATTATTCAAGATCAATACACTTAGCTCCCTTAGGTATTCGCCTAAGTACAATCTCGGGCAAAATTGAGTTTTATAAAAGTGAACTAGTTTCTAGTTTCTAGGTCATATTTTCTATGAATTGGTAATTTTTGTAGACTCCAATTACAGTTACACTTTTCCTGGTTTTTCGCGGACCAGAATATCGATGATTTTTGTAACTTGATTTAGACGTTGCTATCATTTTCAATCCAAAAACACATAAAATCACAATTCAGAACATGCGGCAGCGTTGTTTTCTATCAAGTACCTCAAGCACCAGAGCGGCTACCGGGAAAATCGAAATTCGTCAATTTCGGGCATTTTTCTCTGTCACTCTAATTACGTCTTAGTGAGAGTAAAAGAGAAAGATCCCAAGAGCAATTTGCGAATTTAGGTTTTCGCGGTAGGCCCCCAGGTCCTGTCAAGTTTCAGCAGTGTTGCCAGGTGAGCGGAAGAGAATTATCGTACTTGAGTGTCAATATTATTGTACCGTTGAAAAAAATATCGTACGCCAATCAAAAAGGCAGCCCCTAAAAATGTCTAGCAAAATAAACTTAAATTTCCAATTAATAATAAAAAAAAGACAATTTTCGTCTAAATTGCGCAAAAAATCTGTTTATGTTTGTGTATTTTTGGGATAGACTCAAACGTTATACAGGAAATTGTGACATTTTAAACTTTAAACTTACACCAAGGAGCCGAACACCCAAAAGATACTAATTTTAGCCTATTTCTGAGAGAGTGTCATATTTTGCTTCAAATTACTAGAGTTTTAAGGTGGCATCATCCAAGGGCTGAAAGTATAGTACTTTAGTGTACGATAATGCTCTTTGGAACATTACGTCATACCGGGGCCCAAATTATCGTACATGTACGACAATTATCGTACGCCTGGTCACACTGAGTGTCAGTGTCGACAGAGTCAGCTAATAACGCGTCAAACATCGCAACGTCGCGCCGATGGCCGTCCGAGGCATGGTGTGGCAACGCCGCAATGTATTTGTACACGACATTTGTCACACACACATGAGTAAAATTTATAAAAATATAACGTTGATTATTGCATGATTTCTGTATAAAAACAAAGTTTTTCTATTAATTTAGCGCAAATGAATATTCGAAAGTAGATAGATGCGCAACTATTTATGTAATAATATTGTGTAATTAATTAGTAAATAGCGATTGTTTTTTGTATGAAAATCGAACCACCTTAAAATCTCCTCGGATAGAAATAGCATAATAAACGCTTAAAACTTTCCCCATATAATCGAAAAAAAAAACTTAAATTACTGCATTAACAGGATTAAGTTCGCATTTATTTGCTAGTTGTATGTAACAAAGTTAAAAATGTATTTTACAGTACATATGGGGCTACTTTATAACACTAGTGCGAGAAGTAGCATATTACGTTACTGTGTCGAACATTTAAAGGGCCATATGTACTGTAAAACGTTGTACGATACATGTGCGAATAGGTAATTCGCAACTCGTGTCGATTTAAAACACTCCCTTCGGTCGTGTTTTAATTTATCGCCACTCGTTTCGAATTTCCTATTTTTCGCACTTGTATTGTAATGTACTATTATCTTATCTTATATGCAAGTACAAGGGATGGCGTTGTCCACGTGATGGAACAAAAGTCATTTGAATACCGAGCGATGGAAGAGACAGACAATATCATTATCACTCGGTCATGTTGATAAGTGTGACCATTACCTATATCCGTTCCGAGTCACATTGTACAGTGGCCATTAGGTATATCGGAGCGGGCAAGGTGCTCACAAATATCTCAACATGGCCCTATTGTCAAGGCGCTTGAGTGCGTGTTCAGATATTTTTTGTTCAAACGGCGTGGGCATGCAGATACGAATCGTCCCCCCATTTTGGGGGTATGTGGGACGCTTTTCTCTCGATTCTTTTTACTGAGAAAGAGGGGGGGAGGCTACCTGCTAAACCCACACCGGCGTTTCCCTGAATGCCGTTTGGGGCGAAGGGGGCGCCTCCTGCGTCCTGGGGTCGTACATTCTACCACGAGACTGTTAAAATCACTTTACATTTCTCATGGCTTTCCTGTTAGTTTACATTGCAAGAAGCTACAAAATGGCGGCACGTTGGACTCGCGCACGGAGGGTTCCGTACTATTATCTATAAAAACGGCAAAAAAATAGCCCCCGGAGCCCCCTTAAATATTTATTTTATTCTGTTTTTTAGTATTTGTTGTTATAGCGGCAAAATACATCATCTGTGAAAATTTCACCTGTCTAACTAACACGGTTCATGATATATTATATAGCCTGGTGACAGACGGACAGACAGACAGACGGACGGACAGCGGAGTCTTAGTAATAAGGTCCCGTTATACCTATTGGGTACGGAACCCTAAAAACTAAGATAATTAGCATCCTTCTAAGCTTGAATGGACTGGTTTTGCACCAGATTATTTATTCATTTATTCGCGACGATCTGAAAACATGTGTGTACATGTACAGACAACAATAGCAGAATAAAATACGACGGGTTGCACTGCACTCCGGGAGTGCCGGCAAAAGTGAAAACTTGAATATTAACGTTGTGCATTTTTGATATTTTGGAATGGTTAGGGAATAATTTTGCACGAATTGCTTTAATTGTCAGTATAAAAGTACTATCATTTATATGGTAAAATACAATATTAATTGCAAGCGCCCTGCCCCGCCTAAACGAAACAGCAGGCGCGCAACAGGCGTCTTACGAATTTTCAATCTGACGAATCTGTCGGTCACGTGACCTGTCGCGAATTTTTTCCCCATCACAAAAAGTGCACAGCGCCACTAAAGAAGTTTTCACTTCAAAAACTGAACATTAAGTGCCCAACTCAGCATAATGCACCAATCGGTGATGAATTAATTCTGATATCGATTGTTCTTTCATTTTTTTCGTATAATACTCAGGTGCTGGAGAACGCGGCTGAATGGATCGAAGAGAACGGCGAGGAAGATAAGCCGGGAGGGCCGACGTTCGAACCCGACATGGCCGCCACCTTGCTCGACACCATCACGCTGCTGTGCGGGGCTCGCATGAAACTACCCAGTACGTACACACTACAGTAGGGCTAAGATGGTCGGCTCTTTATCATTTGTCACCATGCCTGTCACGTCCTAACAAGAATGTAAGTGCGAAAGTGACGGACATAGTGACAGGTGGTTCCAACCATGCTGCCACCGCAGGACGAATTTACCTTCCATCACCAATCTTATGCCAGTCTGAATGGATCGAGTGGACCGGCGAGGAAGGCAAGCCGGGAGGGCTGACGTTCGAGCCGGACATGGCCGCCACGTTGCTGCATGCATGAAACTACCCAGTACGTTCACACGTCTAGGGTCGGCAACGCGCATGTAACACCTCTGGAGTTGCAGGCGTCCATAGGCTACGGTGACTGCTTACCATCAGGCGGGCCGTATGCTTGCTTTTGCCACCGTCGTGGTATAAGAAAAAAATTTCGCGAGCTGGATTACATCCTACAGCGTATACAGGCAAACGTATAATAGGATAAAAAATATAAATTTTAGCCAATGATAATTAGTAAACCAAGTGATCACATCTAAAAGCATTATCACGTCATTCGTGCTGGCAACGTCGCCGTCGGCAATTTAAAGGGCGGTACAATGTGTAAGCTTTCGCTATATAGCAAACATTTAGTGCACAACTATTGAGAAATGTATTTTTTACTTAATTAATAATTCTTCTAATTTGTTTTACAGAAAAACCTGATAAGACTGGTGACGTAGCCGACATAGACGACCTTCAGGAAAGAGTCACTACCAACATCGTGTCACATGTAAGTTTACATATTTTACTGTTTTGTAAATAAATCCACGAGCTTTTAGAAAAATATGTTAGTTTCCATATATATTTTCTGTATATCAGTCGCTAGTTGCGTTCATATAGATCGTGTCATTCAGGAAGACGCGGGCCTTGAATCTTATTGTCATGTTATTAAAGGTTAGATTTGAAAAATCTGCGCGTCATCGGGGATGACGCGTACTATAAAGGCACAATACTTTTCGGGTATTTGAAAGCTAGTGTTTTATTGACAGATTGTTTCAATTAATTGCAAAAGCAAAATAAAGGCGATATTTAAAACATTGCGTCCAACCATATGAAGTTTGGAAATAATTATAAGCAGCTTTTTAAAAGCTGTTACTATTATTCTAACAAACAGCCATAAACTGAAAAACATATAGAGAATTTAAATTGTTTTAGTAATTAGTGGTATATTTTATATACGGACGCATTCAGGTAGCGGAAGGTCCGCACGTTTCCAAGGTAATAATTGTTCCATCGAAGCAGAGAATTAATAACATAAAAATATCTGTGCTTTGACGAAACTACATGGTTCATCTACATGTATTACAGAAAGGATGTTACGGATATAATTTTGGCTAAGATTCATAAGAATAACTTTATTGTGCTTCTACTACTACTGTAGTTTGAATCTCTCCCGAGGCAGTGAATATTCCTGTTTTCCCTTTATTTTCCTTTTGCCGAGGATACAAGAAGCGAACGGCTCCGTAACATCCTAACGTATTCCAAACGCAACTGGCCTATAGAAGCTTAGTAGTGTTGTCGCTCTTTCATGTACACTACAACAGGGATAGGATAATTGCGTTTTCATCGTCTATCGTGTCATGCGAGTACGTCACTATGACTGTGACTTTTTTTTTATTCAGAAACCAAACAGTCATATAAACACATTAAAAAGGCAATACAAAAGCTGTACTGCAATAAATAATGTTAACTGAAATAAGTACTTATAGGTACAAGTATACCTAATGTATCAGATAGAAAATGAACTGCATACAACATAAAAAACAAAAACGTGACTTGGAAATAAAAAACAAAAAGTCTGACTCGTGAAGGATTTGAACCTCCGCCCTCCGATGGTCAAGTTTCTGTTTATATCGGCGCTCTAACCTACTGAGCTAACGAGTCGCTGCGAGAGCGCTTCAAATTTACTATCGCATGTCGTATAATGACATCACAGTTAATTTGAGTGTGAACATGAATCAGATTGTTTTTTAGATTCACAAGAACGCACAGACTTTACAGACATCGCATTAAGAAGTGCTTGCAAAGAGTACGAGGTCACTACACATAGGTCCAATTTTACTAGTAAAATAATTAAATTCGAGCATAACAACTTAATTCAACAGGAGCACAGATGTAAAATAACTTACCTAGTGAACTGAAACATTGCAAACCATTAAAAATGTTTAAAACCAAGTTGAAGAAATATATCAGTGATGATATCATTGACTGCTGGATGTAATTGTAAACCACGTATGAAATGTTTTATAGTTTAAGCTCGTTGTAAGTTAACTTTTGTTCTTTATGAATAAGTAATAAAAAATCTTTAAACCCAATTCTAACGTATGCGGAGTGAAATCTGCACAAAGTTAGGAACATGTAAAAAGTAAAAAAATAAAATAAACTGAAATTATATCTAACTGCCAATTTAAAGTCTATATATATGTATGTCAATTAATCCGGCAAGTTCCATGAGCATTGCACTCTTTCTCTTGAAATTATAATCAATTTAGAAGAACACTGTCGCGAAACTGTATGTATATTTTCCAGTACTATTTCCCTACAGCCGAAAGCGAAGATAGTGGAACATTTTGTGGAAACGGGTTAGAGCTGATGGTCTGTTTTTAATATTTGTGCGTCCTTTTTCTTTACAAAAACTACCGCTAGAAAGTCTGGTTCAGGGAAACATTCCAGCATTAGCTAGTTTTTTGGGAGAGATCGATTAAAAAAAAGGAAGACCAGGTGAGTCACAAAATCTTACAGAGAGGTCACGAGAACATTAAAATGTTGGAGTAAAACTGTTTAAAAATATCTTAATGATATGGGTATCGACAAACGTTTAAGAAAAGTTAAGCCCACCGTCTCCGAAAACAAAAAAAAGGCTCTGTATATGCAATAGATCCACTTAGATGGTTGGCAGTGCTCAACTGTGCGTTTTTCCAGGAACTTTCTGCCTCGCACTGCTAAACTGTGGAATGAACTGTCGCCTGCGGTATTTCCGGACCGATACTACCTTCAAACCTTCAAGAAAAGAGCGTACTCCCATCTTAAATGCCGGCAACGCACTTACAACCCCTCTGGTATTGCAGGTGTCCATAGGCGGCGGTAATCGCTTACCATCAGGTGATCCGTCTGCTCGTTTGCCTCTTCTACCATAAGAAAAAAATAATAATTAAAAAACAGCTGTTTTTGCATTATGGGATTTATGGGGGACTAATCATAATTATGTCACTTAAAATAGAAACTCATGGCAAAGTAACTATTATTTTGAGAACACCAATGGTTCAACGGGCGAGAATGTGAAGTATGTCGAGCACACAAAGTTTCCCAAAAAAAGTTTTCCTTAGGAAGATATAATTGTAACTAAAAAAATGACAACATTTGTGTTTTCGACACAGATGCTTTTAAATTACCGTAACTGCCGTTAAAAATCTCGCATTGGAGTAAACTTTATCTTACATTGAACATTGTTAAACACGTCACAAAAAACATGAATATCAATAAAAAAATAAGCATGTTGTTTTTATTTATCACGACTTTGAATTTTGTGCAGATTTCACTCCGCATACGTTACACTATTTTAATATTATTTTAAATGAGTTGCTCATGTATTAAGTATTTAGTCAAATAAACGCTCGACATGTTTCGATCCAATTTTCGAGGAGCACCGAACCGTTTTGAAAAGAATTTTAAATATGTTTGGGTCTCACGGGAGTTTTATAGTTACAATATTGTATACTATAACAACCCAGGTACGCCTCTCAGGCAAAAATGTTGTGAATACATATTCTTAATTTTCACGAACGCTGGTCGTAATTGTGAGAGTAACTGAAATAAGCTGTCGCGCTCCATTCATTCTAAATTTGTGCGGGAGCACTTAGAGACGCCCCACACTAGCGGCTTTTGAGCGTCGGCGTCGAATCAGCACTATGGAAAATGGCGTTGATGCGCAGTTGCGCCAACGTTGCGTCGAGCAGCAGCCATAGAGTTGACGAGACGTTGACGCTCGACAGACTAGTATGGGCTGACCCTGGCCCTTATGTATGGAGATCTCAATTGTCTTATGTGCCCCATCTAGGGGTAGAGGTTGTCTGTGGGAAAACATGGCGGCCACGACGAGAGACGATGAAAGCGTGACTGTCCGTCAGGATCCGTTTTTACGTCATGTTCGGAACGCTCTTTTCACAATTCGGCCGCAATTTTCACAATTTATAAAACACAGTCTCTATTTTCAAAATTATTCGTCAAGTATGCGTTTTGCCTGAAATAAGGAAGTATAACAAAAACTTATCCTGTATATTCTGTCGTTCTTATATATGTTTACTTACTGTCTGAATTTAACTACGAGTAGCATGCAGGATTTTTATTTCTGCTGATAAAAAAAAAATATCAAAATAAAAACTGCACAGAAACTGTTGTTTTATTATTTCCTAGTTACGCCTATGCCTGTCGCCAATACAAAAACCATAAAATCCGGCGCGCGCTATTTATATGTATTCAAATTACTTAGTCAGTCCATAAGTTTTTACTGATAAAAAAGTAAGGTGTACATGCCCCTTATTATTCACATATATGTTTATAAGCTTTTTTAAAGGTTAAGTACTTACAATGTAATTTAATGTACTTTACTGTCTCAGTTTTTTTATAATTTTATATAGTATTAAAAAAAAGTCATTAAAAATACCTCAAAAACACGCGCCCTCTTCTAGGTGATTTTGATCCCTATTTTTTTAACATGGTTGAATCTTACATAAGATTAAAGCTTCTTGTTTTATCTTAACTTAGATAAGTATATAATTCATGTGTATTGGACTGCCAAAATTGCTACTGTGCTATGTTTTACCAAAAATAAATGTATGGCAGTCAAAAATAAGCGTGTTACTGAAAAGTACCCTAAGTTTGAAGGTTAACTGAAGTACAGACTTGTCGGAGAACTAAATGCTGGTGATAAAATAATGTTCTAATTAAGCTGGTTAGTACAAAAAAACTATTTTAAACATTTTATTAATTTTTACTCCCTTTTGTGAAGCATAGTTTTTCCCAATCCAGCCGCGTGTTCGCGTCTAACGACAATCACAAAAAAATCTATAAAGTCACGATCTAAATTTCAAAGGAATTATATGTGGGCCGTTTAGGGCCGTTTCTGTTTGGGATCATGATAAACGACCTCAAGTCAGTTCTCCAGTCGGCTCAGTGTCTCCTATACGCTGATGATTTAAAACTAGTGTATGGAGTGGAGCAAACCACCGATTGTGAGTCCCTGCAGAAGGATATCGATGCGGTATTCCGGTGGAGTGTGGAAAACAAGCTGTCATTTAACACCAGTAAGTGTTGTGTCTGCACCTTTACTCGTGCACGTATGCCAATATATGCCAAATATTTGCTTGCATCCGAGCCCATCAATCGCGTGTTCTCCGTTAAGGATTTGGGCGTGGTTTTTGATACGCGGTTCACTTTCCATGAGCACATTACATCGCTTGCTGCTAACTGCTACCGAAAACTAGGCTACATCATTCGCAACCTTCGCGATTTTCATGACCCTACAGCAATCAAGCTCGTCTACAATGCCTTAGTAAGAAGTAAGCTAGAAACTTCCTCAATCGTTTGGCATCCCTTTGAGTCGACGTATGCACTGCTACTTGAAAAGGTTCAAAAAGCCTTCTTGAGATTTTTTTACCGTAGAACGCATGGGTACTACCCCTTCCTATACCCGACGAAGTACCTTCTAGGGACTCTAGGGTACAACTCATTGGAGGTAAGACGCAACTATAATTTGTTGACGTTTGCGTGTAAGGTGATGCGCGGTGAGTCGGACTGTCCGGAACTGGTGAGTCGCCTGGTGCGCCTGCATGTTCCGGACGTTCCTAGGCAATCACTAAGACCGCGGCGACGCGATCTGTTGGCGGTGCCGGCGGCGCGCACCGTGTCGCGCATGAATTCTCCATTGCTTCGCTCTCTCTCACAATTGAATGCGCTCTTGACATTAGCACCGGAGTGCGACTTGATTGCGTGGCGATGGGAGGCTGTGAGAAGTGAATGCCTGAGATTCTGTGAGATGATGGATGCTAGGCCCTCAACTGTTGTTGTGTAGTTTTACGCTTTTAATTTATATAATTTCATGACGTATTGGTTGCGACTGTAATGTTATGGAAATATGTTTGAAATAAAATAAAATGTGGCTTTCCACCAGAGAAGGGTCCCTATGAGAAAAGGTATAAGTAACCTCTCTGATGCAAAGGTCCTTATGCACATGAAGCATACGGACCCTTCTTTGATGGAAAGCCACATATAACGTTTTGATGAGTATTAAACCAGCTTTTAAATCATGGCTACATTATTTTATTAAAAAAACCTTACCAAAACCTTTATTAAAAATATTTTATTAAATTACATTTTATCAGCCAAAGCTTTTGTGACAGAACTTATGGACCGACTAAGTATAAATTGTAGAATTTTGATCTATAAATGAATATAAGCATGGATGGGTGCACGATAAGTGTAATTATTTTAATTGAACAATTGATAATGATAAGCGATAAAATAATAATTAAACACGTTACTTATTTCCACACAACGTATTTTATTTTATTTCGAAAGGTCGCAACTTTGTATGGAGATTTTAGTAGCATTATTATTTAACAGTACCTAACTGACTACAGTACACAGTAGGGCACCGAGTTATTAACTTCGTCTACGCGGTTTTTTTTTATCTCAGAGGCCTTACAACGAAAGACGAATTTTCTTTATCTGTCTCTCTAACGCTCGAATGTGCAAGAGCGATAGAGAGGCAAATAACAATAATAATAAGTTACGTTACGCCTTTGTACAAATGATGTGTGTTTTTTCCTGTTTTATGTTTCTTTCTGTACAATAAAGTGTTTTACTACTACTACAATATTTCGATTCTCGCTGTACTAACCAGTGCTAAGGGCTTCAGATACTAAATTTAGTTTTTTTGGGCAAATTTGATAATAGTTTTGTTAATGGCTAGAGGTTATGTAAGACATTGATGTTTGTGCATGTTATTGTAATTTATATTGGTATACTTAAAATGATATTTGGAGTGGTCGGAACAATATATGTTGGAGCTTTGAACCAATAAATGAAACCGAAATGAAATTTTGTAATTAAGGGTAGTTTCTTTTCATTCGATTTTGTTATTTGTTTCTTTTCATTGTTACAAAATATATCTTGTCAATCAATGATATTATATAACTCTAGATGTGTTTTAAGCGTTCCAAAATTGTACAGTTGTCCTTTAGCCACGCCTAGGCAAACGTGCTCCTAACGAATACCAAAATAAAAAAATATGTTCAACGAGTGTAACAAATATGAATGGTGTGATTGGTATTCCAAAATTAATTAAAAAAATAGATTTATTTGTAAGTAATGAAATAAATAGGTATGGAAGAATATTTTTCAAGCTTCTTATAAATTAGTATAACCTATATCTATAGTTACGTAATATCATTGTCGTCAATAAATGCTCGTAAACATTTTGAACATTTACAAATTCTAGTTTCAACTTGTCATGCTATTGTCTAAATGACGATATATAACAAATGGCCCATGAGTACCAGACTGACATAAATGGCGTGTCTTATAGAAAATGAAGCGCACCGTAGCGGAGGTCCTTGTGCCCGCCGTACTCCGTCTCCACGCCAAGGTCAAGTACGGGCAGATTTCGACCTACCTCGTGCGCATCGCCAACGAGCTGCTCGTGGACTACCGGCAGGAGGTAGGTATCTATATTACTATATTATTATTTATGTATTTGGCAGTAACAATGGTTACATACTTTACGATACTTACTCGACGTTCTTTACTATACTTCGAGAAAACTTTCTGAAGCTTTTAGGAAGACATTACAAGACACGAGGTTATATATTTTCGCGCTCTTTTACAAAAAATACTCTCACGCCCCCCACTTTTTACAAGCTTTTATTTAGTTTGGCTGTCTGTCGGTCTGTAATCAAATCTTGCAAGTTAAATTTGACTCACTTCCCGACTTCTAATGAAGCTGAAAATTTGCATACATATGTAAGTTGGGTGACAATGCAATATTATGGTACTATCGAGTTGATCTGATGATGGAGACAGGAGGTGGCCATAGGTACTCTATGATAAAACAACGCAACCTAATTGTGTTTGGAGTTTTTAGAATCGTCTCGCTGAGTATTAGTTGATTGTGGAGAAAAGTACAGTGTATAAGTGAAATTTTTGTCAAAAACATTATAATCCCACAGATCGAGGAGCTGATCGAGAACGACGAAACTTTAGTGGAGCGCATGAAGACGTTCCAGGACCTGATCGGGCTGGACAAGATGCCGGCGTTCGGCAACACCCGCAACCTGGTGACCACGTCGGCGCCGCCGGAGCCCGACACGCCGCGCGCGCCGCGCCGCCGCCCGCCGCGCGCGCCGCGCCCGCCGCGCCCCGCCGGCGCCCCGCCGCGCAAGCGCGCGCTCAGGATATGACCCCGTGTGTAGCGACATCCCTAACTTAACTAGCAGGTCTTATCCTTAGTATATGAATAGAACAACGCTACCAGCCAACGTTGCGCGTCCGCGCCACGCGAGCGTTCACACCGAGGTCGGGGACCCGGCCACGGCTATAAGATAACCTGCGAATGTGAAGTCCCTAACCTGCACCAGGGAACGGCAAACAGCAGGTCGATACCCTCATGCGCGTCTTTGAAGGCACAATTGCAACTCTTCAACACACTTAAAACACTTGGAGTTCCTAGACCACGAAAAATATCATTTACAGTACATATGGGGCTACTTTATAGCACTAGTGCGAGAAGTAGCATATTATGTTACTGTGTCGAACATTTAAAGGGCCATATGTACTGTAAAACGTTGTACGATACATGTGCGAATAGGTAATTCGCAACTCGTGTCGATTTAAAACACTCCCTTCGGTCGTGTTTTAATTTATCGCCACTCGTTTCGAATTTCCTATTTTTCGCACTTGTATCGTAATGTACTATTGCGGCTCTTTGGGATAGATTCCTAGTGGTGATGTACTCCAGTACACCGAGCCACGTGGACGACTTGGAGACTACATGGAAAGTGAATCGACTGATAGATGGTAATGTTTCTCTTCTTTAGGATACCTAGTGTCAAATCTTTAAATGACTCGGTACAGGTACCGGCAAACTTCTTGAACATGTGACTCTGCCTTTGAGTTGGTTTAATTCTATCATTATTTGCGCAAAAGAGAGTACAGTAAAAAGTTACACTGTTGTACTATATTTCCATCTCTGTCGCTCAAATAATAATAAGATTAAACGCAAAGTCACATGTTCAAGAAGTTTCCCGGCATCTATAGAAATACATTGATATACGGGTGTTGGATTCTTACAAGCGAAGCTTGCTATTTTTATGGATAATAAATAATTTACGTAGGATCTTGGAGCCTGAGTAAAATATTTTTGGAAAATATTGTTAAACACGTTTATAAGATTTATACAAAGAGTATAATGTGAGCATTTAGCGTAAGTTTAACTATTAATAAAAAAAAATCTAAATCAGTAACCTGGTCTTTTATTAAAGGTATACTAGAATCCAGATTAAAAAACCGTATTTTTAAGATATCTAAATAACGAAATGTGTTAATTTTAGCTGAAAAACTAAAATCAACACAACACTTGTTATTGAGATGACTTCATTAAAGTGTCTTTGTATGTATTATGTTCACTTCTTAAAATTATTTGTTTTTATACAGTCGTTCAATATTTGCTGCATTGGACAACTTGTCATTTTTTTTTTGGGACAAAAACAGTAAACACAGGTTTTAACACAGAAATAGAATACAAATAATAAAGTGTGAGACCAACAACATCGTCCACAGATTACTAGATTACTTACTGATAAATCTACAATATATAGCGCTAGGTAACAATATAAAGGATATAAAGCTAAAACTAACACAGCTACGGTTACAACATAGGTTCATAGATACAGTAACAAATTAATTTTCACCACACCAACTGGTAAAGGCCCTCTTGATTGTTCAAAAACTAATGAGAGAGTTGCATTTTATCCACAGTTGTTTCCTTATGTTAGCTGATGGAATTTATTTTGAAATAATGATTTTGAATGTTATATTTTATATTACGTTCATTTGGATTTGATTTGGTTTTATTTGTTTGGTATTTTATAGTTAGTATTTTCCTCGCGTTGGTGTGGTGAAATTTTTTGTGTTTCACTGAGGCAAAGTTAGTTTAACCGTCGTGCCTTAATACCCTCGCAACGCTCAAGATTCCATTTCTCGAACCACTCGCTACGCGCTATCAATATTAGCACGTGCGGTTAAACAACAACTTTGCCCCCTTGTTAAACAAATAACTATTTTGAGTTAGCAGTAGTAGTTTTGTTTAGATACAGTTTAATGAGCGAGTGAAAACGGCAAGGTCCACCGGGGCGAATTTTAGTAATGTTTTGTTTGAAGCAACTGAATCACATTTTTTTTATGATAAGGCATCGGATTTTTTATAGCACGGTAAGACTAATAGCGAGCTATGGAGTCGACATTAGCAATAAAACTCATACTCATTCATTTATTTAATTAATGATTTTAATTTTACAAGGACAAGAATGTTTGTAAACGATTCTTTAATTTTATCTTTTAGGACATTTTTTTTTGTATATTCTTTTTTTAATAAACACATTGTTTTTTTAATTAAATTTCGTTATATAATCAATACAAAAAATGGTAATTATTCTTATTTGTAATATTTATATATTCAAAAGCGAAATTAAAGGATAGTATATATCTCGTCAAAGTTCTAGTTCTTGATTATAAAATTAAAATCACTAATTAATGAAATGAATGAGTATGAATATGAGTTCAATTTTATTACTAATGTCGACTCCATAACTCGCTATTAGTCTTAGCGTGCGAAAAAACAACGATACCTGGCTCATGATATCTGTAACGTTACAGTATTTAGACTTCGGGAAAAAACTACAAAACCACAGGGTCCGGTTAGCTAACTCGGTACCGCCTTGCAGTAGAAAAGCTTGGAACGTCGCTATTACCGTCATATTTCCCTAGGAATTCCAAGTTTATCATGGTAGGTTCAATCTCTGTCGCTTCCAAAGTTAGCTTGGACTGACTACATAAATATACATTATATTTTTCAAAAAGCATAGTGAGGATGAAAAAAGTCAATAAAAGGTAGGTTATATTTAAGGACTGTAAAAGTAGATGACAGCATTCACTCTACATAATAAAATAATGTGCAAAAAGGATGTATGAAAGGCAAAGAAATCGAAAAGACTAAATTGGTTCAATAAAAATGTACTTATTTAATAGAATAACAACTACGCTCGGTGTACAATTTAGTTCTCATTTAAATGATTTTTAACATTACTAGTAATTAATTAAAGTTTAAATTCGATTTTTTTATAAGAATATATTTTATGGGCATAATTGAAAAGATGATAATATAGTGCTGAAAATACTGGACGCGTGTTGCTTTATTTTGCAACTTTTTTAATTCTATTAAGATCGTTGAGCGTCAGCGGCGTCTCTATAAGCTTTTTCAAGTCATCTGCCACCGGCGTGTAATACACGAGGGACTTCTTGTGCCGCGATATACCCACCAGCATGTGCGGAGCCGACTTGTACAACGACTCCTCCACATTACGAGACATCCTCACTATCACCACATGCTCCGCCTCCTTGCCCTGAAACTCGTGTATGGTGGACACATTGTATTTCTCTTTCTTCATTTTCTGCTTCTCGGCCTGTTTAAACACAAGATATTTGATTTTCTTCGATTTAGGCACACATTCGAGCCCAATGAACTTTTCGCACTTCATACTTCGCGAGATCTCCGACGTGGAATACGCTCCGCCCTCGTACTTGCTAGACAAGACAGCCATCACGTCCACGGGGCATCTGTACGAAATGTTCAACGTGTCCGTGCCTTTAAAAAAGGTTGATGATTTATCATACAGCAGGTTAACCGAGTCTAGTCTGTTAATGTATCCGAGCTGATTCGGGTCACCCAGCATGTACATGGTGTGGCAGCGGCTGAATAAGCACACTAAGAACAGCTTGCCGGGGTGTTCCATGAGCGCCTCGTCCATCCATACGGTGCCGTAACTGTCACGGCTGTGCAGTAAATAGGAATCGATGGTTCTGTATGAGCCCCTGAAATCGTCTGGGTCTGCGGAATGTCTCAAGACTGCCATGCGGGCACGGATATCCTCGGCGCCCTCAGCGCAAGACGTCAGCACCAGGCTACCGGGTCGATGATTTTTAATGATATGCGTTGTCTTCCCGCAGCCGGGAACTCCCACTATAAGCTTCAGAGCTGGCAATGTAAACGCACCGAACATTGATGGAGCAAGTCTCGTCATCCTCAATAAGTTTGGCTCCTGCCTTAAAACCGTATATTTCCCCACTAATAAGAACCTCTTAGTAGGCCTGACTGACTTAACAGCGAATATGAATTCTATAAAATCTTCTCCATCATAACAATATTCGTATTCTGGTTCTTTTTTTTTTATTAACCACTTTCGTGATATTCTATCATACACCGCATACTTTTCTTTATGTCTTTGACATTCAAGCACCAACTTGTCGCTTAAGGGAACTGACAACATTGAATACATATTGGAGTAATTTTTCTTTGCTTCTTCTGAGACATAGTCCCATAGGCTTCGGATTTCTATCATGGCGTTGATTGCCCTGTCTGCGTTGCTTTGTCCCGCCTGATAGTTAGGTTTAAAGTTAAGGTTGGCATTGCCTCTACTTCGGGCGTCGCGGTTTCGTTCGCCACGGATCTCATCGAGTGCATCTTCGATCTCGTCAAAGCAAAATAACTTGCGATTGCGATTGCGGTTAAACATTTTTCTTTTTTCTTGTAATACGTTTTATTTCTCTAGCAGATCTGTAGGTACTTGTATGCCCGATCGTACTAGCCAAGTTGAGATCCTAAAAAACATAAATTAAACGTAAATAATGATGCCCACTTTACGTAGCACACAGGAATAACCCACATTTTTCTAATAACTTCGAAGTAGTTAAAATAATAATTCTAATGAATTCCGACTAAGTAAGGTAGACAAAACAAATAGGTAATAGTCAACAGACATCATTCAGTAGAAACATGATACTGTTTCCTTTAGACTTACAATGTAACAGGGATTTAAACACGGTTGAATTTCTCTGAACAGACTAATATCGACCTTTCGGTCTAAGCGAGAAGATTCAAATTGACAAGGAAGCTTTCAAAAATAAAGCATGTCGCAAATACTTCGAACAATATTAACAAAACCTAATGTATTTAGGAAATAGGTAGCTCAGAAGTACGAAACGTTCGTGAGAACTAAGTACCTATTTAATTTTGAGAATAAGTTGAACATTACAGTGGTCAGTCAGTTCGCCTGATTCCCGAATAATGAAAGGATGTATTTGTTGGCATAGATTTATAAGGCATAATAATATGCGGTCAATGTTTGTTGGTAACCATTATTAATAGATAGCTATACTTTTACATAGGTACAGGTAGGTAGGTATCCACACATCAGTGTGGATAGTCCATTTTTAGGGACTGAGACTCCGCTGTCCGTCCGTCTGTCACCAGGCTGTATCTCATGAACCGTTGTAGTTAGCCAGTTGAAATTTCTACAGATTATGTATTTCTGTTGCCGCTAAAACAACAAATACTAAAAACAGAATAAAATAAATATTTCTTTCCAATCTCGAGGTTCTCATCCAATCACCGAAGTTAAACAACGTCGGGGGGGGTCAGTACTTGGATGGGTGACCGTTTTTATAGATAATGGTACGGAACCCTTCCTGTGCGAGTCCGACTCGCACTTGACCGGTTTTTTTTTTAAATTTTTGTCGATTTTATTAAGTAATTTATCAGATTTTGAAAACAATTGGTAAGTATGAAAAGCTGCTCATTCTGTTCGAAATAACACGAAAATCACAAAATCCAGATTAGGGACAATAAAAAGTGTGTAAGTTCCTCATTGAGTATTCCATTCGTTTTCGTAACTCAGTGGAAGATTTTGTAGGACATAAATGCGCTTAAGTTGTACAGAATAGGGAACTCTATCTATCCACCAAATTTTATCAAATTCTGAGAAAAATTTAAAAAGTGGCTGTGACATAATCGGACAAACAGACAGACATGACCAATCTATAAGGGTTCCGTTTTTTGCCATTTGGCTACGGAACCCTAAAACCGACAACAAAATTTAAACCACATAATATCAGCGATGTTCATTTTATTTTGACGGCCTTCGTCATTTCATCAGAATGGTGGTTTATTTGTTTAAGAGGCTGTCAATACCTAAGGCGCGCACACTGTCTATTTGTATCGGAGTAAATGAGATAGCACTGTCGCATGTTACTGGGCCTGGGCAAGGGAATAATAAGAAAAATATTCAAATAAAAAAAAGTGGATTATTAGTGTAATATTTTACTCAACCACGGTTTAGATATAAATGTTTTGAAATTGTGATTTTAATTGCAGACCCATAAGTCAAAACAATAAAGACATAAAACCGTTTAATTGTGATTTTAAGACCAATCTTTGCAATTATTTTCTATCGAGCCGATTTCGTTCAATCGTGTATCGAGTACAACCACGGTCTTTGAAATATAATTAATATGAACATATACAGGATGATTCAGGAGACGTGAGCAGGATCAAGCTTGAGCATTCAGTAAGTTATAAGCAACTGTTTCGTACCAGTATTTGTGAGATTAACGTTCTTTTATTTTTTACTGTTCAAAAAAAAAAGTTTTAATTTATTTACGCCATGTATGGTCACCCTTTTTGTTTTATCCATAACAAGTGACAAATTGAATGTCATCGGAGTCTGGTTACTTTTGAAAAATCGTATCTCACTCAAGTGTGACATTTTGTTTTCTTCATAATCAAACTGCTGTCATAACGGTTAGAGTGTTGTAGGGTGTCCATGATTGTAGATTATCAAATTTGTCCTTCCCAAAAAGTTAAATAACAGAAATAAAGCAAGATTGTTTTACTTAAATATGATGATGAACGGTTCATTAACATTTACTGATTGTGTAGGCTTAGTCCTGCTCACGTCTCATGAATCACCCTGTATTTTTCTTACTTGACTAAAACAAATAGTCATTCTTAAAAAACTGTTTAAGTAACATCAATTTCAAGGACATTGGGTGTTGACAGCCTCTTAACAAGGGGGTAAGTTGTTGTTTAAACTTGTGCTAATATTGATACCCGAGTAGGCGGAAGATTCGAAAAGTGAACCACGAGGGTAGCGAGTAGTTCAAAAAGTTGAACGTCGGGTTTCTATGCACGAGGTTTAAACAAACTTAGCTGCCGAGTGAAATACAAACATTTGCACCACACCAAGGCGGAAAAATAAAAATAGGAAAATACTACAAATCTTAATCTATTTATAATAGGTTACATTCAAAATTATCATTTCAAAATTTGCATCAGATTCAAATAAAATTTAATATTCTCATCACTTTCCGAAGAATAAAGAGAGCCTTTACTAGCTGGTGTGGTGAAAAAACACATTCACTTGGAATCGAAACAATAAATACAAAAACATTGTCCACCATTTCCACATACCTAATAGGGAGATTATTGTAGAAATAAATACTTACCTTTAAAAGCTCTCGTAGACAATCGCTTGTCTTAAACACTTTTGAACTCGCTACCTAATACCTACTTACAAGATTTACGCAATGAAAATTTTGCACGCTTTACCTAACAATTAGCTAAACAAAAAATGTTTTTCGTCGTCAGATTGTTTATAGAATATAATATTCGTACACCGCGCGTACCTCTATAGAACGGCGGGCTTCTGGAATCCGAACCAATCTGCCAATGAGATAGATGTATGCAGCCTCTTGGGCTAAACCCTACACGTAAAACAAGGACCTTATTTCAAGCTAGATGTCACGTTTAAGTAATTCTATTGAGGCGCGATGTAGGCCTTAAATGACGTCATTTAAGGTCTATATCGCGCCGTGTTTAGAAGTCAACCAATCAGATTGGTAGACTTCTAAACACCGGTTTGCATATCTTTCTGTGAGTTGATGCTCTTGAAAGTAGCTTCAAACGATTATCTATGGCTTTTAAGATTTCACAGATATTTATGAATAACGCCATTGCACGGCACATCCAGTTTGAGTTAAAGGTCCTTGTTGTAAATTCACTTCGTGGGGTATTCCCCTTGGTGTTCGTATCAAGGGATCGTTCCATAACAGGTGAAAGAAACTTGCACAAGTTTTAATACTTATTGTTTAATTTTGTTATTTACCAAAAATATTTAAATTCATGGAGGTAATTCTACATAATGTGTCAAAACGGAACAATATTGCACTCCAGACATTACAGACCAGACGGGATGATCAAATCGACCGATTTGATTAGAAAAGAAATTGGCGTCAATCTCCAATTTAGGTAATCACCAATTTTAAATTTATTTATCTATATAAATAAAAAAGCCTCCAAACTTCACAAATTGGTATTTTGCCCGCACCTGCATTTTATCGTAACGTCGGACATAATTTTGGAACGAAACCATCAAACATTGATTGCAAAAATACTTTTTCTAAATTCCGAATATCCTTTTTTCCTTTCCGCGTTTAATTTTCCACCCTTTTACTTGATGTTGGCTACATGCTACGGGCAATACCGCCCTCAAGTCCAAAAGTAGAAAAAAAAAACAAGTATTGAACATTTTTGGTAATTTGAGACAAAGTATTTTTTACTTGTCAAATATTGTAGAAGATGTACTGATATTTGGTGAAACGGAAACATACACTTGCTCGGGCCTGACATCGGGCAAAAATACACTTGTAAGTTTTACTTACGTAGGTATTTAAGTAGGGACACAGCTATACCTACTATGTATAACAAATAGGCCTGAGACAGTGCCATTGGTTATGAAAGAGATAGATGATTTTCGAACGCTATATTTTAAAGTTTTTGGCCATGAAAATTGAGAAAAGGAGATTGATCGTGCACAAATACTTCGAAAATTCTTATCGATCCCGGACGAAGACAGCTAAGTCGCTTAAGATGCTAAAAGCTAGTATTTGTAGGGTCATAAAACGTTACAAGGAGACTCTCTCAGCCGACAGGAAAATACAAACTAATCAGAGGTCAGGGACAAATAACATGATTTTGGAGAAAAAGTCCCAAGGGCTATAAGGGCTATCGAGCAATAAAACAGCCGAATCGGACTGCTAAACAGATCCGACACGCTAAAACACTAGTTCGACTATTATACGACCCAGTATTGACAAAATTCGAAGGTATTGGACGACAAGACTGTAAAAGTCGATTTTAATCAACTACTCGGTTCGAAGTTTTATATGGCGAATTATAGAGGTAATGTACCTACCCGAAAAATGTAAGTTCGTGAAACTTGACAACTTCGCATAAAAACATACGATATGGGAAGGAATTTATAATTGCGGTCCGGTGAAATGTTGGCCAGATTTAGCCAGCTACCACTACTCAAAAAAAGTTTTGGTAAGTATGATATGCTAATAATCAGGCCAATTACATACCCCGCGAGATGAATCCTCCGAATTGTCCCCAATTTCAATCTATCAAAAACTACTGGGCAATCATGAAAAAAAAATTAAACAAGACTAGTCAAATTGTCCAGGGTATCAATTCATTGCGATCTACAAGAAATCAACACGCCAAAAGTGTTGTGCAGAAGATGAGGGGGTCCATTATGAAAACAGTTCGTAATTAATGTAATTATTAACATAACAGACATTTTTTTTAAATTTATACATAGGTATTTGAAAGATAAATATATTACTATTTAAAATTCACCATTCATAACTTTCTTATTTTATTTACTTAAAAAAATAACAATCTTCTAGTGCTTACCAATTCTATATGAACCATGCTTTACTTGGTATCTTTAATAATTAAAAAGTATTTTTACTCTATTTAATTTTGTTCACAGAGCATCGGTAGGTACAACTACCGAACAAATCAAATTATTTTTATTGATTTTAATTTATAAGTAGGTAGTCATACTACTGATACAAAATAACTAATTGTATAATAGATGTCATATAATAAAGAAACTGGACAAGTGCGAGTCGGGTTCGCCCACCGAGGGTTCCGTACTTCATAGTACTTATTTGTTGTTATAGCGGCAACAGAAATACATCATCTGTGAAAATTTAAACTGTCTAGCTATCACGGTTTATGAGATACAACCTGGTGACAGACGGACGGACGGACGGACGGACAGCGGAGTCTTAGTAATAGGGTCCCGTTTTACCCTTTGGGTGCGGAACTCTAAAAAAGTGACCCAGCCCTACAGTGGCCGAGGCAGGCGTCTTCATTGCAGCTTTATACATTCCTAACGTCTCAAGGCCACCCGATCACCTCGAGTATATACTTAGATCGTGTCATTCATGAAGACGCGTGCCTTGACTCGAATTGTCATGTTATTAAAGGTTAGATTTGACAAATCTGCGCGTCGTCGTGGATGACATCACGAACTATATGCAATCTGGGAAGGCTTAGGCTAGGTGCTTTTGGTTCGATTCACTTGGCTTGGCTTGGTCGCTTTTCCTATATGACATCTATTTCAGTTTATAATCGGTTGCTAGTTTTATTTTTCGCGTCTTTCTGTAGGTTGCGATTATAATATAAACAACATAGAGTACGCGTACATAAATGTACATGCACCAAAGGAGGCCCATCGTATCTTTACTATTTTTTAATTTTTTTTTATAAGTACTTTGCAGTTTTGCTTGCCGCTTTCGTTGTCAGTCTCTCAAATGCGTGAAAATCTGCGTACAATTTACGAAACTTGTCAGTGCTCGTTTAGCGCGGAATTCTGCCGCTTTACCTACGCCCAACTCTAGAGACACCAGACACAACGCACAACTGAATTCAAATCTGAACGTAACGGGTTGTATGCGTCGCCTCTTTGCACGTTGCGATAGATTCTTTCTTATAAGAATTGGCAGGGAACTGTGCCGACGATAGTAATTGTGTAGGAAGGTCAAATTATTAAATATCTTTGACTCTCGTTAGACGCAGTCGGACTCGAGCCGTTTGAATCGTCCATAATGATGATCTTATTAGAATCCGGCCTCGCCCATGCCGAACGGCGGCTCGCCCAACGTGATGAAGTAGTAGTTCCCCGGAACGCTGTAACACGTACATAAAATTACTTAGGTACTAACGTTTATTTATGTAAGAAACAAAATACTGTCAAGTCAGAAAAACCGGACAAGTGGGAGTCGGACTCGCCCACCGAGGTTTCCGTACTTTTTAGTATTTGTTGTTATAGCGACAACAGAAATACATCATCTGTGAAAATTTCAACGGTTCATGAGATACAGTCTGGTGACAGACGGACGGACGGACAGCGGAGTCTTAGTATTAGGGTCCCGTTTTACCTTTTGGGTACGGAACCCTAAAAAACGGGATAGAGTCAACTAATAGCCTAGTGATATAAGAACTGTATTTTACACTACTCGTTACAGACGTTTTTCTCTAGGTTTCAGGCCGCGTAGCCAACGTGCATATCATTCACGCTCCGTGGCGAACGAAACGCAACTGTCACAGTCGCACTAATATGGAAGAGTGATAGAGAAAGATAGCTGCGATACGCTACGGAGCGTGAAAGATTGTAACGTTGGCTACGCGGCCATGTCTCCCCAAAACTTCGCGCGCGGGATGGCCGTATCTGACAATCACTTACCTATCCTACTATATCTTCTCTCTCTAAAGTTCCTCTCGTGACTGCCAAATAGCGCACCGTGCCTCGCCGCTGATACTGACAATAACGTACAGTATCTTTTAATCACTTACCATACCTTCCAGTAGACGTCCAATCCTAGCCCAGACGCGTTTCTCCGGGTTGTGCGGTTAGTAGATGCGGAACAATTCTTCAACTATTTATAGTTCCTCGCGCGACTGCTACAAAGCTCACCGGGCTGTGCCTTTGACACTGACATAAACTTACAATGTAAGTTTTACAACACCTTCGAATTACTTACATTTTCTTTCCGTAGGCGTCCAAATCTAGCGTAGACGCGTTCCTCTGGTTTGTGGAATAATAGTTCCACTCTCTATAGTTTGTCGCACGACTGCCGATGAGTGTGCCGGGCCGCGCCACGGCCTCTGCAAATAACTGCCAGCTGCGGTTGTGGCTGCATAAGTCTGCAAACAATGCTCTGCCTCATTTTAATTACCATTTATTAGCGTAGGTAAACAAGCGACAAGACCAATGGAATAATGAAAAGAGACCTTTTGCTCAACCAGATACTAAAATAGGCTAATAAAACAACCTAATACTTCCTTCATTAAAAAGGTGATATAGAGTTTTCCGTATCTTTCAACTTCACATTCACATACATAGACAACAACTGGTTGTTCATGGTGAGCTATACCGAAAGCTTACATATTTTTCAATGATATGGTTTTCAAACTTGCCCCTAATCTTCCCAGCCGTTTCAACACAAGTTTTAAAGTCTTGCTGTCGGATGAGAACCACGCTTCCCCGGACAGCCAGGCAGCCAGGCACGCTTTCGGGCCGGTAATTCGGCCAGAAGTCTATCGTCCCCATGGGCCATGGGTTTGCGGTATCCATCGGAATGCCCTACGTTCACTACAGCCAAGTCAATACAAGCATGAGTTAACAGATGTAGAGTCAGATGCAGAGAAAGATGACTGTATTGTATGCAGGACGTCACTTCTCTCTGCAGCTAACTGTACACCTGTAAACAGTGTAAACTTCGGTTCCACCTCTGGGCAGCCGGGCTGGCATACGTGTGCCACGTGTGTGTGTGGGTGTGTCACGTGTGTGACGGCCGAAGAGCCGGTAATTCGGCCAGGGGTCTACTGCCCCTATGGTTCTCCGGTATCCATAGTATCCATACTTGTTAGGGTCGGAGTGCCCCACGTTCACCACAGTAAATACAAGCATGAGTCATTAGACTAATTTTACTGTTTTAACTCGCGTGTTTTTGTCACTAGCGCGACATGTTTCGGAGAGTCTAAGAGGTCTCCTTTCTCAACTCAAGAACCAACAGTGCAACGTTCACGACGGTCGTGCTTCGCGTACGCGAAAAATCTCGCGTGAGTTTAAACCGTAAAATCAGTTTAATGTTAGTATGTCTCACGACTAGTGGCGGGGCAAGACCAAAATTGTATGTGGGCAAGGTACATTTACCGAGGCCCTCTGGTGGCGCAAGAAATAACGAACATTATTACGTTGTGCTTGAGATATACTTATATGAGGCACGAGGCCCCTCGGACCGCGAGACCGTAGGCGGTGGCCCTCGTCGCCCACGCTTAACGCCGCCTCTGCTCACGACAGCTTAAATTCGATGAATCATTAGGCTCAAGTTTATAGACCTTACCTTCAGGTGAGAATCTCTGTCCCGTCTTCACCGGGCAGCCGGGCTGGCGCACAGTCCTGGGGTGGTAGTTCGGCCAGAAGTCCACCGTTCCCAAGGCACGCCGGTATCCATACTTGTGAGGGTCGGAGTGCACCGCAACAACCACTGCTGCTGAGCCGGCGTGAAGCCGCCCCGCTTTAGGTTTGCCCTTGAACCCCACGCCTGCAGGGTCCAAGGCTGTTATCCTGTATAATAACAACAATAGATAGTGGGTAAAAGGTGAAATCAACAAATTTTTTCGAGTCATCGTAAAAATGGCATCCGGTATAAATTATTTTACAGCATCTAAATATTTAAGGCCAAGCTAAGGCCAAGATCAATCGATCGATTAACAATAATTATATATACATATGTGGGTAAGATAGAGAAATAGATCGCTTTAAATTATTATATAGTTAAGTAGGATTGCCTCATATCCTCATTCGTCTATAATAACTACTTCGCCGGCAATCTCATATGTT
Source organism: Cydia pomonella (assembly GCF_033807575.1). NCBI lineage: Eukaryota > Metazoa > Arthropoda > Insecta > Lepidoptera > Tortricidae > Cydia > Cydia pomonella. The sequence continues at coordinate 32,304,475 of NC_084704.1, forward strand.
CCGGCCTCTCTTGAAATAATACAAAATTGGTACGAATGCTGGATTATTGGGCAGTATTTAAAGTAGTCGTTTCAGGCCCGGCCGAGCACGTGCGCCCCAGCTTCAGGCCAGCTATAACAGTTACCAGGGCAATAGCATTCCCTCCTGGCGTAGCGCGTTGCCGGCCAGGCCCAGCACGTGTGCGCCCAACGAGTGCCCCACCAGCTGCGTGCGCTCCAGCTGCAGACCCGCTACGGACAGCCGCGCCAGCGTGTCCGCAAGACGTCGGCCCAACTGGGAACAGAACATTTATTATATAATGGAAAGGGGCAATATTTTTATTGCGAATATATAACCAAGGTCGGTGTTATAACGTAGCGTAGCGATCGAAGGTTTGAAACTGCCCTAGTCCAAAATGTACAGAAGAACAATTTTGCTGTCTCCACACCGCAGGAACCACTAACCTATTCCATTCCATTCCAGAAGCATCGCATTGCTCTCACCACTTCACAGGCATCCTTTCTACCCCACCTTTCGAGCATTTGACGCAGTCCATTTGAGGCCAGAATCAGCGAGCCTCGGCGCGAGCATCTGCCAGTTTATAAACTCTACATTGCTGCCCCCGCACCGACCTACCTTCCGAGCACTAGGAGTAGCCTATTTGAGATAGGGGTCAGCAAGGTTCGGCACCACGGCGGCTGCCAGTCCAGCCCCTGCCAGTTCAGTACAGCTACGTTACTGTCTTTATATCCATGTTACCACTATTAGCCTACCTTCCGAGCATTAGGCGCAGCCCATTTAAGATAAGACTCGGTAAAGTTCGACACCACGGCGGCTGCCAGCCCCTGCCAGTTCAGTAGAGCTACGTTGCTGTCTTCGCGCTCCAGGAACGTGCTCATTAGCGCCGTCACCGCCGGACCAGTTGGCTTACCTACACATAACACAACACATTCAGTAGTTTGTACCATATCAGCCTGAAAGTGCATGGCGACATTATCGATGAATTCATTCATAATTTCTCAATGCAATTTCGCAGCTCACTGAACATACTCATACAAATCTAAGCCAACCTGTCTTTCTTTTCCTTCCTGGAAAACTGCTTGTGAAAAGTACAAAAAAGCCATTGTGGAAGTGGTAATACTAATTTGTGCACAATGTTAAGTTAGGTATAATGAGTTAAGTACCTAATTCAACGTTAAAATTTAAAATCATAAGTTAGAAATAAAGGCTCTGTGTTAGGTAGGTAATTTAACTTAACTACGTTTACTACTGTCCAAGTATAGTTTGTCAAAGGGCTATCTCATTTCAAACATAGACAGAGGGAGTCATACTATCTTTGTCTTACACTAGTACTAGCATCCAAAAGAAAAGGATGAGTATAGTTTTTTTTGTTCTTATTTACTGACAAATTGGTTTGACCAACTATAGTATTGTATTAGTAGTAGCCAAGCTCTTGGACACATTTTCACCTTACTGCTACGAGATAAGGTATAATATGTACCTACAATTTGTTAATTGTATTTGCTGTTGGTACACAGACCACTTGAATATGTTAACAAGTCGGAGAATATACAAAAACCTATTTATCTACCTATTAATCCTTGTATGCTGTGTGCACATTTATTATGGATGACGCACCTACTGCTACTGCCTAACCACACCGGGAGCACTGGTGGCATAGGTTCATTAAAAAAACGTACATACTCCGACCACGCTAAGTTACATACCTACTTATACCATAGGAGCGCAATACTTGAAGTTGAATACTTGAACATTATGTAGGCCTAGCCTGACGTACTAAATCTTGCCAGTATAAGTACACACCCGTGAAGCCGTGAACGAAGATGACATTGATGCGCGAAGTATTATGCCATGGTGTCGATAGAATGCGTTCCGCCGTCTCCAGCGGCAGCTCCAAGTAGTTTTCCAAGTCGCTGCGGAAAACACGTTCCAGTATTAACAGATTCCTGCTTAATAAAGTACCATCTTATAGCTATACCATGTCTATCGCAATAAAGTATTTCATTCATTCAATTGCCCTTTTAAACCATATTCAAGACAAACCTACCTCTATCATCTGTTTTGGAACTTTTAGATGCCAAGCTAAGTTGCACTTTTTTTTGAGACTTTACCTCTCTATTACAGTCAATTCTCTTTGGTTATAATAAACCAAAGATTTCCTTTAGTAGAGGTTCGGCATTCGCGTATTTCTTGGTCTTTCGAGAAGCAGAATGTTAATTATTTACTTTTATTGATCTTATTTTAAACGTTTAATTGACGGCTTGTCTGGCCTAATAGTGTCCCTGCCTATGAAGCCAATGGTCCCGGGTTCAAATCCTGGTAAAACACCACACCACCATACCCATGACTTGGGAACAAATGCACGGATATTTGTTCCCGAGTCATGGGTGTTCTCTATGTATTTATAAATTATATAAATATATATAATAATATATATCGTTGTCTAAGTACTCACATAACAAGCCTTATCGAGCTTACTGTGGGTCTTAAATAGGGATTATTATATTACTGAAATGTTCTGTCGCCAGAGTGCAGCACTAGCACCTTTCGTAAACCATAGAGTAACTTATACATACTTACTTTACTGTGCCTTAAACTGTTTTTTGAAAAGTTTTCACAGATAATAAAATATGACATTGATGCATCAAGCCGCTTTGTTTAGAAAGGGCCTACCGGGAAACGCGAAAATCGAAATTTAGTTAGCGGCCTCTTAATCGCTCGAATATCCAAGAGTGATTGATAGAGAAGTTAGATAACGAGATTTCGATTTTCTTGTTTCGCGGTAGACCCTCGGATTGTGATGGATTGTTGTAGTGGCGCCCCCTACGCAGAGTTTCGCGTAATATTCCCTATTCGTGTAATAATGATCTATAATATTTATTTAATTATTACGTGCTCCTAGTGCGTATTATATTTTTTGGTATATAACTATATACTAACCTGTAATAAAATCTAAGTTTCGGGATGAGATCTTCTTCTTTAACTGCAAAAAAAAGGAATTTAAAGCAAGTTCAAACTCTTCGAAGTCAACTCAGGCCAAGGTCAGCCAGTCATGGTTTGTGAAATAGTAGTCGCAATTCGTGTTTCATGTTCATATCAATTACATCAGAGTTAAGTAACTCCAAATGTCGGACATGTAATGATTAAGACTGTTGAACAATTCGCTTCGTGGTTTTGATTTCGCCTTGTATGCTGCGTGGCTTACGTTAAGTGCCAATTACATCCACACTTTTTCAGGCCTGATATCAGACCCAATTTCGGGCGCGAGAAAGAATAGTTTTCCGCTTCACCAAAAATCAGTACATCGTTTACAATGCAAAAATCAGTACATGGTTTATATGCAAAATTATCAATCATTGAACATTTTTGGCAGTTAGAGACAAATTATTTTTTACATTTCAAAATTTGTTAACGATGTGCTGATATTCCGTGAAACGGAAAACGATTATCAGGCCCGAATTCGGGACTGATTTCGGGCTCGTTATCGGGATGTGTGGATGTAATTGGCGCTTTGGTGGTAGGTATAATGAAACGAAATTATACACAATCGTAATGCAATAACAAACCACGAAGTTAATTAAGTGAGTATTGGCATTAAGTTTCATTCTCATGCGGTCGTTCATGTTCATTCACATACGGCGTAAAGATCACATTACAACACAACCCAAAACAGAAATTATCGGAACTTGATAGTTGATAGCAGTGAAACCATCAGTTATAATTGTAACATACGAAACGTTGTCCACTTCTGTAATTATTATGCCAAGGAAGTTCTTATCAAGGAGTTGGGAGAACTGGCCGCGAGGGTAGGCAGGTATGCCAGCGGTCTCGATTTACTCTCGATTTGCTGTAAGTCTGTCCGTACAAGCAGAAGTACTTACCTACGGGATGCCCATACATGAAAAGTACGCAATTATAGTTTGGTATGCGAAATCTTAATTTAACCATTACATTCGACGAGTAGAAAAACTGTTTTATAACAAAGCAGAGATGTTGTAAAATTTTAAAAATTCATCGTTTCGGACAAGACTCGAACTTGCAACCTTTTAAAACACCAGTCCAATCGCTCTTAACCAAGTGAGTTACTGAAACAGTGTAATCCCATTTGTCCCCGCCGGGCACAAATGCGAATCTTTTTACATTTGTCCCCGCCGGGCACAGATGCGAACAGGAGTTTTCATATAAATCGTTTCCATTTGTCCCCGCCGGGCACAGACGGGAACAGGTGTTTTCATATAAATCATTCCCATTTGTCCCTGCTTCATGTATGGCGGCAGTCACGTGGGCCGGCGAAAAATGAGAATACAACTCGGCGACGTCAGCGTTGAGTTCGTCCGGAGCGTTCGTATACGAGACAATACTCACCGTCCACACTGGCGCCAGCACCCGCTCCCAACACCAGCACACACACAAACGCGGCGGCGATCATTTCGAGACTGCCGGATTATTGCGATACATATGATATTTTCCTTGTACTCATTTATACCGGGCTCGGTATCAGCACCTTGACACACTGATTTCACAGAAATCATTATTTTGATTTTTGATCAAGTATGTATCATTGTCTCGCTCGGCGTGAATCAAGGTGAAAAATATTTTTATTCAGTTTTATATATATATATAATATAATTATTGGTTTAGTTTCAATTGTTCAATTGTTACACTAAGTAGCGATGTTTCTTGTTTTAAATAGTGTGGGAGCCTCAAACGTGTGAATAGGTAAGTAAGTATACGTAAGGGCTCTATCACATAACGAGCGATGCGATCACATGAGCGTGTTCACAGCGAGTTCGCCGTGACACGACACCACACCCACCAGCCCCGCCAGGTATGTGATGAACGCCGTTAATGTAATTCACAGTTGTCTGGTCGAGATCGCTCTTTAGCGATAAGACTGCCTGTTGTCTACCATAATTTAAGCTGTGTGCTTAATTTGTATATCATGTTCTTTTTCCTACTGGTGAGCAATAAATAATATTTGTATTGTATTGTTTACCTGTACCAGAGATGCGACTTATTTGAAATACTTGTATTAAAAATACAAAATACCTATTTCTTCGTAGGGGCGAATTCCACAATTTTTTTTAAAATAAAATAAATGCAATCGACTCACCCATGCGACCAATTTGTCACATCGAAGATGCACACACTGCGTAACCGCGCACACGTCATGAGGACGCTCAGGGCTATATAACTCAAAATCGAAGTTCGTCAATTGCGGGCATTTTTCTGTCACTCTAATTACGTCTTAGTGAGAGTAAAAGAGAAAGATCCCCGCAATTTGCGAATTCCGGTGTCCGCGGTAGGCACCCAGTAATCACCCCGCTGGCTAGTGTGACAAACGTCCTACGTAGGAACATGCCATACATACCTTTAACCTTGATAAGTATTTACGAAAAACTGTATTTGTCCAAGTACTTACGTGTATTTAGCCGCGTGGGAGAATCATCCTTGTTCTGTGCGTACAGAGACGGTATTGCAGCGAACTTAATGAGATAGAGTCAGACCAACCTAAGTTGGCAGCGATTTTGGTAGCCCAGACAGTGCACGTGTTATTTTAAACGTCAAATTTCTATGACATTATGATGTTTACGTAACACTTGTAAAGTAAACGTCAACGCTGTCAACTTAGCTCAGCCTGACTCTTTCATTTGGAGCGTATCGCATGATAATTAGTGATAGTCGAAGCAACGTGTCAAAGGGCGAGGCGAGGGCCATTTTACAAACGTCTGTAATACAAGCGAAATTATCGAACAAACCTCGTTTTAAAAGATTTTCCCTTGTTGAACAGGTTCTAGGAGTTAGGACTTAAGCAGAGAGCGGAGTTGCGCAATACGGTTGGCAAAATTCAATGCAATCTTGAGGATTTTCTCTAGGGATTTTAGCGATTCGAATCCTGACTTTTTGATTGTCGCACGATAGAAAAAAATCACGAACATTACAAATTTGTAACATTTTGCACAAATATGATAATTGCTTCTAAAATTACACAATTTTATTTTTGAGGGCAGGGAGTACTTTTTCTTTTTTTTAAACTTACAACAAATTAATATTCAATCTCGCTCACGCTTACGCTCAGTGAAAGTGAGAGAAGAAAACGAACCTGCCCCCAATCTCCTCTCCATCAGAGTCAAAGTAATGGTGACATGGATACCAAGTTGATTTTTTCACCACACCAACTGGTAAAGGCCCTCTTGATTGTTCAAAAACTAATGAAAAAGTTGCATTTTATCCACATGTGGGTAAAACCTGCAAAGTAATCAGATGCAAATTTTGAGTTGTTTCCTTATGTTAGCTGGTAGAATTAACTTTTAAATGCTGATTTTGATTTTTTTTATTGCGTTCATTTGGATTCGATTTGGTTTTTTTTGTTTCATAGTTAGTATTTTCCTCGCGTTGGTGTGGTGATAAAAATTGTGTTTCACTCGGAGGCAAAGTTTGTTTAACCCTCATGCCTTGAAACCCTCGCAATGCTCAAGTTTCCACTTCTCGAACCACTCCCTACGCTCGTGTTATTGGAATCTTTCGCTTGCTCGGGTATCAATACTATCAATATTAGCACGAGCGGTTAAACAACAACTTTGCCCCCTTGTAAAACAAATAACTAGTAATCCTTCGAACGCCTATCGTGCGTGACGCGCCATCGAGAACCTTATCGGAATCCACGAAGATTGATATTGGGTTGTAGCCGCGCGCGCCTGTAACGGTGGTTATCACAATGGATGCGATTCGCACGTCAGAGCGATGTGCGAGCGGGATGTTGCTATAATAATCGCGTATTATAGCAACAACAGTAGGATTGTCTCGCTCAAACGTCGGAGCGACGTGCGAATTTTGCAGTGCGATAACCGCCTACGTCAGTGTTAATGAATTAGTGCAAACTTCGCCCGCATGTTTATCGACGATATTAACATTTTATTGGCGACTTTGACTTAAATCATTATCAATGTAAACAAAGACCTTGAATTTGTACGTACAGTCGCCATCGGATATATCGGAGCGGCCAAGGTGCTTACAAATATCTGAACACGTCATATATATATTGTCAAGGCGTGTTCAAATTTGTTTGAGCATCTAGAACACTCCAATATATCTGGTAGTGGCGATTGTATTGCGAAAATGGACAATATAAAGATGGAATTGTAGCTGATTTTCGGAACCACGCGACATCCAGCAATGATTCTAAAATATCAGAATATATGTACATATACAATTTATTAGTTTCTTTTTCTTGATTAAAAGTTGGCCGAATGTTAATTGCAATTGACTATTGACCATTACAAATTGAACAGTAAACCTAAACAGACGGTTACATTTTACGGTTCCATTTGTAATGGTTAATTGAATTAACGTTTCGGCATCATAATAATAATTGATCAACTCTCAATAGCCTTACATCTTAGTGGGTAGTGTCTCTGTGTGCGTCCCATCACACGAGGAAGGGCGCCATCCGCTCAGTATACACATTACATTTCATTAAAGCATCAAAAGGTGTTGACTTCGGCTCTGCGCAGCCTCCCAAATGTCCAGAACAGCGTTGTTCCGTGATAGGTAGAAACACCAGAGGCGGTAGCATGGGCGCGATTTTATCGCCTGTCACCATACTTGTCAACTTTTTACAAGTGCGAGAGTGACGCATGGCACGACAGGTTATAAAAACGCGACCATGCTACCGCCGCAGGTTTTCTAGAATAAGTTGATCTATTTAGGTTATTTACAACTCAGAATCGTAGGGGACGTTCGATTATTTTGGAAACTCCAACCATTTTAGGAGTTAAGGGCATTTATAATTTTGTATGAAATCTGTTATTCTCGCCTATTTTTTACAATAATCAAAAAATCGAAAAAAGTAAAACGTAGGGGCATAGCTACGGTTAATATACATCAAATTATGTCAAAATATTTTCCATAATGCCAATATCCAGAGAGGAAAATGGGGACTACGTTTGTATGGAGAACCTGCCGTCCCCTTACCTCTTAAAGAAGTAAAAATTTGGATGTCAATTTTGCGACGGTTTATACATAATGTACCTATGTGAAGCTGCGTCACAAAACAGAAATTCGTTTTCAAAACCTTCTTTTTCCTTTTTAAATCGATAGTCTTGTGATTCTGAGTAGAAAAAGCCCAATATGCCCATGCCCAGATAACTAGTGAAATTAGTTGAAATAATACTCATAACCATATTAGAGAAACGATGGTTTTAATCGTGATTTGATCAATCAAACCATTTGTTATAACAATAAAATAGCTGTATTAAGCTTATTTACAAACAAGATAATTCTTATCTCATGTTTTTTACCGTAAAATTATTTTATTATGTAGGGAATAATCACACAACCTCAACAATAAATAGAAATAACGTAAATACTATATAAATAAAACAGAAACCGTCATTGGCTAAGGTTCAGCTTCACCGCCAGGTCACTTTCATTCTCGATTTTTATTTCTTTGCTGAACGCTTTCTTGAGTAACATGTCAATAGCGGCTTCCTCTGAAAAAGAAACTTCATGTTATTAAATTATAGTCTGTCAAACAACTTTGTCAGTAGAAAAAGACGCCAATTTAAAATTTTCTATGGGACGATAACCTTTCGCGCCTACATTCCATCAATTTGCCGCTTTTTTCTACTGACAGAAATGGCTTGACAGACTATACTTATTTACTATAGCTATTTTACTACAATGTTTCAAAACAAATAATATTATCTAAATTAACGAGATTTCAGACTCATCCTTTGTCTCAAACAAAACTGTTGTTACAGTAATTTTTGTATCGAGACTGACTGAAATAGCAAGACACGTTCGTGCGTTTCCGTGAAAATACGATGGGAAAGGATTATTCACTACATCTGTATATATGTATGATGATATGATAAATGCTAATAGGAATATTCTCCTACTAGTCAAATCAGTTTCTTTTTTAGAACTGTCAAAACGATTTGCCAATATGGAAACCGCTATAGTGACGTCACGCTCGAATCACTTACTTTTTTAGTTCTATCCCATTTATTATATTAAAACACAAGTCCAAATATACGCACTTGCTATAATTTTTTAATAATTATGTGGTGCTTTATTTATGTATTATATATGCTATTGTTTACTAAACCTTCACAGTCTCGTGGTATATAACTGGCAACGATTATTTGAATTCAGAAATGTCGCCCTGTTGAAGGAATAAAGATATGCAGGCAAGCATCTACGATAGTCGATATTTCTGTTATTAGTTTGAAGAAAAAATAGAATTAAATATTATCAGAAATCTACCTTGAGCGTTTGCATTCCCCACCTCAGATAGACCGTATCCCTTTACATTACTCTAACGCATATTTGTGAAAGTAGGAACCGGCAAAAGTATAAGGCCTCTGGCCCCAGCCATCCAGCCAATGCCCGCGAATTCGTTCGCGTAAGTAAGCCTTTAAACTGAGCACATCCCCTCCCTTTAGTACCCGTTCTAGATTGCAAGCACCATTGTATCCATTTAGCGGTTGAATTCTCAGATAAAAAAAGTTTTCTCAAATATGTTTGGAAATTTTCACTTTATTGTAGCAAAAATAGTATACATTGTGGAGGAACAAACTTTTACATTTGAAATAAGAATAAGATATCAGTGGACAGACAGTACCTAATTGTAAAACTGTAGTAGACTCACCGGTGACTTGGATGGCCAGCAGCTGGTGCACGATGTGCCGCGCCGTGACCTTGAACAGGTCCCTGTTGTCGATCTTCTTCTTCTTGTAGTACGGCATCAGCAGCTTCACCACCAGCCCCGCCACGTCCACCTTCTCAGATTTCTTCTCCTCCTTAACTATCTTCTCACTATGTTTTTTCTCCTTATGCCTATCTTTATGTTCCTTGTGTTCTTTAGATTTTCTTCTTAAACTTAACTTACTTCTATCTTTAGAGTGGTGATCACTTTTATGCTTATGTGATGTTTTTGTTTTAGTAGGTGAGATCGGCTCTTTAGCGGGCTTCTCTTTTTCTACTGGCTTTTCTACAATCACTGGTTCTGGTGGATTTTCTGAGAACATTTTCAGTGCTTGTAATACTTTGTCGGCTTCTTTACTGAGCTGGTGCGCTTTGTCCAACTTTGCGTCTTCCTCGCTCACTTCCACTTGATTAGAACTGGCTGCTGACGAATTATGAGATTGCTCAGTTGAAGTATTTTCAATACTTTTTCCTGGTTTGTTCTCGTTGTTGGATTCAGTTTGCTCATCTATAACTAGCTCTTTTTCAGACTCACTGCCTGAATTATTGTCCTCCGCCATGGGTACCGGTTCCGGTTTTACTTGTTGTTCTTTTGGAGACACCGTTTCTATTGATTTCTTTTCATGCGAATGCTCAGCCTTTTTGTGATGCTTTTTATCTTCGTGCTTTTTGCTATCCTTTCGTTTTTTATCTTCAGTTTTGACTTTCTTAACTTCTGGTTTTTCTTCGTCACTTTCAGATTCTCCAAACAAATCTTTAATTTTTCGTTTAGCTTGTTTCGGTGATTTACTAGGTGACTTATTTTCATTACATTTGTTATGTTTATGTTCCTTATGCTTTCTATCAGACTTGTGTCGTTCCGACTCTTTCTTATGGTTATGACTCTTTGAATGCTTTGATTCTTTGTTGCTTTTGCTGCTATGTTTCTCTTTATTGGGCACACCTTCCAACGTAATATTAATCACGAAAGTTTTTGTTTCAGAATCTCCCTTGGAGTAATTTTTAGAATCATCGGTTGTTTCAGTATTATCTTCAGGTTCGGAGTTATTTTCTATCTTTAAAGTGGTGTCGTTGTGGATATCTGTTTGTTTAGTGGCGACATTGTTAGTGTCTTCTAGTTTGAGTGTGTCTTCACACGGGCTCTTGTTGTCGTCTATGAAAAGTGCGTCATCCTCACTTTCATCGGGAGTATTCTCTGGAGATATATGAGAGGCTTTTTTAAAGAAGCTTTGCAACTTTGTTTGCTGAAGTGGGTCTCTTTTGAAAGAGTTCGCTTTTCTTTGTGCCTCTTTATCTGCTTTAGAGAGAACTCTTTCTTCATTTTTCGACTCTACGAAACAAAATAAATAAAATATATGTATAATTAATACAATTATACAAAAAAAAAAAGGAAATTGGTGTAGAGATATAGGCTTAACATACCCATTTCTAGTTCGGCCGCTGTGATAAAGCCCATGTTCGTTTTCCCCTGCTTCGATTGTTCAAACTCCTTCACGAACTCTCTGAGAGTATTACGTTTCTTCGGTTCGTAGGTTTTGAGCGCCGGATAGAGACGGTCGTCGTGAGATTTTATAGAAGATATCTGAAATGAAAGTGGTGTTGATGATTTAGGCAACGTAACTATACGATGTTTATTATATTATTATATAGGATACCATTCCTGGTCCAAGGTTGGTTTATTTGAAAGTAATGCCATTCGGGCTAGTAAAACCGTCTCAAACACTGCCTTTATTTAAAGATAGTTGTTGCGTTTAACTTTAATTTCCTGATTAACTCATACGCGGTATGGCGATTTAGACTTTAGAAATTTTTTGATGAAAGACGAGACGCTTTCTAATTAGATTTTCGTACATTGCTATCTCTATTGCACGCGCGTAATTATATTGCTGTCAAACTCGCACAGTGACATTGACAACCGGCATAATGGGCGGGACAGCAACATAATTATGCGCGTGCAATAGAGATAGCAACAGGGGGGCAATGTACGAAAATCTAACTCGAAAGCGTATCTGCTTTATCCCCTGAGCCAGCTATGATCTGTTGGTAATTTGTTTCTTTTTCACCCAGGATTGGCGGACCCCGCGACTCTTAATAGAACAGAACACAAGGTTTGAAGAACTCTGCTATATATATTTTAAAAAATATTAAAAAAGCTAATAGTTATAGAGTTAATTATTTACCGTTTTGAGGACAGCGCGGCGGTAGAGACTGATCACGGTGCTGGCGCAGAACGCTTCATACTCCAAGTCTGCAGCGCACTGCTCTACGTCGGTGCGAGAGAGAGGGTGTACCGGCTCCTCCGTCCCTTTCATAGCTGCCATGTTGTTGTTCAACGCGTCTTTCACGAGGGACAGGTAGCTCTCGCGGGTTGCCACTGTTAGCCCGTTCACCTGAAATTAAATACATGTTACGACTAAATTAAACACAAGTAATGAGCAAATGAAGGAGTATCACATACAATTTTCCTTGACATTGATATAGACGAATATTTGAATTGGGAATCCCGGAGAGCCACATGCACCGCGTCCACGTGCTCTCGCGCATTAAACGCCTGCTACGCGCCGCACTCGCGACACGCTTGTCTCACGCGCGCATCGAGATACTTTGACGTCATTGACTAGATTTAGATTTCTTTATTTTACGATGAAAATTACACTATAAATTTGCTACATTCGTCAAAAGTATGTTTATCTTCTCATCATGATCGTCAAACATTACATTATAAATTTAAAAAAAATAATTATAATAATTGTGTCTCCCAATAAGGATCGTCATGTGCAAAGAAAAATATGTCAAACAATTGAATATAAACCAACTTAACATTAATTTGGAACTGACATGAAAATGTCAAATAAATATAAAAATATTACAAAAATATGTCAAACAATTGAATATAAACCTTAAATATAAATTTAGAATTGTCATTAAAATGTCAAATAAAGATAAATATATTACAAAAAGAACAATATGTCACACAATTTAATAATAAATAAAATAATATACATGTCTCGTTACAAATTCAATTCCATGTACTCATTTATAGAGTACAGAGGGTTATCCATTCAGCGTCCAGTAGTACTCGCGAGTCGAGCGAGACCATATTTACAACTGGCTATGCTCCCCGTCGCACGCGGACATAACACGCGGCACGTGGACGCAATATGACTTGATGCGCCCGAATGCCCTCCCGCGCAAATCGCTTCGTCTGGACTGGCTGTAAGCGGGCGTGTCGCCTGTATAGTTAATTTAATCTGGGCACTACCTACCTTTCCTCGAAACACTTCGTCGTTTTTTGAACCCTCATAACTTGTGTTTGGATTATACCAGATAAACAAAATTCTCGGGTTATAATATCAATAGTGCACTTATTAACCATAAAAAGATTTAATTGTATAGCTTTAACTTTCGATTTTATTTATATCTAACAAACCCAATGTCATCACTGGCTGACTCACTCACTCATTGATGATCATCAAAACCCTTAGGGTACTTCATGAAGTCCTAGAAAGCTGAAATTTGGTATGTAGGATAATATTAGTACACAAACAAAAAAAAAAACAAAAACTTGAATTCGTTACTTAATCGCATTGTATTATAAAAGATAATTAATAGTGAATAAAAATTTTCACCTTACGCCCATGTGACGGTAGCGAAATGGCCAAGCCTTATATTTTGACTAAGCTGTAGAGTTTGTGAAGTTAGGGCTTGTAGAGTTAGAAGCTTGGCTCTACAAGAGATCTGATAACTTTTTGACAGTACAAGCCTTATGGTTTCGTCTTGCAGCATTTTACAAGAAAATGATTTTGATGGGATAGTTATTTATGTAAACATACCTTTGTTCCCGTACTTTCCGCAGCCCTGCACTTGGAGTATTTAGCAGCCTGTTCGTCGCCATCTTTGTCCTTTCTTCTGTCCTTCTCTGTGCTCTTCTTTCTCTTGGCAAACTCCTCGAGTATGAGCGAGCGCGTCTCCTGCGCCACGCGGCGGCGGCTGTCCTCGCTGTCCGAGCCGCTGTCGTCGGCGCCGTATGCCTCCGCCTCCCTGTCGACGTTATTTTATTTATTTCAACTTTATTGCAGAATAAAAATAAGTAAAAATGGCGGACTGCATGACTTTATTAATTTTAAGTTTTGAATTCTATCATGGGACCATGTCTCTCTGCAGGTGCTCGACAAGACTGACCGAGTAATGCGTGCTGTGATGACTTAATGTGCCCGATCTCCGAACTTAGGTTAGACTCAAACAAGCCATTAACTAGCAAGTTGCTTGAGCGTCACTTTCTATAGGAGTTAGAAGATTTAGTGACTTTTTAGTACTTTGGAGGACAATTTCTCCCAATAGGTTGGGTTTGGGCAGCTAAAAAAAAATACGTGTCCGTTATTTTAGACTACTCTATAACATATATAAATATAAATCAAATCGGACCCGGACAGTTGGGTACCTTTCCTTGTAAGTGAATTATTACTTGGTCTAGTGCACGCTTAACCTCTCGTCAGTGCATTCTCCTCTAACCTAAACATGTCTCTATAAGACTCACCTCTTCTGTCCGTACCACCCGTCCCTGTATAACTGTGTAGGATCCACATTAGACACTGGTCCCGAGGTTATAATCGCAGCGACATACTCGTAGCCCACCTCTGATTATGATCTTGCACGCATCTGACCCCTCTGTAGATCCTCCTCTAACCTACACGTCTCCATAGCACTCACCTCTTCTGCCCATACTGCCCCTCTCCACACAGCTGTGCGGGATCCACATTAGGGATCCCCTTCTAACCGCACCTACAGCTCTCCTCTGATGTTGGTCTAGTACACATCTAAACTCTCGTCAGGGCATCCTCCTCTAACCCACATATGTCTCCATAGCATTCACTTATTCTGCCCATACCGCCCATCTGAGCAGGGTCCAAATTAGACACCAGCCCCCCTTGTACCCGCGCTGACATATCTCTCAATGAGAATGTTGCATCCTTCTCTATCCTATACTTATCCCTATAACATTCTCCTCATCTGTCCGTACCGCCCCTCCCCCTACAACTGCTCAGGGTGGACGTTAGACACCAATCCCCCTTGTAACGGCGCCGACATAGCTCACCTTTAATCTAACGCAAGTTTGACCACACATCAGTGCATCCTCCTCTAACCTACACATATCTCCATAACACTCACCTCTTCATTCCGTACCGCCCCTCTCCGTACAACTGAGCAGGATCCACATTAGACACCAATCCCCCTTGTAACCGCGCCGACATAGCTCTCCTCTGATGTTGGTCTAGTGCTCGCCTGACCGCTCTCTCGTCGGCGCAGACGTCGCAGCGGTCCACGCATTTCGGAGCTTCCTCGCCGAAGAAGTCCGCGAACGTTTTGTGTCGACATCTGTGGGTTAAAATTAAATACTCTTGTTACAAAAACCACTCTGAGTTACTTTGTGTCTGAGATCATATGTGTTACTTTCTACGTCTGAGATCTTATATGAGCGAGCAACGTCAGTTGTCCGACCAATAGATGCCGCCAGCGTCTATGTAGTCGCTCCACTTCTTGCCGTGACGTAGTTTCCTCCTCCCCTCTCGTTGCGCTACTTCGGTTACTTCCATAGTATAATTACTTACGGCCTTACATTGTGGGGAAAAGCCGCTGATTTTTAGGATTTCGTAGTCACCTAGAAACCTTAATAGTTTCGCTATGTCCGTCAATCCCACCGTCGCCGCCGTCGCTCTGCCGTCCCAATACGTATGTTTTGAGTAAACCTAACCTGATTAGCTCGCAGTAGTTGACCATGATCTCGAAGCTCTTGTAGGCGTTCTTGCAGCGCTGCTTCTGCTCGGGCGTCTTGGCGCGCCCGAGCTCCGTTTTAAGCAAGAAGTCTACGGCGTTGCGCTCCGAGCGGCAGTAGTAGACGCGGCAGAATGCCGGCTTGCCGTCGCGGCCGGCGCGGCCTGATTCCTGTGATGATTGTCATTGATTGATTTTGGAGGATTTATTTATGTCTATTAACACTTTAATGTACCCAACACAGGTGGAAATTATAATAAATTATAAGGGATCTCTTCCAGAGTTAACATATAAAGTGACTTTACTTTTACTTTTTACTTACGTATTTTTTAAGGTTTAGTGGGTTGAAATTCGGCTTATAAATTATTTTGTAGAAGTTAAAGAATATTTAACACCAAGAAATTTCGTTGTCCAGTCATAACCTACTCAGAATCATTCTACAAAAAATAAAAAACCGGCCAAGAGCATGTCGGGCCACGCTCAGTGTAGGGTTCCGTAGTTACTCTTCCGTCACAATAAGCTAAACTGGAGCTTAAAGTATAGTAAATTGTTAACCAAGGGATGAAATGGTACTTTTCACTCGAGTTAACCAAATAGGCAAATTTGCATAATCAGTACCTAATTAAAGTATTTTTACTATGAAGGGAAAACCTTTTGCGATAACTCAAAAACAGCTAAATTGATCATGTCCGCTATAGTTTTCATTTAATGTCTTTCTTAACCTCTACTTCCACGATTTTTTCATATTTTTTGGACCTATGGTTCAAAAGTTAGAGGGGGGGGGGGGACACATTTTTTTTTCTTTCGGAGCGATTATCTCCGAATATATTCACTTTATCAAAAAATGTTTCTTGAAAACCCCTATTAGTTTTGAAAGACCTTTCCAACGATACCCCACACTCTAGGGTTAAAGCGAAAAAAAAATTTCACCGCCACTTTACGTGTAGGGGAGGTACCCTAAAAAAAATTTTCCTTGCATGTTTTTTATTACAGATGAGAAGTTAAGTAACAATAGTGCAATGAACAGCCCTTTAACATTTATTTGCTATTTAACATACCTGGTAATAGGCCGCGACGTTTTGAGCCAGTCCCCAGTGCGCCACAGCTCTCACGGTCGCCTAAACATATTAATTTTGATTAATACATTTTGACGACCGGTCTGGCCTAGTGGGTAGTGACCCTGCCTATGAAGCCGATGGTCCCGGGTTCAAATCCTGGTAAGGGCATTTATTCGTGTGATGAGCATGGATATTTGTTCCTGAGTCATGGGTGTTTTCTATGTATTTAAGTATTTTTAAATATTTATATATTATATATATCGTTGTCTAAGTACCCTCAACACAAGCCTTATTGAGCTTACTGTGGGACTTAGTCAATTTGTGTAATAATGTCCTATAATATTTATTATTTATTTATTTATTTATTATAATACATCAATATAACATATTCATGGACTTTATACAAATTCTTACGTTACCGTTTAAAATAAGCCTACAAACTTTGTAGTAGCGATATTATCAGTGAACCGCGGCGTTATCTTTCTACTTCCGACCCAACAGTAACACATACAATGTTCGGGAAGCTGTTTGTTAAGTTAGCATAGGTAAGTACTTGAAATAATTAATGCAATCGTGGGTAAATGCGAAAAATCACTGAGTAACAAATATCAACTCAAAATAAATCACGTATCTCAGTATGCGTTAATACTGAGGCACGAGTGTTTTAGAATAGGGATTGATTTGCTAGCTCGCAGCCATCGTATCGCAAAAACAGTAACTAGATTAAAAACAAATCGGGCATCAAAAGTTAAGCGGATTCACACAAACCGCCTCGCGAGGAAATAGCTGCGCGACGATGCCTCGGACGTCGTACGTGCGATATATACCTACTCCTTCAAAGACAGTAATTTCCTCACGAAACGGTTCGTTCTGTATGGACCATCAGTAGAGCACACCTACATCTTCGCCTTCTAAAATTTAAAATTCAATGGTTGGCTAAATGCTAGACTGTAGTCGGATGATCTGACCTTATCCACGCCCATGCCGAAGGAGACGGTGGCGCACACGCACGGCACCTCGCCGCGCGACCAGCGCTCCTGCACCGATACGCGCTCCGCGGATTTCATACCTGCAGTTTCATGACACATGTCATAACTATCACCAAATTGGTGCAAACAACAGGGGGCCTACCGCGAAAATCGAAGTTCGTCAATTGCGGGCATCTTTATCTGTCACTCTAATTACGTGTTAGAGAGAGTAAAAGAGAAAGATCCCCGCAATTGGCGAATTTCAGTTTTCGCGGTAGGCCCCCAGGCTCTGATGGACGAAAAACTACTACTGGAAAAAATCAGAAGGCATCTTTCATCTTGAATATGACTTCCCTATATAATTTTTTTATATAGGGAAGTCATTCATATGTTTAGGTAAAATTTGTTTTGCGACAGACTGCATTGCGAGTTTTACGTCACATAATATAAGCCTGATCAAACAGCTGCATTGTTTGAACAGCCTCATTCCAAATAGGTAACTAACATGAAATTTTCCATATACGTACCTCCATGATATGCCAATGATGGTAGACCTCTTTTGTTCAACATATTTGATATTTCCTCAGTTTGATCGCGAGTTCTACAGTAAACAATAACAGCATTTTTGTCTTTCTGAAATAGAATACAAATAGTAATGAAATACAGTGTAAACTCCATATCACTTGATATAACAGGTCACTCCCTATAACGTCCACATTTGTTGGCTATAGTTGGTTTACTTTAGTATTAATTTCTCTGTATATAACGAAAACTCTCTATAGCATCAAAAAACATCTGGTTCCTTGAGTATTGCTATATAAAGTTTACACTGTATTACATGAATGCAACAAAAAAAGTAAATTAACAAAATCTATGAAACTCACTGGCTTAACATTTTCATCCTCCTTTAAACTCTTCTTTAAAAATTCCATTAAATGTCCAATTTCATCATCTATACAATTTTGATAAACAACATCATAAAACAAATTCTTTCTAAAACTAGGTGTCTTAAACTGTGCTACGGGGGTCAGAAGTTTGAGATTCGCCATTATGTCTTTAGTGACTTCCGAACTCGCTGTTGCAGTTAGAGCAACCCATGTTACAGATTTATATTTCTCTCTCAGGTCACCTAACTTCAAATAATCTGGCCGGAAATCATGACCCCATTCACTGACACAATGAGCTTCATCAACAACTACATATGATATCTTCTTATACTTAATGAGATGCTCCATCAATGATTTGAAAGTCCCTGTCGCAGCCTGCTCAGGTGTTACATAAAGAAATCTCGTGTTGGGCTTCATACTTCTCAAATCGTTTAGCACTCTTTCTCTGTCTTTTCCAGTCATTTTAGAGTTGATTGATTCTGCAGTGATTTTGATTTTGGTGAGGTGGTCTATCTGGTCCTTGATTAGGGCCAGCAGTGGTGAGAATACAATAGCCACCTTGTTGTCTTGCAACATGGCGGGCAACTGGAAGCACAGGGACTTGCCTGAGCCCGTGGGCATGGACACATACACATCGTGGACTCCTGTAAGTGTACATTATGAATCTATCAGGTTTAGAGGTGGGTTAATAAAGTTGAAAAAAATAGTTACAAGAATAATCTTTGTAGTAATCTTCCCTGATATAATATAGTTAAAATTATTTTTAAGAACTTCTTAGTTTTTATATTTTGATAATTGTGACTTGAGACTAAATAATTAATTAAGATATTTTTAAGATTTATTAGCATGATAATAATATTTTAGTTATTTTGAAAAGGGAGTATTTGTTGGTTTTGTTTGATATTGAGATAAAGAAAACAAAAAAGAAAGTGTGATATTATCAAACCTATCGCGTCCTTAATTTGGCAGCATTGATATAACACGACTATTTTGAAGCGTGATTCTTCTCGTGCAATACAAGACCTTTGTGTTCTTACCAAATATAGCAGTATAAAAATTATTGCGTGTAAGATTTGGTGTTTATTTATAAATTATTACTGAACTCGAATACACATTTGTATGTTTGCAACGCTTACCTCTAGCTACCGCTCTTACAGCACGTTCTTGAAGTTCACTTTTAAACTTTCGGTGTCCAAAATACTGCGACAGTTTCTGTGTTATATTATCCATATCGAAGACTTTCTTTTTGTCGCACAGTCGTAACAGGTATTTCACTTAATTTTAAACACACAACACAGTGGACTGTGTTATCATCATAACACATTATTTATTTAAATATATGCAAGTATTTTCAACAAAAATAACAATTATCAAAACAACCTCAAAATCAATCTGACATTTGCGATACGCCATAGAAATTCCGCCAACCGCTAACTTCTATTCGGACCAGGCTGTCCAACTGAAAAACCAGAAACCCGCTAAAATTTAAACTTTGTTAGACATTTGCGTTGGATATTTTATTAAATGAGTATGTATTTTTTTCCACAGACCTACTAAATGCTTCGTTCATCCAGTTCTGTGATTTTTTTCACAGATTCTTACCTACAATGAGTAAACGTAAAAATCCTTCGGGAACGGACAACTTAAATGGCGACTTCTGCGACTTCTTGATGGAATTAGCAGAATATGAAAAAAATGTTAGTCGAAACATTCACAAGTACAATGCCTATAGGAAAGCAGCAAGTGTTTTAGCATCTCACAGCAAGCGAATAGAATCCGGAGATGAAGCCAAAAAATTAAACGGAATAGGTGAAAAAATTTCAAAGAAAATCGACGAGTTTCTACAAACTGGAAAACTGCAGAAGCTTGAAAATATTCATCATGACGAGGAAGCACAATCCATTAGTTTGCTAACGCGAGTTTCAGGAATAGGTCCCGTGAAAGCAGCTGACTTAGTAAAGAGCGGAATTAAAACTATAGAAGATCTCAGAAATAACCAAAACAAATTAAACCATCATCAACTAATTGGTCTAAAGTAAGTGCACACAAACTTAATTATACCATGTCGGTAGCAAATAAGTGTACGGCTCGTCTAGTAGGAAGTGGTTATTAAAGGATCCCATACCTACCTACTGCAGTCCCTTTGTGAGTCCCTCGATCAAACAAAAACACACACACATTTCTTATTATAAAGGTGATGTTGATGTTGTTGTAAAGGTAATGTTAATTTTCAGATATTTTGAAGATTTTGAAAAGAAGATACCAAGATCGGAGATACAAGAAATTGAGACACAATTGAGAGCTAACATTTTGCAACTAGATCCTCAATTCACCGTCACAATTTGTGGCAGTTATAGGTCAGTTTACAATTATTACTTCTTTTGTAGGTAGGTACCTAATACATACCTACTTTTATAAGGTTAGTTTGGTTTACGATTATTGAGATCTCATTATGGCAGACCCTGCAATATGGTCCCAATCAAGGATTTTAAAAGTAAAGATAGGCCTGTTCATATAAGTCTGACCGAACATTCTCGTTTGGTGCGTACCAGTGGAATGGCACGACGCGATTGGTTGATGAGCTCGCATCAAGCGCGCGATTGGTCGCAACTAGTTGCGTTGGACTGCCCAGTTGGCTCGCATTCGTGTGCTCACCAGTGTGCGGGCTGGCCCCATTCTTGATGCTCGTAAGGCCCGTCTTTACAAAGTTAATATATGAGTCAATGGTCCCAATCTGTTGCTAGGCCCTACCAAATAGGTCCATCTATGTTAACCGCAGAAATAATGGACCCATCTGCATAGAAGTTTATATTCGCATATGTGCAGTTGACTAAGAAAATACCTATATGCAGGCGCGGCAAGCAGGAGAGCGGTGATATAGACGCGCTCGTGACCCACCCGTCGGTGGTAGCAGGTAGTAAGAAAAAACACAACGAGCAACTGCTCAGCAACATAGTGGATGCCTTGAGCGGATTGGTTACTGACACCATTTCTATGGGAGACACTAAATTCATGGTACGTGGACTAACTCTGAAAATAAACGAAATTGTTTTTAGAAATGTAACTGCAACCCAATGCAAAATTTGTTCACCTCATGCAACAAAGTGTATTTTACTACATTTTGCTTTTAATCTTATACCTTTAAACGAGCAATTCTTGTATATATATTTCTGTGATCTCGGAAACGGCTCTAACGGGGGTATACAATTTATCTAGATTATTCTTATGTTTGGGAAAACGCGTGTTTTCGAGTTTTCATGCGTTTTTCTTTCGACGCAGAATATGGTCGCTAATTTCGTGTTGCCGGCCACTGTCCGTCTGGTCCAACGGGTTCAGACGCGGACTGCTTAACGAGTGTTACGGGTTCGAATCTCGCCCGGTGCCTAACTTTTATTTTATATGTTGAAGCTTATATATAATTTTTTAATTTTTATTGTTTTAGACAAGTTTAATTTAGTAAAAAAATGACCTATGTAATAAGAGAAATTGACAATAGATGGCGTTACTCTGTGACAAGTGCTGTAAGGTTAAAATCGATTGTAAATAATAATAATTGTCAGTTCACATTTTACTTTTTAAGTTTATGTAGATTATCACTTATACACCACCATATTACAATAAATAGTTATAACCGAGCAAAGCTCGGTCGCCCAGGTACTATGTATTTAAATAAATAGTCTCAAAGAGTTCTATAATTGTTGTTTGTGAAGGAGCAGCATTACGAAAGATAGTTACCTACCTAAACGAAAAAGTTTACTCTGCCCATTTCCATTCTCTAATGTCCTACGGCATACTCCTCTGGGGTAACCTAACGTATCTAACATGCAATATGAGTGTGTACACTAGAGTGCATTTAGCTGATTACATTTCTTAATAAATGTTGACTAAGAATTTGCATGAAACTAATTTATTAGTAAGGGACAAGTGCTTGGAATGCGACTCGTTATATACCTAATATGATTGCAATCGCGAGCTAAAACTGACATTTCTTTCCCATTTTTCACTAGGGCGTATGTCGACTACCAGGACTACCGGCGCGCCGCCTCGACATCAGGCTAGTCCCGCCCGCGCAGTACCACTGCGCCGTGCTGTACTTCACGGGCAGCGACGTCTTCAACAAGCAGATGCGTGCTCACGCGCTCGAGAAGGGGTTCACGCTCAACGAGTACTCGCTGAGGCCGGTGGGAGTCACAGGTATGTCACAGCGACTTCTGTCGGTCTGTTCTGTCGAGTCGAGGCATGCATTAAGATTGGTGGAAGTCTAGAATTGTAAATTATCGACTGGGCATCAGATCAGTCTCGTGAAACGGACCCCTTTGTCACAGACGTAAAAAAAAGAAACAAGTGCGAGCAAATTTTTTTAATTGTACTTATCCAAGAATTTTTGATTATAAGGGTTCCGTACCAAAACGGAACCCTATTACTAAGACTCCGCTGTCCGTCCGTCTGTCACCAGGCTGTATCTCATGAACCGTGATAGCTAGACAGTTGAAATTTTCAGAGATGATGTATTTCTGTTGCCGCTAAAACAACAAATACTAAAAAGTACGGAACCCTCAGTGTGCGAGTCCGACTCAAGTGCCGGTTTTTTTTATAACAATACTTAATATATTATACAGGTGTGCCCGGTGAACCAGTGCCGGTATCCTCAGAAGAAGACATATTCGAGTACATTGACTACCCTTACAAGAAACCCGAGGATCGTAACATGTAGGCGGTCATCACACCGCCGTATCGTTGAAAGTTAGCTGCAAAACACAAGTATTCGGCAAAGGGATGGTAATAATAACTACCCCTAATAGTGGCGCCAAAATAAAAGTTTCGTGTATTGCATATAAAAATATAATATCACAAGGGAAACTAGGACGAGATAACATAATTCAATTAACAAAGTAATTGTCTTACAACTAGTTTCGTATTACATTTATTACATAAGGAAGTCATGAGGTCGAATTTAGTTTAATTTACTAAGGTAACTAACTATTTGATTTTTTAACAATTTCAGTCAGTTCAGTGCTTTACACTTGAAAAAGGTCAAGAACAATATTACAGTCAACGTCAAATACTTTGTATCAACCAAAGTAGCCAAATAGTTCGGTATACCATATATTTAGTATGGTGTACCGAACTATTTGGCCACTTTGACTGCTACAAAGTATTTGACGCTGACTGTACCAATTAGTATTATATTACTTATATACTTTTATCAGAAAATAATCTCTTCTATCTGCCAATTAATTTGTCATGTGATTGGTAAATGATAACTTGTAATTGTAAATCACTGCACCTTATAAAACAAAGTCTCCGCCGCGTCTGTCTGTTTGTATGTATGTTCGCGGTAAACTCAAAGGAAGGTTTGACCAATGCGAAACTGGGGCGGTTCGTTAGTAATGTACAATACAATATTTAACTTAAAATGGAGGAACATGATTCTAGAATCACTAAAGCTAAAATTGATTAACATTACAAGTAACCAATGCGAGTAAACTTTGGCAAACACATAACTGTTCTATTATAAATACTTGAATTCATAAGTGAATAATTAACCTAAAAGTACAAATATTCATTCAACATACTCGTAATAATATAAGATCACATCATATCATAGTAATCTTTAGCAGACTAGTAATATTTTAGTCTTATTATGCTCGACTTCAAATAGTACTGGTTTTTGTTTAAATACAACATAATAGTTTTCATAATACTTAATGTAAAAGGAATGCTATCAGTCAAAGTATATAATAAATCTGGCTATATGAGAATATCGTGCCTTTTACGAATAATAAATTAATTTTGCCACTGGTGATACTCTTCGAATTTTAACCCGATTTTATGCAATGCTCTTAGATTGAATATCGTCATAATATATGTCAAGTCAGTCTCCCGCCTTCTATGATGAGAACTCGCGAGTACTTTGACTCACTGTGTGCATTTTCCGCGTGTAACAAAGACAGACCAACTGTAACTATTACGAACGCGTTATATAGTATTTTTAATTAGAATCTAGTACATTTGCAGTTTAATTAAATATTCCATTTGTCTGGTAGTGCACACTCACTGCGAAGTAACCCTGTTGACATGACAAACTCGAGCAACCCGCCTCTCATAACGAGCACTAGCACGCAGACTACTACGTTGATAATCAACAGATCAACTGATGTAAAATCTTATTTTTGTATTTTGTTTCTGTATTTTTACGCGCGCGTCATTACTTTCGACTTCATAATTCATAATACATTTACAAACGGTTAACCTTTTGAACGCTGCTCTCTCGCATCAATGGCATACATGCCAAAATTTCAACTAGTGAGAAACGAATTTAAACCATATCTGTCAACAGTAAAATTGCTTTGACAGCGTCTGCCATGACCCCTTTAGCAGTCGTTGGCGTGGTAGGCACGACCACTTTAGTGGCATTTGGCGTTAAAGAGATCGGTCAGTGGTCGTGAGCATGCACCAACGCGTACAGCTGCGACGTGGGATCCGCCAGCAGCTCAGTGGGCGAGTCGAACTCGAGCAGCCTGCCGTCGGCCATGACGAGCACCCTCGAGCACTCGAGCACGCCGACCACCCGGTGCGCTATGAGCAGCACGGTGGAGCCGCCGAACGCGCTGCGGATCGTGTCGAGGATCAGCCGCTCGGTTTCTTGGTCGAGGTTCGCTGTTGCTTCGTCTATTAGGACGATCTGGAAGAGGAAGGTTGTTATTTCTCAATCCAGGTAGGTATAAAGGAGTTTTGGCTAAGCTATATTGAAGAGAATGTGTAATAGAGGTGAATTCTCAAAGAAAATTTTGTAGCCACAGTAAATTTACTGCCATCTTTCGATACATGGTTAAAACTTTTAGAACGCTATTTGACTTTCATCCTTATCCTTTTACTGACATGTGTTTAATTTGTTAAATATCAAAAAGTGGCGCCATCTAATAGATGTAAGGATCTACGGCGGCATCCTTTCGAGCGACGGCGGCACTCTTTCGAGCGATGGCGCCACAACCTTCGGGTTATGCCCGGTAAGATAGCGCCACTTTTAGATATTCATAAAATTTAACACACATCAATGAAAGAATAAGGATCAACTATAGTTATACCCCTATAACTACAAGCCGCGCCTCGCTCGCACCCTGCTGCTCATCTTGGGCTCCGCACCATCTTAGAGCGTGTCATATCATTTTAGAGCGATTACAACTAATTGGGCTTTCTGCGGCCGCTCTCTCGCAAGGCATCATTAGTAGCGCTAATCCTCGTGACAGTTGCGCGGTGGGCGCGACCAGCCCGTCGCGCGCCCGCAGGGTATCTTCGGTCCCACACCGTTCTAAAGCACGCTATATCTTCGCGTCAGGATACTGTCTATATACAACTATTCTCAGTCCGCTGTGCGTTAAACCTCGAGATAACTGTGCGGCGGGCGCCGCCAACCCTCTGCAAGCCCGCAGGGTATCTTCGACTATACACACTCCTAAAGCGGACCATATCTCCGTATCACACTGTCAGTGTATAACTAACCTTAGCCTGCTGCAGCAGCGCGCAAGGCCCAGCAGATGCACTAAGCTCGACAGTAGCGCAAAGGGAGCGACCAACCCTCTTGCCCGCAGCGAGGCCCCACACCGTTCTAAAGCTCTAGCACTAACCTTAGCTCTCTGCAGCAGCGCCCTGGCCAGGCACAGCAGCTGCGCCAGCCCCCGGGACGCGTGCGCGGCGCGCGCGGCCAGCCCGCCCCGCGCGCGCACGGCGTGGCCGGCGCCGCAGCGCTCGAGAGCGCGCCATATTTCCGTGTCCGAGTGCTGGCGGAGCGGGTCCACGTTCTCGCGGACGCTGCCCGTGAAGATGAACGGTTCTTGCGGGATCATGCCTATCCGGGACCTGGGGAACGAAAAAATCAGTGGAATATTTTCTTAGATTTAATATTTTTTGCCCTTTGAGTGTTAGGAAGCGAAGCTGAATTTTAATACTATACAATATTTAAAAATAATAATAGTTAACATGAGTAACATAAGCAGAGAAGTAGTAACCGCTTCTATTTAAACGAGTTTCCTCTACTATGCCCCCTGCTTTTTAAGCTTGTCTATTTCACTCTACCGGTGCCACCACCCTCCCCGTACCTGAGCGCGTGCAGCTGCAGCGTGTGCACGGGCACGCCGTCCACCACGACGCGGCCGGCTGCTGTGGGCACCAGCTGCAGGATGGCCTGCAGCAGCGAGCTCTGCCGGTGCCACCACCCTCCCCGTACCTGAGCGCGTGCAGCTGCAGCGTGTGCACGGGCACGCCGTCCACCACGACGCGGCCGGCTGCTGTGGGCACCAGCTGCAGGATGGCCTGCAGCAGCGAGCTCTGCCGGTGCCACCACCCTCCCCGTACCTGAGCGCGTGCAGCTGCAGCGTGTGCACAGGCACGCCGTCCACCACGACGCGGCCGGCTGCTGTGGGCACCAGCTGCAGGATGGCCTGCAGCAGCGAGCTCTGCCGGTGCCACCACCCTCCCCGTACCTGAGCGCGTGCAGCTGCAGCGTGTGCACAGGCACGCCGTCCACCACGACGCGGCCGGCTGCTGTGGGCACCAGCTGCAGGATGGCCTGCAGCAGCGAGCTCTGCCGGTGCCACCACCCTCCCCGTACCTGAGCGCGTGCAGCTGCAGCGTGTGCACGGGCACGCCGTCCACCACGACGCGGCCGGCTGCTGTGGGCACCAGCTGCAGGATGGCCTGCAGCAGCGAGCTCTGCCGGTGCCACCACCCTCCCCGTACCTGAGCGCGTGCAGCTGCAGCGTGTGCACGGGCACGCCGTCCACCACGACGCGGCCGGCTGCTGTGGGCACCAGCTGCAGGATGGCCTGCAGCAGCGAGCTCTGCCGGTGCCACCACCCTCCCCGTACCTGAGCGCGTGCAGCTGCAGCGTGTGCACGGGCACGCCGTCCACCACGACGCGGCCGGCTGCTGTGGGCGCCAGCTGCAGGATGGCCTGCAGCAGCGAGCTCTGCCGGTGCCACCACCCTCCCCGTACCTGAGCGCGTGCAGCTGCAGCGTGTGCACGGGCACGCCGTCCACCACGACGCGGCCGGCTGCTGTGGGCGCCAGCTGCAGGATGGCCTGCAGCAGCGAGCTCTTGCCGGCGCCGGTGCGGCCGACGACGCCGAGCTTCTCGCCCGGGTAGCTGGAGAACGTGACGCCACGTAACGCCGCACCGCGACCGTCCCGACTGCAATACCACAAATTGCTTCATTGAAAAAGGCATTTCAAATCAAACAACATATATAATCAAAGATGAAAATTCGAATGAAGTATCTATTCCGCTAGACCTTAGCCACTAAGCTTAAAAGATTAGCGCAGGTTAATTGAACTTTAAACGCGAGTAAAATCGTTACCGCTCATGAGCTTGGGCGACCGCAGATCACGCCACCTCCGTACGTCACCTATTGTCCGAGCGGCCAGTCTGCGTTCGTGCGCCTTCGCCCCACAATACGTAAAGCCTGCTCAATCGATCGCCGTTCAATGCGATCCTAGCCTTTGCCTAACACACACGCGCGCTTGCTTTGTATAGAATCACTCTTTGCAATTCGCTTTGTGTTCTACTTTCTTGTGTTTAGTTATTTCCTATTCAGTGTTAATTGTTTCTCTTCTAAATCTTGTGTTCTTTCTTTCCTTATTTGCCAATATAAAACTGTGCTTTTGTAAATTCCTTCTGTGGTTATAAATTAAATAGGAATTAAATGTGTTGAGCATTTTTTCATAGTTCGATTCTCAGTTATCTTTTCTTGTACCTACAGTATAAATACACTTAGGATCACTTGCACCGATCACTAACCCGAGATTAACCGGTTAAACCTGTAGTTACCATGGTTACCAGTACAATTTGACTCTGTGTTAACGGTTTAACCGGTTAACCCCGGGTTAGTGGGATGGTGCAAGTGACCCTTAAGCAAATAGATGCACCCAACCGACTGTGCCAAATAACAAAATATAGTAGTTTTATTTCAAAATTGTTTTGAGCATGCTAGTATTTTTTTAACATTTTGTTCAGATTTATTGAGTCAAAAATACGTCAATAAAAAATATTTAATTTTATTACCTGTAATTAAGATGAACACCCTCGAAGCTCACGACGCCCTGCGAGGGCCAACCGTACGGCGGCGGTTCGCCGTCAATTTTCTCACTCTCTACCTAAAAATAAAACAATTTGTGGTGCTATCTATACGATTACACTGCATTAAGATTGAATCTCTCGGAATGGGGACTCTGCAGTCCCCAAACACTATACCGGCAGGCCGGATTTGACTCTCGAGCCCTTACTTTTAACCCTTTTAACCCTCGGAAAGGAAATGGGAGAGCCAATGCCTATACAATTACGCCCGCAAGCAAACGGGATAGCTGATGGTTGACCGCGATATTCGGGTCAGAAAGTTTGTATACCCCCTGATTTAATTGACAAATAACATAACAGTTTTGAATGATTTTGGTTTTGAGTTTTGAAATATCGGGCGCTCAAAAAAAATATAAAATGTAATCATGGTTTATATCCCGGTCGATTTAAGTCTAGTAAGGTTGGAGGGTCTGCCATCTGGTGGCCTGAATCGGAAACATAAACAAGTACATTGACACTTCACGCAAAACCAAGTGCTGCCATCTACCGTTCTCGTACGTTTCCTTGTCCATAGTATCTGTCATCTTGTGGGCTAAATTGTAAACATAAACTTCACATATACACCTCGCGCCAAAAATCTGACGTCTCCTGTGCTGCCACCTACAGTTTATGCACGCTCCCTATACTACAACTTTATCCTACCTGTGTAATGTACTCGCCGACGCGCTCCACGGCGATCATCTCGCGCTCCGTCTCGGTGAAGGAGTTGAGCACGTTGCTGAGCATGGATGTCATGGACAGCGCGTAGGAGATCGCTAGACCCACCAGACCTAAACGTGAAGTAACATTTAAAACTATTTTGTTGTCAGGGCCAAACTACTGACTGATCCGGATAAGAGGGAGTGGATAAGAAGGAGGAAGGTAAGAGGGACTAAAGCACAGAATAAATAATAGTACTACCGTACAGAAATGATACTTCCTACAAAATCGAAGTTTGACAGCGATACAGGGATGAATCATGTTATCCCTTTCTAATGTATCGCACTATCCCTTTCAGCTATTAAGGGTTGTCAAAATTCAAATAATTATCTTATCTGTGGCTGCGCATCAAGACAGGGGCGTCAAGTTGTGTCAGCCCTAATAATTGCTCGGAGCAATTCTGAGCCGAGAGCGCCAGAAAGGTCGAGTGTCACGGCACTGTCTAAAGCATGAGTGGCGCTTGTACAGTCAGCGTCAAATACTTTGTAGCAACCAAAGTAGCCAAATAGTTCGGTACACCATATATTTAGTATGGTGTACCGAACTATTTGGCCACTTTGACTGCTACAAAGTATTTGACGCTGACTGTACAGGCTTGAAGCCAACCACTGCCTCGTGAATACCTGTTTAATACATACCCGGGTCTAACGCATGAGTGGCGCGCTGCACGGCAGCCAGCAAGGCGGCGGCGGCCACGCAGGCGCCGGCGCACGCCTGCAGCCGCAGGGCCAGCCACTGCGCGGCGGCGGCGCCGCACAGCGCGGCGCGCTGCCACGCCTCCACCAGCTCCTCGCCGCGCTCGGCCCAGCGCGGCGGCGCGCCCAGCGCGCGGATCGTCGATAAACCTGGATCGACCATTTACTTTAGGAACATCGATAGAATAAATATCGGGGATCACGTAAATAGTGTGATTTGCAAGTAGGAAATACCGAAGACAATTTGAGATAGAGGTGGCATGTGAGAAAATTTTGTAGCCGCAGTAAATTTACTGCCATATTTCGACACGTGACTAAAACTTTTAGAACGCCATTTGACTTTGATCCTTATTCTTTTACTGGTATGTGTTAAATTTGTTAAATATCAAAAAGTAGCGCCATCTAATAGATCAAAGGCTAAAGGTATGACGGCATCGTTTCAAGCGATGGCCATAACCTTTAGGTTGTGCCCGGTAATATGGCGCCACTTTTTGATAGTAACAAATTTAACACATAAGTATCAGTGAAAAAGTAAGGATCAAAGTCAAATGCCGTTCTAAAAGTTTTAATCATGTATCGTAAAATAGTAAATTGATGTGGCCACAACGTTTTCTTTGACAATACACCTCTATTTCAAATTTGGAAATATGGTACAATGCAACTCGGATATCGACAACTTTTGTTTTGTATTACTGAACTATTTGCGTAATTCTGTACTGACACTAAGTTTTGGTAAGTTACATCGTGTTACACAAATTCAAAAGTATTGCTAATAAAATAATAATAATTTCATTAAGGAAGGCTCCTTGAACCCTCAAATATAAACGCATTTTTTTGTTCGAAAGACTACAGTAAAAACAAACGCTCGATGCAGCCACCAACCGTCATAAATTGGCAATAAATGTATGTCGGCCCCGATCGAGCACGCTCGGAACGTGCGTCCCATGGCCCTTAGGTAATGCTGCTTTGATCTTTATTACCGAATGTAAAGCAGCATTAGTACATTACTACAGAGACATTACATTAAGACATATAGACGGCCGAGCCAAGCGAGGCCGGATAGGTCTGAGGCGGGCAACCCCATATTTCCCGCCGAGGTATGTATAGTGCTTTTCTCAAACATACAATGCAATAATAATAAAAATAGGATGATGATGATTGTTCAATGTCCTAATGTGATAGGTTATTCAGTGCGTGGGGTATTGAAGGGGAACAAAAAATTGATTATTTTGGCGCTACGACGCACGCCATTACGCTTTTTTTTTAGCCCTATAAAGATTTTTTTTTCAGTCCTGCAGAAATATAGATGCGTCGTAGTGCAAAAATAATCAAATTTTCGTTCCCCTTTAGGAAACCCTGAAATAATAATAGTAAAACACAAAAAAGAAAAAAAAGAGGACTCTGCCGGCCTAGGCCTGCAAGATTTGTATGAAATTCCATTAACGACTTCTTGTCCTAGCCGCCACTGAAACGTCATACTTCGCAGCCTATTATAAGGAACATAACATCAATATTTAATTTTTATCAAACATGCAATGAAATATTGATGTTATGTTCCTTATATTAATATTTCATTGCATGTTTGAGAAAAATAAATTTTCTCACACCTCGCTCGCTCGGCCGCCTATATGTCTTCGGCCGGCAACCCCTTTCGTCCCGGCCTCTATAGTAATGTATTATAATCGCAAGCACGCAGCCATAGACGATTTCCATATGCCCTTCAAAACAGGGAAATTGTATACCTTCTAGCGTATCGTTGAAGTGTGCGTACACGGGTGATAGAGTAACGCTCTGCAGCCGCTTGAGTTGTCGAGATGTGACGCGGTACAAACGCTGCAAGCGGTAGTAGATGAATGCCACGGGAACCACGCCTGCTAGAAGCCACGGTAGCCCGTATACTGTCACTGCTACCGCCCCTGAGTAGAGAAACATTCAAAATTGAGCTTTAAATTAAAGCTAGTAGAGTCGTAGAATTTACTATAATATTTAGCGTCCCACGAAATTTTACTCATTATTCAATTGAACAGGGTTGCTTTTATTTTATTTCGTTTGTTTTTAAATCAAAACAATATCGATTCTTTTTAGGGTTCCGTACCCAAAGGGTCAACCCCCTACCAAGGGGGACCCTATTACTGAGACTCCGCTGTTCGTCCGTCCGTCCGTCCGTCTGTCATCAGGCTGTATCTCATGAACCGTGATAGTTAGCCAGATGAAATTCCTACAGATTATGTATTTATGTTGCTGTTATAACAACAAATACTAAAAACAGAATAAAATAAATATTTCTTTCCAATCTCGAAGTTCTCATCCAATCACTGAAGTTAAGCAACATCGGGCACGGTCAGTACTTGGATGGGTGACCATTTTTTTATAGATAATGGTACGGAACCCTTCCTGTGCGAGTCCAACTCGCACTTGGTCGGTTTTTTCTAATACCAAAGATTCAAATTTAACTGCCAACTTTTCTTGTATGGTGATGCCGGAAAATTAGTTAAATTGTAATAAACCGATTTTGACTTACCTATTAAACCGAATACTTGAGCTAAAAATATGTTCATAATAAATGGCAGCGAGTCGTCAACTGTGTACGTGTCAGATGAGAAGCGATTGAGAATCCGCCCCGTCGGGGTCACGTCGAAGAATTTTATTTTAGCCTAAAACAACGGGAGAATATTATAAATGTACCAATGTAAATTAAATTACACATTATGCCAAAATAATGTATTATTACAGGTTTACTCAGTAAAATAGTTCTCATGTCTAAAAACAAAAACATCAAAGCAATACGTAAAGATGACCATAAATTATTATTTTCACCACACCAACTGGTAAAGGCTCTCTTGATTGTTCAAAAACTTATGAAAAAGTTGCATTTTATCCACATGTGGGGCAAAGTAATCAGATGCAATTTTCAGTTGTTTCCTTATGTTATCTAGTAGAATTGACTTTTAAATGATGATTTAAAATGTTTTTTTTTTACGTTCATTTGGATTTGATTTTGTTTTTTTTTTTGGTATTTGATAGTAGTTTCCTCTCGTTGGTGTGGTGAATAATTTTGTGTTTCACTCGGAGGCAAAGTTTGTTTAACCCTCGTGCCTTGAAGCCCTCGCAACGCTCAAGATTCCACTTCTAGAACCACTCGCTACGCTTATCGTTCAATTTTGGAAACTTTCACTTGCTCGGGTATCAATATTAGCACGAGGGGTTAAACAACAACTTTGCCAACTTGTAAACTGTTTGTTTACCTTTGTCACGACTCTAAGAAGGATCTTATGTATCCTGGTGGCCGCTTGCACTCCACCGTAGGCGAACAGGAACGCTCGCATCACCGTAAACAACAAATTCAACCCCGCTAGTCCAAAATACACTTCCAAATAGAAATCATCGTCAGAACTCGGCGTCACATTCGCCGGCGCATCAAGTCTGATAGTTGGCGTAACGTTTCGATCCAAGTGGCTGATGAACTGTTGTGACATATTCATTATAGTGTCAATAACTGTGTCTATAGCGTTAAATCCGTGGTCTAAAGTGGTTGTGTTCTCGTGGGCGGCGGTCTCGGTGATGTTGCGCGACTTGCTGCGCACCCAGAAGGTGAGCCACACGAAGGTGAAGTTCTGGGAGAGCTGCATGAGGATGAGGGAGAGGATAATGGCGATGGAGAGGAAGAAACCGACGGAGCGGAGGTACAGGCCTAGCACCCACCAGCCGACCGTGCCTTCCGACATCGCTTCCTAAAATAAAATAAAATTATATGTAAAAGCGTGCCCCATAACTACTAACCAAATAAGCAGTAAGCATCCGTTACGGTTTACGGGTAATTGCAATTAACGTTCAGCCAACACTGCAAATAAGTCTTACTAGTATGAGGAGATACAATAATGCTTGGAAACTTACTCGTCATGCGTTGTGTTGCGTATCACAAGTATGTTTCCAAGCATACATATTTCAGGGTTCAGATTTCATAACGTATTGCATACGCAGGCTCAGTTCCTTCCTTAATCCTTGCCTAGGCACCAAAATGTAAATTATTTGTTATACTTTTTTTAATTTTCATAGGAAAATACCTACACTGATTCGCAAAATTAATATGTAAATGCATGCACCATAAAGTCCATAACTACTAACAAATTTCTATGAGAGCTTGCGAAAGTTTTTATGAAAACGACTGTCATCTGAACTTATATTTTAGAGAAGACTATAGCGAGATTTGGTATCCTTTACTTGTAACACAGCGATCACTGCATAAACGATACAAAACCTACTGCGTTCTATGTCCATAAGGTAGTTAATAGACTTACATCCTCGTCCAAGCTGTTTCGACTGACATTGTCTTGATTGTCCGGTGCGGGCGCGATGGCCTTGGGAGGTTCCTCTTCGAACACATCCGAGTCGCTCGGGAGGAACTCCTCGATCTCACTTAGCACCGCTTCCGGAGGCCCTAATAGACAAATAAAATAATATAGCAGCCCTGAGCCGGTGTTCAATTAACAGATCAAGTAACAGAAGTAAACATGTGTTTGAATTTAAAAAGATACGGAAGCGCACAGTTATCGCGGGTGTCCACGCCGGAGAATATGTCGTCTCGTCGAACGTTCCAGTTAGGCCATAAATCAATAGGCCGGCCCCGCCCCTTTTGCTACCTGTAAATATGTACAGTACTGTTTCATCTAATGAGAGTAATTCATCGATAAGCAATGTCAACTTTTGCTGCATCCTTGTTGACAACTCGGCTTGCTGCCTGCCTTGCCGACACTGTAACATACATGGCGACCCCGCCACATTAACGTAGGTACTCACCCAGCGCCTGTATGCGGCCGTCATGTACAAGCACCGTTCGGGAGCAGCGGGCCAGTATGCGCGGCGAGGGTGACACCAGTATTCGTGTTGTTCGCTTCAGCAGGCCCAGCACGCAGCGCTGCATTATGTGTTGAGCTACGCGCGTGTCCACGCCGGAGAAGATGTCGTCTAGTAGGTACACTGCAAATTGCAGAAAATGTTCACGTGCAATCAGCTGCAGACATAACTGACCCCCAGGCATAGAAATTTGTTTGCAAGGGAGGTCAACTAGCTGACTGTACGTGGAATGCATGTCGACTCTAAAGTTATAAGTGAAAGTACACTCTCGGTAAGCGTAAAAGCGCCTCTTTTATTAGATAAAAATAATAACGTACCGAAGAACTTGTGTTAGCTTAAAATTCTCGCCGGCTTAAACATTCCTGAGTTCATCCGTACATCCGCTTTCCTTGAAAGTTTGTTATTTCTAACCTAATTCGAAGCTTTAATTCTACTTATGAAACAGTTTACATTAAAACTGCCCTTTAAGTCCGTTTTCAGGGGGGAATCGGACTAGAACGCTACCTAATTACGGTGCAATAGCGGAGAATACGCCACGATTAAGTAGATATGTTACCCCGGTATCTTACCGCCTCGCCAGAAACGAGCTTCTTTGCTCTTGGACTAGAAAATTGGCGCAATTGGCTTGCCCTGACAAACTGCTCGCGCTAGATCGAAACGCACACGCTGACCGCTGCTGAGCGTACAGCCCAGCACGTGCAGCTCTGTACACAAATATTACCTTGCTTGTCCTGATAAACTGCTCGTGCTAGAGCGATGCGTGCACGCTGCCCGCCGCTGAGCGTGCAGCCGCCCTCGCCCACGTGCGCGCCCCAGCCCAGCACGTTCAGGTCCTCTGTGAACACATACGCTACCTATAAGGTGTGTTCGCTCGTTTCGTGCTTTCACACGTTCGCTAACGCTGATGGTGCGCGCGAATTACAATTGGGAGTCGTGTGATTAGGCATCTCGCTCACCTAAAGGTTGTGTCATAACGAGATCAACCACCCACAACGCCACACCACACGATCGGCCTCACGACACGATCTAATACGCATGTGGGCTGCCCAGATTTCTAATTATGAAGAGGCGAGGAGGATTTAGGCGGTTATCAACTGGTGCTGTTTTATAACCGCCTAATTAAGACTAATGGTTACATATTTTAGACTATCTTCAAAATGTGAAATACTATGCAACGAGCTGCACCACCCAGTTTCACGTTTTCCAGCAGTCTACATTTTATACTGCAACAACCCAAATTTAATTACAATTTTAAACATAATTATAATTTAGAAGAACAGCATTTTAAATAGTTTTATTGAATATCCAACAATCAATCTACCACTTCTTATTGTTATAGTATTTTCCACTGCAGGCATTTTAAGGTAATTAATATTTATGCAAATACTTTATGTGCTTATGTAGTTTTTTTTATTGTAACGTAAGTTAGAACGAACCAATTGCTTTAAAACTTACCAGTAAGAGCACAAGCTTCTACGACAGTCTGAAACTTGGTTTCATCATATGGCTTCCCGAATAAAATGTTATCCCGGATTGTTCCCCGTATCAACCATGGTTTCTGAGACACGTAGCCGAAACCTAAAAATCAGAATAAGAATTAGCCATTTTTTAATGTAATAGGCAGCAATCGAGCAGAAGAGTCCTCCGATGGGAAGCAGTCATCGCCGCCCATGGACATAAGCAACATCGGAGGAGCCACTTATGCGTTGCCAAACTTTGAGAACCCTAAATACCTGCTTCTTGAAGAACCCCATGTCATAGAACAAGGAAAAACACTTTAGAAGCACTTCTTTCATCTCGACATAACAGTTTTGATCATATCCGTTAACCCGGACCTTAATTCTAAACTAAATGTAAATAATATAAACTAGAATATTAGCCAGTAAATTAAAATTAATTAGATTTAGATTTGATTAGCTTACCATGTGTAAAATATATAAATAGTTATATAACGTAGAGGAAGAGCGGCGCCACCCAACACAGGCATTTTTGCTTACCGGGTGGCTCCATCACCTTACATTGTAAACAACAACAAAACAAAGTGTGTCTCACGCAATAAAGAACTTTTTTTTTTTTTTTTGAATCGTTACTGAATGTAAGACGATGACATGTATATGTATAGGTGTCGGTAGGAGAGCTGGGTGAATGATTACTGATGTATGTGTGTATGTAACACATCTACAGAACCATAGAGTACTACTTTCAAAAAAATTCTCCTAGCCAAGACGCATGGGAGTGATGCCAGCGCTACCAGTGATGCCTATTACCTTCTCGCTCGTACCCTAGCGATATATCAAGAATACTCACTGTTAAGGCTCTCTGGGATCTGTATATCCCCACTCTTCCTAAGCATGTCCCCCATAATGGCGTGTAGGAGGGACGTTTTCCCACTGCCAACGCTGCCAGTGACGCCTATTAGCTCCCCTCGCTCGATCTCCAGGGATATGTCGCGCAGCATGAACGGTTCGTTGTGTTCCACCACTTCGTTTGACGAATCGCTAGCCTGTATTACAAAAATCATCATCAGTCTTATTTTGGAACTCCAATTGAATATATTTTAACCCCCTTATTCATAAACGTGTACTAAAGTTACGATGCCGCTGATCATCGTTTGTCCCTTTCCATCATACCAATACTTCGGAAAAGGACAAACGATGATCAGCGGCATCGTAACTTTAGTACACGTTTATGAATAAGGGGGTAAGTGTCTAAAAACCTCGCGGATTTCGGTTAAGAAGTTATTTTTTAGGTTTAGAAGTGATGCCACAATCCTGGATACGAGCAGTTTTCTAAGGCGAGATTGAACAAGGTATACCATCATAAAATCCAACCATACGATAAATACGATTGACAAACAAAATGTTGATTTTGACTGACAAGCCAAGCACGACTTTTTCAATTTAAATTCCGTTAAAACTAAGAAAAGGTTGAGTTAATTAAGTTGCTTTTGTAGCTTAGTTGTTAAAGTGACCCTGCCTGCGAAGACGGCGTCGCTGTAGGTCCTGAGTTCGAATCCCAGTCTATGAAACATTTAAGACCTACTGAGGTTGATAGAAGGGAATCAACAGACATGTTTGTGTACGAAGTATAAGATTGATGATGAACATGTTGTCTTCGTTGTTCTCGAAGTATAAGATTACCTGTATGTTCCTCTTAGACAGTTTCTTCTTGGACTTTCCCTTGCTTGTCCTGCTGGGTTGGGGTATGCTACGCTCGGCTGGCCTGGCCCAGGCGAAGGTGGCGTTGTTTATCATGAACATGTTGTCTTCGTTGTTCACGAAGTATAAGATTACCTGTATGTTCCTCTTAGACAGTCTCTTCTTGGACTTGCCCTTGCTTGTCCTGCTGGGCTGGGGTATCCTACGCTCGGCTGGCTTGGCCCAGGCGAAGGTGGCATTGTTAATCATGAACATGTTGTCTTCGTTGCGATTCGTGTTTAGCTTGTCGTAGTAACGCTCGGGATCCATGTCTGGGAGCTAAGACAGATGACAAAAAAACCAGTAAAAAAAAAAATGGGTTGCACTCCGGGAGTGCCGGCAGAAGTGAAAACTTGAATATTAATGTTGTGCATTTTTGATATTTTGGAGAAATTGAGTAGCAGTTTTATAAAAAAAAATCTCTATTATACATACGTAAATAAATTTGAGTGTGGAAGATATTTTGAAATGCGAATTTTAGTGTTAATATATAACATATACAGAGTAATTCATGAGACGTGAGCAGGACTATAGCCCACACAATCAGTAAATGTTAATGAATCGTTCACCATCATATTAGGTAAAACAATCACGCTTCTTTTCTGTTATTTAACTTTTTGGTAAGGAAAAGTTTGAGTATCTACAATCATGGACACCCAACAACATAAAGATACAATACAACACAATTAACAAAGATCAAACCTCTTTAAACGGTATGGCAACACTTTGATTATGAAGAAAATAAAATGTCACACTTGAATGAGATACGATTTTTCAAAAGTAACCAGGCTTCGATGACATTCAATTTGCACGTCACCATGATGTGACATGTCCGTCTTACGAATTTGCAATCTGACGGTCACGTGACCCCTGTCGCGAGTTTAACATTTTTTCCCCATCACAAAAAGTGCACAGCGCCGCTAAAGAAGTTTTCACTTCAAAAATCTACTGACGCTCAATCTTTCGCGCTAACTTTTGGCAGCTTGCCGGTTTTTACCAGACTAGTTACATTCTTAATGTTGCATTGCGTTATGCAGATATTTATAGTCAAAGCTAAAGCTGTCGCTTTAACTAATTATTTCTTCCAAAAGTATTGGGATTAGTTACTACGAGTATCAGCCCTAAAGTAAAACCATCTGGCTTCTCATTGTCTATAAAAGAATGGTACCAACTGTATAGGTTGAGAACCGGCGCTCACGAGCATTCCTGCGCAAATGTTGAGGGATAGAGTCTCCAAAATGCTATGGAGGGGCTCCGGTGCAGGACATTTTGCACATCATAGTCATCGAGCACTTAATAAATATGACGTCATACAGAACCTCAAAATATCTTTTGTCAAACTTGTAAGTAATGAAATGTTGACATGACTTACTTCAAATTAGGTCCGGAAATACTACATATCAGGTGCGATGAGTGAAGATGATATGTAAAGGAATTTCATACAGCCTTACACACCTAGACCTATAAGGCAACCTTCTTTTGTTCAACCATCAAATAGTAGTAGATTCGTAATTTGTTTTTAGCTGTGTAAGCCTACGAATAAAACAAATACCAAGTACATTTTATTTTCTTTATTTCATTGCAAGTTTGAAAAAAGCACTATACCAATCTCGGCGAGAAACAGGGTTATCGGATGTGTATCTCTATCCTATATCTACTTGGCCTGCAGCTTTTCGTTTCCTGGCCTCTATTATTATTATTATCTTTATTTCAGACCAAGGATCCATATTTTGTTAGTAATATATATAAAAACATATAAAAAATAAAACCAAAGAAACTAGTGTTAGTGTATAACATAGAAAAAAAACAATTATAGTATCTATAGTAATGTACTATTACTCACGTCTAATAGTTTCTGTATCCGCTTGATAGAGACCCAAGCCTCAGTAAGCCCGTTGAGTACCCACGGGAACGCGTTCAGCGGCGCGATCAGCATGTTGATTAGAGCCACTGTTGTAAACACCTGGAAAATGTTTAAATTTAGTCTTTATACGTATGAGAATTTAATGGTTGTGCGAGATATTATTACAGATATTATAACACTAGGACAGGCGGGAAGGGCCCGGCGCAGGAATACGTACAAAGATTAATCTCTCAGTACAAACATGACTTCCAAAAACGTTTCAGATATTAAACTGACAGTTATCCAATCTCCATAAATATACCTCGCCTGCAACGTTGAATATTACTCAATACATAATTTTCCTCCACTAAAAAAAGTTGTGATTTTTCTGGATTGGGTTGGCTAAAACGAAATTCTGTCAAATCTCTTGCGACGCATTAAAATATTTGGCGAACAGTCGAGTCCCTCGCGGCACAATATGTCTTTGAGCTGTAGTCAGGCTAGTTAAACAACAAAACTAGCGACTGATATCATAATGCTATCTCCTTTACCCTTGTTAAAACCAACAAAGAGTGAAAGAGATGGCATTATGACCGGACTCGCCACTTGGTTTTGCGGCAAGTATAGCTGTTGTACGTACGGTGGGCGCCAGGAGCGGCTGGGCGCGCAGCGCGTGCACGCCCAGCGTGAGCGCGCACACCAGCACGGGCGTGGTGGCCCACAGTACCACGCAGATGGCATCCAGGTACTTGCGCCAGCGCAAGTACTTCAGCTCCAATGTTCGGGACTCTGTCAACAATTATATACAATACAATACAATGTATTTTTAACTGGGAGTGGATAAAACCGAAACTATCCTTACTAATGGTACACTTACAAATACGATAGTAACTCTGTCTGTCTGTATATTACCTCTTCACGCTTGAACCGTTGAACCGATTTGGTATGGAGATAGATTGAGCCCCGGGAACAAAGGATATTTTTTTTTCTAGAAATCAAGTCTAAAATGGGGGGAGGGGGGATTTACTACGAAAGTGGGATATGGAAGTACTTACGCAAACGGAGTCGCGGACAGAAGCTAGTCACTAAATGTAGCAAGATCATAAAGGCAAACTATCTTAGAAACTTTTGCCTCTTTTATTGGCAAAGGTCTAGGTATTCAAAATTAATTAATAAATAAATGATATGATATGATATGATATGAATTTTAGTCAAGGATTAGTTTGAGAAAAAAGATAAAATACTGTAGGATGGGTGCAGCTTCCGGCGGCGCATTATTTTTAAAAGAGCGCCTATGTGCAGGAACCCCACAGTATTCGTAAGGTATACGCGTTAAAAGGTCTATCTATCATACTTATGAGATTATTCTCTTATGCGTCGTTTTTTGGTATAGTT
Source organism: Cydia pomonella (assembly GCF_033807575.1). NCBI lineage: Eukaryota > Metazoa > Arthropoda > Insecta > Lepidoptera > Tortricidae > Cydia > Cydia pomonella. The sequence continues at coordinate 32,345,683 of NC_084704.1, forward strand.
TTTTTTCATCAGAATTCGATATAATTATATGGATATATGTATAGAGATGCCTATTCCGTACAATATAAGCGCAATTTTACTGTATTTCCTACAAATCTTCCGCCCAGAAGGAAGAGCGCTTTAAACTTACCAAATTTTATCAAAATCGAACTAAAAAAAAAACAACAAGAAAAAAAAAATCGGCCCTTAATAGTTAATCAATATAGATTAACAAATTACCTGTTACTCTGTTAATAAAGTAGTCCTCCCAAACATGGACTTTCACGGTCCTAATGCCGCGGAGTAAATCACTGATGAGAGTAACACGGGAGTCCTTGTGTTTCATCAGCTCCGTGCTGAGCTGGCCGATCTTGTTGGCGATGAACTTGTTTATGGGGATGAGGAGGACCGAGAACGCTACGCCGGCCAGGAAGGAGATCCCCACTTGTTGGTAGAGGAGGAATAGTGTGATGAAGAGCTGGAATATGAATTAATTTAAATTTAAATGTTTTAACGATTACCATATGTCAACATTGTAATTTTGAAATATGTGTTTGATAAATCATTTTAAAGTATTATATATTATGTGTGTGAAATTAATTACCGATTTAAATCGCATAAAAAGTCAAAATGAAAAATTAAATATGTACTTTAAATTGGCATTATGACTTTTTACGTGAGCCTAGCTAATTAAAAAAAACCGGGCAAGTGCGAGTCGAACTCGCGCACGAAGGGTTCCGTACCATTATTTATAAAAACGACAAAAAAAATATGTTTGTTGTATGGGAGCCCCCCTTAAATATTTATTTTATTCTGTTTTTAGTCTGTTGTTATAGCGGCAACAGAAATACATCATCTGTCTGTCAACTGTCTAGCTATCACGGTTCATAAGATACAGCCTGGTGACAGACGGACGGATGGACGGACGGACGGACGGACGGACGGACGGACGGACGGACGGACAGCGATGTCTCAGTAATAGGGTCGCGTTTGACCCTTTGTGTACGAAACCCTAAAAAAACTTTGTTTATTTTAGTGCTCATGAGTAAAAAATAAGCTACATTTATGTCTTTGACTGCAACAAACTTCACAAATAATATCTTGACACGACTAAACTCGCAAAAATTGAGACTACAAAAAAGATACTACCAGACATTTTACAGCGCTTAAGTACATAGAATGTATTGACGTTTTGGTGTGGCTGTTGGGATCACTAAAATAGTTAAAATATAGAAAACTTTAAGTCTAAAAACATAATTTCACCAATACACACCTGTAAAACTGACAATAATTCACAATTCTATCCATATCCGTGGAAATAAAGTTAGTAGTTTCGCCAACAGAGAACGATTTATTCAGCTCAGGGAATGACACCGTCAGTCTTTCCAAGTATTGGGTGAGGTTTTGTAATACGCAAAGTCAACGAAAACATGTAATTTTGAATGTAAAATTGTGTCGTTGCATGACGTAGTAAACTACTATATTACCAATGATAGTATTAAATAGTGCTTTCGATTCCACGTAAGAACTCCAAAACGAAGATAAATTGTTATTCTTAAAAAAATATCCCAAACACACACCTGTAAGGGAATACTCCACAAAGCATGGAAACTCGGACAAGAATTCACGATTCTATCTGTATCCGTGGACATAAAATTGGTTATCTCTCCCACTGAAAACGATTTATTCAGCTCAGTGGACGTCACGCTGAGGGTCTTGCGGAGTATGGTCGAGACGATGGCGCCGCGCATCTTGAGGCCGATGAGAGACATCAGCCAGTTGAAGTGCACGTTGAACATGGTGGATATAAGGGTGGAAGCCATGAGACCTGCTGCGTATATGTACCTGAAAAAGAGAAAAATATAAGGTTGCACAATTGGAGCTTTTTTTTTTCATTCATGAAGTTAAATGGGATTTATGATTGACGAATGGTAGGGTAAGAATTCATTTAGTCTAGACCATTGATTCACTTATCATCCATCTATATACAACAAACTTAAACATGGTTCATTAAAATAAAAAAGAAATGGATATGGAAATAACATAATTTCAAGATATCCATACTGGATATCTTAAATAGGGGTTATGGTTCTTATATGATGTATCATTTGATATGTATTTAGAAAACATTGTGCAGAAACGGAGTCCTAGTTTTCACTCTGAGTTGAAAGACCGGATGGCAGTCATTTGCAGAAAAACTAGTGCCAATTTTTAGGATTAGTTTACTATAATGGACGTCGGGCTGCTTTAGGATATTCTCTTTTCTGTGTTTAGAATGCAACCATGTAAGCTCTAGGATAGATAGGAGGAGGACTTGGAAAAGCTCCAAATAACCTTGCCATTGCAAACGCCTTAACCATACTGGCCATCGTACTATTATTTATTCTGTGGCCATACTTACTTAGTTACTTGGTTGATGCGATGACCCAAAATGAGTCTTGGCCCCAGATCCGACAAAAGAACACCCCATTTTATAGTTAGTGTTATCCACGATGACGCGCAAATTTGTCAAATCTAACCTTTGATAACATGACAATACGAGTCAAGGCGCGCGTCTTCGTAAATGACACGACTTATACCCGGTCCTCCGCGGATTCACACCAGCTTTCAATGACGCCGAACTACCGGAGATCTACCTCCATTCTATCTGCCCGCCGATACTTGGGATGACCAACAGGGCGGGGTTCAGTCGGTCGACCCAAATATGCTTACTTTACAGCGCGATCTTCTCCAACCATGTTCAGGTCTTACCCATAATGTTGATCAATGCTCTCATCCTCCACGAATGCGACCAGCTTATTGAGTAGCATAGGGCCAGCGAAGCCCGCCATGTCCGACACCAACTTCAACACGCCGATGCTATAGAATTGGTACGCGAAGCACGAGTGCAGTGCGCGGAGAAGAGTCACATTTTGTCGGCGTTGGCGCAGCGGCACGCGCGACGTTGGCGTCACTGGGGTGGATGACTGTGGCGCGGATTCGCCCAGCGCGCCATAGCCTGCCAATTCATGTTCAATATCATGTCATGTCTGCACAGACCCGCGAAAATGGTAGTTCCACTAAGTAGATATGTTACTAACCGACCGGTTTGGCCGACTAGCCGAATAACCTGCGCTGGGATGGCGCTAGTTGGCTAAAAATGATAATTTTGATCCTTGCGTTTCGCTATTTATCATATTAACTGAAGGATGTTCCCTGCTAGTTCATAGAACTAATGATTGGGCATGAGGAGTCCCAATTCAACTATTTTCAGTGATCTACAAAAAACCTTCACCTGATTAGCAGTACACCTTTCCAGGGGCTAGTTTCCCGTAGGTACGTAGTGGCCAGTCGAGAGCCTTTCCCCAGCGGACATGGGCTGTACGAAACATGTGCGCGGAGTACACACATTACACATAATATTAATAATTCCTCTGTGGATTATTTCATTCTTAATTTATTCTCGCAGGGAAATCCAACTCAACTTCTCTCTCTGTAGCCCTTTGTGCATAGACTTTTCTTTAGAAATCCATACTTTTTGTGATTTTAGTAGCATAATTAAAGACACCTCAAATAATAGAAATACTAAATATAAATTTACCTCCAATAATATTATGTTTGTAATGGTAACCAACTACAAAATTTTATACGAACTGTGACGGCATGCGCGCATGCGTGAATTTAATATGATAGTATGAACAATAGTTATAACTAGTATGATGAATTAATAGATCAGTATTAATTTGAGTAAAATAGGTATAAAATATATGCTGAAAAAGATTAGAATATTTTAATGTTTTCAAATGTTTTAATTGTTTCTCACCTGAACTGATAAAAGGTTCATGTGGTATCTCCGCATACTGCTGGTAATTGTCGACATTGCCAATAAGTGCTTTATCCATTTTAGCCCCAACATAAGCACACCGGTACTTTGATGGGATGTCAAATAGTTCCTCTGGGTCTTGCAGTTTCTTGTCAAAGCCTATAATTAATTTATTGCTCACCATTAGGTGGGTCCACACAGAGCGCGTTTTCTTAGCCTGAGCGCGCCGCCTCAGCCGATGCAAGTCTACACTGGCCGGTTTGTGCGTGAGGAAATTGCCTCGTGCGTATGCCCGCTCTGTGTGGACCCGCTTATTAATATGTATAGCAAAAAAAACATAAACTTAGCAATAAGGTGGTAAAAAATGATCACTTTCAGACAATCTACACTTGGTTGAGACCACACAAAGGAATCGCCCAATATGGGTAGAATAAAGCTGTATTGAATAATTAAATACATATTTTCCTTCACAGCACATGTTTTTAGCTGGATGGTTTAATCTTTCATATACATGAGTGGTGGTTAAAAATCGTCGGTTCAAACCTTGGGTTGTGCTGTATATTTTTGTGGCTGCTGTATATTTTTGTTTTGTTTGTTTACCGTACTTATCCCTCTTGTTTTTTTTTTCTAACACTTTAATATGTATCTTTGTGTTATCTGTTGTGGCATCACCGAATGGGCCCTACGGAACATCAGCGCTGGCTTTATATTATTTATTATGCTGAGTTGGGTCCATTTTGTGATGCACACTTCATGATTTCCTCTTTTCTTGCTTTTGTTGTCCGTACATGTTTTGTGATTATCACAATTAAATATCTTTGATCTTTTTTTGTATGGAGCAGAAATAATCATTCTCAAAAAATGAAAAAAATGTAAAAAAGTCAGTCTTCACCACCCAAATAAAGAGGTTGATTTCTGTAAAACTACAAGTGTCATTGGTGGAACTTTTCGTGTAAAAAATAAATGATGTTTAATTACCTTTCTTTAGCAGTGGATTCACCCATAAAAACAGAAGTTGTGATATGCAGCCATTGCCTTGCATAGCCGTGCCTAAGACACCTTCATCCATATGGGGCAACAATGGTGTATACTCATTCTGTAACATCAAATTATAAATTACGTTTTCAGATATATTTTTTATGAAAATAATGTATATCACATTGTTTTCATGTTCATTGAATCTTATATTGGAACTATAATTATTGAGGAAAACTATGCATAAAAATTCAACTAACATACATAAAGTTAAAAAAACACTTACATGAGCATGTTGTGATCCAACCAGGCAGGCTGAATAGTAAGTAGGCCTGGATTCACTTGATGGTATTAAAGTAATGAAGTACACTACATGGCAACACAGAGTGGCAACATAGAAGGCAACAGGGCCTCCAAGAATAACACAGCTACGTAGAGATATCACATTGAGCACCACTGTCAGCCCCCAGAGGAACAGCTGCACTGACGGCCCACGGGAGCTCGAGCCTAGCCGGTGCTTCAGAGACAACACATATCCAAAATGCACCAGCCAAGACAAGCATGATGCTCCAGCCACAAAATAATCTACAGGAAGCAAAACAAAGTCCACCTTCGTAATAAAAATATACAGTTCTACAATCGGAATAAAAACTAAAGTTAGCACAACGAAACTACGGAGGACTATTGCACGCTCCTGCAACTTCTCTCTTATCACCCAATCCCTCCTGTAGCCGATATAGTAACCTGACACGACCGCAATGATGAAGTACAGAGGAATTTGCAGAAACAACTGCTGGAAGCACAGTCCCATGTCCCTTGACGCGTGATTCCAGGGCTGCAGCCCGGCCGGTCCACACATATCTTCCCATCTCCATGGTATGTCCAGAAACATTCCAGCCAAGATAAACAGTTTCAGCACCAACACACCAAGTCATTTACACAACTATAGAAAAACTTGTTCCAATTTATGACTAATTATTATGCTATCGTTGGTCTAATTATGAGTAATATGCATCTGGATTACTAGTATTCTGCCGTTAACAGATGATTATAATAGTGAATCCCCGAATCAATGCAAAATATTTATTTGTCAACCCATGTCCCATACACATTGACAGTCTGACTCAATAAAATTATGACAGTTGGTTATGAAATTTCTAGTAATATCTGATCGATTATTTCTGTATCTCAAACAGTTTGTTCGTAATATGGCGTACGTTCAGTAACAACAAATAATTTTTTTTCTCTTTTTGCAACATATGATACTATTGGGTTTATGATATCAATGATATGACTGCGTTGAAGTACAAATGACAATAATGACATAATTTAAAAAAACATTAAATGTTAATTCACTAACTTGTAGCATTTATTTTTACAAGATCGCGACTGTGAATTAATTCGAGGTATTTGAATTTTTTTAAATACAATGTCATTAATCTGTCAAACATGTATCTGTCGAAAAATGTGTTATATTCTCGGCTCGTAATAATGAAGAATTGAAGATTGGTGAAGATTATTATTAGAAAAATTCTTAATTAATTATTAGTCTTAATTTTACTTTAATATTTGGTAAAAAGAACAATAATTGGCCATGTCGGTTAATGAAAACTGTTATGCTGAAGACGATATCGAAGATTTGGATCCTATCACTGATATTGTAGATTACTTAGTTAGATGCGCAAAGATTTCTATAAAAACTGCTCACGTTAATGAAACAGAAATACGGACACGGGACAAAATAAAGTTGGCCTGTGATCTCTTCCGAAGAGCGCCGACTGATTTCTTACTACAATTTGGAAAATACTTAGCACCACATCACATAGAATACTTTGATAATTATCGGCCAGAAAGTGACAATAGCAAATATCGGGAATGTATAAAGGAATTAAAACAATATCACTCTGATGATACAAGGCATAAAAGAGTGAGAAACAGAAGGTACAATGCATTAAAGAAGCTGCAATATGAATCCGATTATTTTAGTGAAAAGCAAATGATGTATAGAAGCCCTCTGCTCTATGATCAACTAGTGGGTCAGTATTTGTCAGAAGCAGAAATAAAGGAGAGAGATGGGGTGGACACTGAAAACCTTACATTTCTAAACTTGATACTGGAGACAGTTGATAGAAATCAAATGAGACAAACAAGAGATCAACAGATGCTTGAGGAAGATATAGAGTCTATGGATATTAATAGACCAAAAGAAGTGGACCTTGATGAAGATAAACAGTTTAAGAAAAAACAATGGGGTGAGTTTGATGATGGTGAAAAACCTGAGTCTTCTTCAAAGCCTGAAGTGAGAACCCAGAACACAATAAGCGCTCCAGAAAGAAGACTCCTTAGAGAGGAATTCTTACAGGAGATGTACTCCAGCTTTGTGGAAGGCAGAGATGATATAGACTACACTACCATAGACAACAATGAGCAGTATGATGACCTGAAGCAAGTTTCACAAGACGCTGAGGACAAGTACTTTGATTCAGAGCCAAATGACTCAGAGAACCTGGAGGAGCACATGGAACTGGTCACAGAGTATGGAAGGAAAAAATCCACTGACAGTGGTGAAGACCCTTTAGATTTATTTATGAAACATCTCAATAAAAGGCAAGTTGAGAGTTGAAACAGATTATTTTACTTTCTTTTCTGTAAGTGCTTTCCCAATTGTTATAAATAATCATGTTACATCCTCCTCATGTTAGTACTAGATGCACTAGGCAACTTAATTCCAGGAATTGGCAATTTTTCATATGGAAATAAAAAGAGCTGCTTCATCTTTCATCTCAGAGGAAAAACTAGGTGGTGTTGGAATTTGTCCAATTTCCACACAATGGATTTCAATTTCTTCACTACAGGGCTTTGGGCAAATATCAAGTGATATATTATTATTAGTCTCTGACCAAAATTGCCCAAGCTATTTTGAGCAAAAAATTAAACTTAGATTGACTAAAACATGATTTTTATGCCGGAACCAAAACTTCAGTTGAGACACTACATTTAATACACAAATTCTAAGATTTTTCGTCATGAATGTCCTGCATGGTGTTAACACTCCACTCCCTGGTATTAGACTTATTTAAATAGATTTTTCTACTTTTTTTTTTGTTTCATCCAAACCTTTTTCTTCTTTCAATAGTGAACAAATATGTAACATTAACCAACAGCCGAATCTGAAAAAAATGCGAAAATTGTACAAGTTATGGTTGTAATAATGAGCAACTGCTCATATTGAAGATCCAGCTTACAGGTATGTTTTTTTTTTAAGTTTCTCTCCTACACTGAACTTGAAGACTTAACTACTTATAGAATTTCACTTTTACGGCAGTGCACAGTGCGTGTGATGGTGGGTAGGAAATGCAATAGGGAGAATGCATAAATTGTAGGGGGCAGGCAGCACAGGAGACATCCGATTTTTGGCGCGAGGTGTAAATATGAAGTTTATGCTTCTAATGTAGCCCACAAGATGGCATAACCTACTATACACAAGAAAACGTACGAGAATGGTAGATGGCAGCACTTGCTTTGACATGAAGTGTCAATGTAAGTATGTGTTTATATTTCCGATTCAGGCCACAAGACGGCAGACCCTCGAACGCGCACGGTCCCCATAGATTTTTCGCGCTAGATCTCGAATCGCCAATCTTGATTCTAGATCTCGCGCGAAAAATCTAAACCGAGATTTGGTGTTTCAAGATCAAGATCACTCGAGATTAACCTCGACGTGTTCAATATGTAGCTACCTTGACACTGGCAAAATTGTCCCACTGGACTGAGACATATAGTTAAAAAAAACCAAGATTTACAATTAGTGTCCTACCCAATCCGGAATTTTTGCCGAACCCGAAGGTTCGGTTTTGTTCTAATTTCACCCGAAACATGATTTTTATGCCGAAATCGAAACTCCGGTCGGTCACTACTAGGGTTGCCAACCGTCCCGCAATACGCGGGACATCCCGTTTCTGGAGCCCTAAAGTATGCGTCCCGTAAAAGGTCCGTGCGGGACGCCGATTGTCCTGTTTTCTGGCTAGACTAGATTATAAGTAATGAAACGGAGGTTGCACCAGCGCGTGACTTTAATTTAGTCTTCAGGGATTGAACCGATCTATATTAACCAATTTTCTTTAATGTTTATGTCATAAAGTGTATATGCTGTGCTGTGCTATAATGTTTAGAAAGTTACCTTGGTTGAATTTTTCATGCCTTTCAATACGTTGACCGCAAATAGGTATACCATTTCCCAGTTAGGCCAGGCGAAGGAGTCCCGCATTGTATACCCATATCCCGCACATTAATCGCAAATGTACCGCAAAACTGTGCATTTAGGTTGGCAACCCTAGTCACTATACTACCGAAAATGCAGTTTCCGCGCGGCCGGCACTTTTCAGCAATTTTTGGCAGAAACTGGACCTGATGCGAGGAATACACCACAGCGTTTTACTACGGCTATTGGGTACTTATGTTTGTATCGATACCGCCATGTGTCCACCGTAGTGTCAAAATTCAGTTCAGTTCAGTTTTTTTTAACTATGTCTCAGTCCAGTGGGACAATTTTGCCAGTGTCAAGGTAGTATAAGGTAGTATATGGAACTCGTCGAGGTTAACCTTGAGTGATCTTGATCTTGAAACACCAAATCTCGGTTTAGACAAAACTGATATACCTGGAAATGGTTGATAATATACTAGCAATAATTCTACAATACCAGGCAATATCAAACACAAGTATTATGGACAAGTTTGAGCAGACATACATTACAATTTTTGGACTCCAATATCATACCATTTGTATGTAAGAAAGTCCGAAATCCCACAAACCTTCCACAATGTCGGCTGATTGATAGTTTTTTTGGCTGTTTGAGTAGTTGAGTGTATAAAAATAATTGGAGAGCTGCAAATTGTGCACAGCTAATAAAAAGACAGCTGATAAGACTTGTGTTCCGAAAATGGACAAAAAAGGTGGCCAAATGTCTTATTCGAACTTTATATCTAAACTACAGACATCTATTAATAATATTAGAATTAATGCTACTATAGTATCAACCGTTTCCAGGTATATCAGTTTTGCTAAAAGGAAAATAACTTTCATCATCCAAACTGAATGATTTCCCTTTGTAATTTCGAGTCATCTAGCGACACAGACATAATGGTCGATTTTTACTGATCAGTGTATTCCGGGGCTCTTACCTTCTAGCAGCATTTCTGACCTATAATTTTTAATGATCGACAAATATACGGTTGGTAACACTTAAAAATTTTGGCGGCATCTCTGGTTCATGGAATTCCTATAATTAAAAGTGCTTTGGAGTAAATTCAGGCTTACCTTGGTTATTATCTTCGCTGGCCAGCCACTACCACTTTTGCGAATTATAGTCAAGGATGCAAGAATTCTATATATAGCAGAAACTGGTACACTTTCTGTACCTACTAAAATGATCGACTGTGTCCCTTTTCCCATGTTTAAGTTAGAATTTTTTAAATGTACAGTCAGCATCAAAAGTAGCGGATGAAACAACGCACCAAAAGTATCTGATATTCCGTATAACTTTTCCAAATATAGATTAATTTCTAAAATTCGCGTTCAAAAGCATATCTTTTACAGTCTTAGTTGTTCTATATTAAAGACATTACTTTTTGTCAAGCTGTTACAGAATGGTAGATACTTATGAAGCGTTATATGATCCGTTACTTTTGATGCTGACTGTACTTACAACACGTTTTCGCAGAGTTCCTTGTTTCGACTCCATTCTAACAAAAACAAATGTTTGAAAAAATAAAACATTTGAAATTCAAGAATCTCAAAAGAACTTAGCAACAACTTTTTGTTAATAGCATTATTTGTTTATATAGATAGATTTGTTTATAAGTCTAGGCAGAAAATCATTCTATTTTTTTGTTATCACCCGTTAGAATGATACACAAACAATAAAAATAATAATAATTCATGCAGGTTTTTTGTACTTTCTCGGATATTTTCGTTATGTTATTATCCCTTGCTCGCGAACCTTCTTAAGAACGGCACATCTCTAGTCTTAGGGCATACTTACTCGAAAAGTAATAAATCAGGGGTGGCCAACAGGTCGATCGTGAATGTTAGTCCAGTCGATCGTGGCAAGGCAAAAAATATAAATACGTAGACCAGTTTCATTTAAGGTTTCAAGAAGTATGTAATTGGTAGATCGCACAGGGTTTCGTTAGTAAACAGGAGATCTTGGGTCTAATCAAGTTGGCCACCCCTGGTATAAACCCAACCCATCTACTGATGACGAGATTACTTTAGATCTATTAGGATTTTTATTATACTTACTATCATAGAAACGATTAATAATAACAATGGTATCATGCAATAAAAGTCCTCTATTTCACTGTTTAGGCTTGTTGATATAACACAAGTAACACTTCCTTGTCTCAAAGATAGAGATGTTGCACAACCTTAATGTATATTCGGCCGTTTGGACCCTGGCGGCGTTTCACTATCATGTAGGCTGGCTGTTTCTCTAAATGGTTCTGGCGGGCGTGGCATGCATGCGAATTAAAAGAGAATTTCACATTTCTGACGCTTGAGTTTATTTCCCCGATGAATCCTTGACATAACTGCGCGTATTTTATATTACTACAGCCCGGATGACAGCAAAGCGACCACTTCTTTGGGAGCTTATATCTCCAATGGGCGCGTTGTCTTGTCTACCCGTTATAGCTTTAAAAGGATTCATGATGTGGTTCAAGGATTCATAAAAAAATTAACTTCCTAATTTTACCCAGCACATGAAAAAGCTCATCCTCATTTATCAAACCAGAACTCAAACCAAGACCATTCCAAACACTTGAGCTCCTATGAGGTGATCTTTTTCCTCCCCCAGCCACCAGCCGAAGCCGATAATTAAATCCTGATAGTTAAGTTCACTTGAAATTATTATTAACTTGCCAATCTTATCATGCAAATCTCACCACTAAAAAAATCGCTATAAATAGCAATCTGCGAGCATCGCTAATAGTTATACATATTTAATACGACTATTTGTGTTGTCACATTAAATTTCTCTTATTACGTAATGTTACCGCATTCGGCTGGCCGAGCACGCCGTTATCATTAAGTAACAATTATCACTCATCGAACGGATTATGTTAGATTTGATGCGAAATCGGCGAATAAAATATCGAGAATCTTTATCGCCATCAACATGTTTTTATAGTTTGTTTTATGCTGCTTGATTTTGGGGTACGTATGCCAAAAATATATTAATATGATTATTCTGAACAAGGTTTCCCATGATGGCACCGATATGTAAATCGTGATTTTTTTTACCCCTGCCCGTTTAGGCAACACGCCAATCGTTAACGCTCTGTAGCGTAGCGTAGTCATCTCTCTCTACTTATTACTCTTTCCGTATTAGTGCGACAGTGGCAGTTGCGTTTCGTCCGCTACGGAGCGTTAACGAATGGCATGTTGGCTACGCGGGCAGGTCCCTTTACATTTCGTCTACTTCGATGTCCTACTACTCAAGGTGTCCATTCGATTTTATTCGTGATTTTGGGGCTAGTCCAATGGGAAAACTAGTTTAGTATCTTAACAAATTTTTGACCTTCAGGGTCACGACCCCAAAATCCCCCAGTATACCTGTTTCAGAAGTACTCATGTTCCAATTTTTGAAATTACGAGAAAATAATCCCACCAAAATCATTTTCATGTAAAATGTTGCCAAGACGAAACCATAACTCTTGTAGAGCCAGGCTTCTAACTTTAGAAGCCCTAACTTCACAAAATACACCTAATATGTGGCTTGGCCGTTTCGCTACCGTCACATGGGCGTAAAGTGAAAAATGTATTGACTTAATTACTTTTTATTACCTCTGGGACATCAGGCCACTGCTCTACCAACAAAGCAAACGAAAATTCCGCTGCTGTCGAAGAAGCGTGCAAAGTCGGTTGGTTATTGCAACGGCGCGGCGAGCTCGAATCTCTCCCGAAGCATTTAATTTTTTCTTTATTTCAAACAAATTGTAGTGGTTTTATTATTGTCAGGGTTCCGTTTCCGTTCGTCCGTCACAATAGACCGGCTTAAACGGGAGTTATTAGTGGGTATCCTGTATGATGTATATAACAATCAAATAGAGCATTTATTACGGGAAAACTTTATGCAAAAACTCAATAATGGCTAAACCGATCATGTTCGTTATATAGTAAATAGTTTTCATTGAAAGTATTTAGGTATTAAGCTCTATTTTCGCGATTTTATTCATATTATTTGGACCCCTGGTTCGGAAGTTAGAGAGGGGGGGGGGGGGGCACATTTTTTCCTTTCGGAGCTATTATTTCCGAAAATATTCTATGTATCAAAAGTTTTTGAAGGTACCTCAAAACAATTTTTATCTCCTAGTTTTTATTTTTCCTCTGTCGCATTTATTCATTTATATATACATAATTCATGCCAAATTTTGCTGCGTTCTAGCACTAACGATCACGGAGCAAAGTCCCACTAACCCGGGGTTAACTAGAAATTGTAATAAGTACATAGAAAATAGAGCGAGTAAACGTTTTACATACAAAATTTCTATAGGTACTCGCTATTTAAAAATTTCAAATAAATTAAATTATTTGTTAAATGTCATGCCAAGTACCAAGTTTCATGATATTTCAGCATGTGGTTTTAAAATGTGAGAATATGGCGGCGGCTAGGTTCGTGGACTCTTGACAACCCTGATATCCTAAATGATATAGAGAATTATTTGCCATACAATTTTGTTTTACTCGGGTGTCCCACCCGACTGCCAACGAAATAATCTGGAATGGTTCAATTAGTTAGACGCGATAATTCAACAAAAAATAACCAGACAGGAACACAATTGATTACAGGTTATTGTGTAAAGTCTTAATCGAGTAAGAAGCTCGGTGGACATGTATCGTATGATAATTAGTAGGCGCACCGCGGCGCGCGCGGCGCTTTCTCGCGCAGGCGTGGGGTCAGCCCGGGCGCTTACTGTATTCTCATTGCTGAGTTGCTGACCGAAAGCAAGCGAGTTGAACCCAAGGGAAACTGATATAAGTGCACACTTGGATTATTTTTGTTTTTCTGCAACAACGACAAAGCTAAAATTAAGGGTAATTTTTATGCTTAGAATCTTTTTAACCTCACATGTCTAATCTCTAAAAGTAATATGTACCTTATTTATAGACCCTATCTTTTTCGCAATAGCGACCATAGCAATAAACATGTAGCCGCCGGGTAGTAGTAACGCCTTCAACGCTGCGCTTCTCCGCGCAGGGTCCAGAGGGCCTACCGCAAAAATAGAATAGAAAATGGAAATTTCGTTTTATACCTCTACTGCTTTTGTCTATACGAGCGATAGAGAGACAAATAGACGAACGAACGAAATGGCCCTCTGAATTTTAACTGGGGGCCTACCGCGAAAATCTAAAATCAAAATATCGTTATTTGCTTCTATCACTCCTGCCTATTCGAGCTATAGAGGCAGATAACCAAATTTCAATTTTCAATTTTCGCGGTAAACTATCAGTTACAAGTTTCAGGGTCTGTTTCACAATGTCAATGACAGATAAAACTACCTTAAGTTGTATAAGTATTTATCTACAAGTTAAACTTATTATTTGAAGATTATAAAACGCCAACGGTGACTTTATTCGTCAGAAAAGTGGGAAGTAGCTTATTCAGAACTTTCCTTGGACATTGTGCAACAGGCCCTAAATGCTATAAAATAACCTTAAGTAGGTTATGTCACATTTCCGTTTATTTTCCTAGCAACTGAAGTGAAAACCAGAGTGTTTGCTTTGAACATCCATTTTTATCTCGATTTATATCAGATCTCGCCTAGTGGTTCGATCTCGTGGTTCCAGCACTACTGGCTAGCTTGAGCCCTCGACTCGTTTGCTCTTAAAAGCAAAGAATATGCGTACTTGTCACAGAATAATGACTAATATGGAGTCTCCTCAGACCCGGCATTACCATACAATACCTAGCGGCTCGAGGATTATGAATGACCCATACTCCACCGGTTACCAAAAGCAAAAGTTTGCATATAAGTAGCATGTTATGACAATCTCATTCTGAAATAAAAACTTAAATCTTCGGATAACAGAGTTGTTTTTACACGCTTTTAATTAGTTTCGCCCTGAATAATCCACGCTGTTTTTCGGCGAAACACATCGAAATGAATGAAAAGTTGATAATTACTAAATAGTTGATCAGCCTCAGAGTAAAGTCATTTATAATAAAATCACCCTGAATTCCGTACCTGTCTATAGGTATTTATTTGATCCACATCTCGTGTCTAATTCTTGCAACTAGGCAAACTTTCTGTTATTTGTTCCATAAAACGTTATATTCCTCAAGCCGAGCAAAAGGTTAGATCCAGGAACTGCCCCCGACGTCACCTCCCGTTCCTTCTCGCCTTGAGATTGATTCATAAATCTTTAATTGTTCTCGATGTCATATTTTCTTCTGTCTTAACAGCGCACTATATGACGCCTTAGCGGTACTATTAGAAAGGTCTTGTTTTAAAAGATATATTTAAGATTAAAGTTTGGGTTGATCGAATATCGTATGTAGGTCATAGTTATGTAAATTAAATTAACGGCTGTTTCGATCTCGTTAAACGCTTCCTGTCTTCTAGTTAAGGAATTATGGCGCGAGTGAAGTTGATGAATGCCGATTCTCATGTTTAATTGGAATTATATTTTGGGAAGCATTTGTTAAAAACAATCTCCCATAAAATTTAAATAACCGGAAAGACTGTCTACGGATGTTGCTGGTCCGGTAGTATACAACAAGCTGCCACTCTGCCAGTCGCTATCACAGAAGCGGTAAAGCTTATACATTATGCTGTAGTTCCTTCAAAACAAGACTAAAAAATTGGCTCGTCAAACAAGGCTTTTATAGTTTTCAAGAATTTTTTGATTATAAGAAATTGTTAATTAATTTTATTTAATCGTGTAATATTAAATTGATATATAAAGATAATAGATATAAGAAGTGTAGAAATTACTATGAAATTGTGACCAGTACTTACCAATAAACTATGTCTGTGTCTATAAAAGTCTAACCTGAGAAAACTGTTATTTTATGAACTCTTATCAGATGTGTCATGTGTTTTAGCAAGTCTATTACCAAACGTACCGACACAAGAAAAAGGCCAAATTCAGCATAATTTCACTTAGTTCGACATTAGTTGCACCGAACCGTCTGTCGCCATTAGAACGTGCGCTATTTTTTTTTATAATCTCATAGTGCACCATGTCGCGGTCTTGGTAGTTGCGTTCCACGATCTAAATATATGTTACTTGAGTAGGTGTGGGTAACTACTGATGACCTATACACAACCCACCTGTGCTAGGACCTGCACAGTTGAGCGCCGTAAGCAAGGATGACGGGATCCTGGGGATTGAGCCATAGCCAACCCGCGTGGTAACACGTCTGCTTCGGCCCTAATTTCGGGCAAAACGGTAGCCCGGACTACTAGCCACAGTCCGGGAAATGGTCATGTGAGGAACCGTAGGTGGGCTCACGGCGAGAAGTGGGAGGGCCGCTGAGGCAGTTTCGGCTGCTGATGCGGTGGGGAAAGGCCATGCTGAGGGAGTGCGTTTAGGTGATTCTGGCGGAGGGCGTCTGACCTGGACGACCCTACGTCACACCTTTACAAGCTCCTGATGTCGCGCAACTAGCCAACTTCCTGCTTCTATACCCGAGTCGGTGTCCTAGCGACTGAAAGCACTTTTATATGTGTGAGTAGGCGTTCCCAGATGTGTGGGCCCTTGTAGGGTGGGAGCCGATGAGGACGAAGATTTTACGCACAAACCATGGATAACAGGTCAAACGTAAAACCCCAAGCTGATCCAGCAGCGTCCATCGCTAATGGTGAGGCCACACAAGTAAGACAAGCTGTTCCAGCGACAGTGCGTCAAGCTAACAACCCGGCCTGTCTGCAACCCAGTTCACCTGGGGAGCAGACGACCGATCCAAACTCCTTCCAGGACTGGCAGGTAGTGGACCGTAGGTCCAAGAAGCGACCCACTGGTGGGAAGCCTCGCCCTGCCGGGCCTGGGACATCTTCATCTTCCAACCCCCCCCCCCCCTGTTAAATGTCAAGGTGGGGTGGCTAAGAAGAAGAAGAAAAACAAGAACCAGAGGCGTGCGGCTCGACTAGCACGAGAGCAGCAGCAGTTGGGCAGCACACAAAACCCTGCAACCGGGGAGGGGGCCCAGGCTTCCCAAAAGCCGGCACCCAAACCGGGGTCGAACAAGCAGGATGCTGCTGGCAGACCTCCGCCGAAGGGGAAAGGTTCCACCCTACTCCCTAAGGCTGGTACGTCGGCCAGTAGCCCTGCTGGTTCGACAGCAGCTCCACCCAAACGACGGCCCGGCAAGCTCGCACGAGCCGCTGCTAAAAGGACGAGAGACGAGTCCTTCTCCCCGCAAGGAGAAAATAAAAAGCAGCGACTAGCGAGCCCCAGCCAACCAACCGGGTCGTATGCACAAGCGGCGGCGTCTGACCTGACGATCGTCATTACTGACGCGAAGTCGGGAAAGATCTCTGCTGAACACTCCAACGCCGTTCTCCGCGGGTTGCACCAAGCAATCGTGGAGGAGGCAAGGAAACACATCGTGGGAGCCAGGCCACCTAAATTCAAGGGCAAGCCTGTCTTCGCTGAGGGGCAGCTGAGGGTCTTCGCAGAAGACGAATACTCGGCCGCCTGGTCTCAGCGGTGCGTCCAGGCCCTAACCTTACCAAATATCTCCCTGACGGCAATTCGCCAGTCGGAGATGGCAAGGAGAGTTAGGTGCGGGCTCCTAATACCTAATATAGATAACTCGTCCTGGGAAGACGTCCGTCAGGCAGCTGATGGACTAAAGTACCAGAATGAATGGGCCAAGGTCGGTACCTGGTCCATCATTGAGATACTGCGGCAAGACCAGGGGTGGTTTGTCGCTTTTACAATATCCGAAGACCTCGTCCCCGCCTTTATGGAGAGGGGCAGATCCCTGAACTGTGGGGTGGGCAATGTCTACCTCAAGTTCAGGGGTCCCGGAGGCAAATACGTGGACCAGCCTCCCACCCTGCAGGGTTCCACCCTAAGGGTAACGGGTGCACAGGTCCCGAGCCAACAAGCCGCGGGCACCCCCGAGCAGAGCAAGTCTGCCTCCGAGGAGGAAGTTGCCCCCCCGTTGCTACCCAGGCCGGCGATACCCGAACTCTCGGAAGATGAACTCCTTGGCATTGGTGAGGGACCAGCCGAGGCATCATCCGAGGGCGTGGACTTGTCGGCCTGGATAGAGTCGGGGCTGGCCGACATGTTGAAGGAGGGAGGGGAGATGCAGGATGGCGCCCCTACCACCGACAACATGGACACAGACTAGTGTCCTACAAGCAAACCTCCAGCACAGCGTGGCCGCTACGGCCCAACTGAGACGCTGTCTGGTAGGTTTGCCAACGGCCGTTGCCCTCCTGCAAGAACCCTGGACGGGCAACGGACTCATACGTGGGCTCTCCGACACCAAAGGTAAGCTCTATTACTCCACGGAACACGCCGTCCCTAGGGCATGTATCCTAACTACTAACAATATTACTGCACAACCGCTTACTGAATTCTGTTCCAGAGATCTGTGTGCGATTAAACTACAAGTTCCGTTGCCAACAGGCTGTTGCGACCTAGTCCTTGCCTCGGCGTACATGCCTGGAGAGGACGAACCGCCGCCTGCGGAACTACAACGACTGGTCCGCCACTGCGAGGGAGTAGGCCTCGCGATAATCATCGGGGCCGACTCCAACGCACACCACCCGCTGTGGGGAATGGAGGCCAGTAACAACAGAGGTAAGACACTTGTTGAATATCTTGTGACTACTAATCTAAACATCCTAAATGTAGGCGCCGAACCAACATTTGTTAACAAACGATGCAGGACGATTATAGACCTGACTCTGGCGTCGGAGGAGATCAGTGAACTTGTTATGGGATGGCACGTCTCTCAGGAGGCCTCCTGCTCAGACCATAGATGGATTCGCTTTAATCTACTAGCATCTAGTGACACACCAATCGCCCGAAGGAACCCTAGGAAAACGGACCGAACCACTTTTAAGAAAACACTAGGTGAAAGCCTCGACCTGCTTCCTCCGAGGGTTGACCTTCGGGAACCGATTCAAATAGAACAGCAGGTAAACAACTTAACTGATGCCCTAGTAAACAGCTACCACAAGGCGTGCCCCTTAAACCCACCGTCAAGGACGGCCATAACGGGTCACCAGTGGTGGGGTCCAGAACTGGAGAGACTCCGGCGGAAAACCAGGAGACTCTTCAACAGGGCCATGAACACAACGGCCGAAGTGGACTGGGATAACTACTATGAAGCCAAGGCTAAGTACAAAAAAAGGCTGCGGTATTGGAGATCCCTATCATGGAGGAACTTCTGCAGCAGCATCGAAACACTAGACCACGCCAACCGGGTAAGGAAAACCTTAGCGCACAAGCCCACATCACAACTGGGCTCACTGCGGAAACCCGACGGCACATACACATCCTCCCCTGCAGAGACCCAGCGCCTCCTCCTGGAAACCCATTTTCCAGGATGCGTAAGTCTCGCCGATGAAGGCCAGCAGGACGAGGAATACAGCACAACAGACAACAACTGGCAAATGGCGCACAGGATCGTCACCGCCGAGAAACTCAGGTGGGCCATAGACAGCTTCCATCCCTACAAGGCGGCTGGTCCGGATGGGATCTTCCCTGCTCTCCTACAGTGGGGTCTAGGACTCATCCAGGAAATCCTGACCGACATCATGGCAGCCTGCCTAGCCTGGGGGTACGTGCCCAGGAGATGGAGGGAAGTGAACGTGATTTTCATACCAAAACCAGGTAAGAATGACTACACAGCTGCCAAATCCTTCAGGCCCATCAGTCTCACATCATTCCTACTGAAAACACTGGAAAAACTGTGTGACAGAGATCTGAGGGATCGAACGCTGAAGAACATACCGATGCACAACAACCAGCACGCGTACAGCTCAGGTAAATCCACAGAGTCGGCTCTACACATGGTTGTAAGCCGCATTGAGAGAGCCATCCATGACAAGGAACTGTGCCTCGGCACTTTCATTGACATCGAGGGCGCTTTTGACAAGACCCACTTTACCAGTATAGGGAACGCCTTGGATAGCCACGGTGCGGAACCCGGACTAACAAAGTGGATCATGAACATGCTAAACAAAAGGACTATAAGGTATGCAGGTCAACCGCAGGCCGTAGCGGCGGTGCGAGGATGCCCCCAAGGGGGAGTCCTGTCACCTCTGTTGTGGAACCTAGTCGTTAACAACCTTATAACTAAACTGAACGAGGAACACTTCTACACAATAGGCTACGCCGACGATCTGGCAATTTTAATATCAGGTAAATTCGCCAGTACAGTATGCGACCTCACCCAGTTAGCTCTCCGGATCGTAGAACGCTGGTGTAGAGAATTTGACCTATCAGTAAACCCCACCAAAACAGAAATGGTAATGTTCACCAATAAAAGGGCGCTTGGCAACTTTACCAGACCAACACTTTTCCAAACTGAGCTACAGCTGTCCGATGAAGTTAAGTACTTAGGACTAACTCTCGACAATAAACTCAATTGGAACAACCACATCAACAAACGGATAGACAAGGCGGGAATTGTCTTCTGGCAGTGCAGAAGGATGATTGGTAAGAGGTGGGGACTCAACCCGAAAATTACCCTCTGGCTCTATAAGACAATAATCCGCCCCTTACTCTGTTACGGTGCTCTGGTTTGGTGGCCAAGAACAAACCTAGGCAACGTACGAGACAAACTACAAAGACTTCAAAGGCTCGCATGCGCGGCCACCACTGGCTGCACGAGGTCTACCCCGACTGCAGCCATGGAGGTCATGCTAAACCTTCCACCGCTGCACCTACACATACAACAAGAGGCCAGTCTCTCAGCGGTAAGGTTGCGAACCCTCAAGATATGGTCTAACATCACAGGAGCTCTTCACACAAAATGCCTGGAAAAGGTGTATGACGAATTTCCAGTGCTTAGGTCAGGCACGGACCGGATTCACAAACAAGCTATCTTCGATAAAAGGTACAAAATACAGTTATATGAGGACGACAATCAGGAAGGACTCAATCCCCGGGAGCTGAGAATCTTCACTGATGGGTCCAAAACAGACAGCGGATCGGGCTCTGGAACCTTCTCAGAAGACCTGAACATGTCAATCACCACTCCGCTAGGAGCCCATAACTCGGTATTCCAAGCTGAGTGCATGGGCATCATAAACGCGGCGGCTGCCATCACTGCAAGGAAGGTAGTAGGATCCTCCATCCGCATACTCTCCGACAGTAGAGCAGTCTTAATGGCTCTAAATAGCCATATAGTTACATCCAAACTTATACACGAATGCCACGAACGACTAATGGAGGTATGTCATAATAACAAGATCACCCTACAATGGATCAAGGGACACAGTGGATCCCGAGGTAACGATGCTGCGGACGAGCTTGCCAGGCAAGGATCGAATGCGGGGGCGATTGGTCCGGAACCGATTCTTCCGATACCATTTAGCAAGGTACGCTCAATGCTGCTGGCACGTACAGGGAAACTACACACAGAACACTGGCTGAACCAGACTGGATGCAGACAGGCAAAAGAAGCCATGCCTGGCATCAACGGAAAACTCACAAGGGCGCTCCTGCAACTAGGGAAGGTCCGACTGAGTATGGTAACCAGTGTCATAACAGGTCATGGACTATTTAACAAACATCTTTTCACAACAGGTGTCACAGACAGTCCCCTATGCCGAGGTTGCATGGAGACAGAAGAAACAGCCTCTCACGTGGTGCTGGAATGCAGCGGAGTGACTCCATACAGGGCTAAACATCTCGGATCTCCGAGAGACCTCCCCGAGGTCCTACTCAACATCAAAGGTTTGATAGGATTCCTCGAGGAGCTGGGCTGGCAGGACTAGCCCACCCCCAACATATCACGCAAAATAGGCGCAAGTCGTCGAGTTGCGGAAAAATCGCCCGAATACAATACAATACAATGTTACTTGAATGTGCATGTCAAATTTCATGCTATTTCAAAATGAGAGCGTACCTCGAATGTATGGCGGCGGAACGTTCGTGTGACCCTTAACAGCGCATTTATAAATTACACAATACGTATACGTAGGTACGTATGAATATCCGGTGTTAACATCACTTAAGATTAAGAGTGATAGCGCTTGTTTAAACATTTTAAGTATCTGTAAATACTCCCGCTGGCTTTTCTGTTGGTTCTTGGTATAAAAAAATTGTTCTTATTGCAAAGTTCAAGTGCAGTTAAAGCACAGTCATCGGTCGGTCATAAAAAGCTAATTTTAGTATCCAGTTATCTACTCTTATTTTAGTTTGTTGTGCTTTACGTAGACCAATGTGCTTTGCAACGTGCCGTTCTGAGCGGTTTAAATTTGTTCCGTGGAACTTGAAATATGTATGCTGAGTTCACACACTTTAAGAGCTGTGGCAAAGCACATACATTCATTTCATTCTTACGAATAAATGCATCCTGTGAGTATCTACTCAGTTTAACAGGGGTGTTTGCAGGCCACTACGGGGTCAAAGGAGTCATGGCCAAGATGGGAATTCCGACAACACCGATTGTCGAATATGTGACGAAGAAGAAGAGACAATAATACACCTGATGTGTGAATTGCATTCCCTCGCCAGACAGAGAATGAAGGACTTTGGAGCAGGCTATCTGGAACCGAAGGACTTCAAAGCACTGCTCTAAGCTCCATCATCCGTCACGTGGTCGAAAAATCTCTAGAGTAGGCACAACATGGTAGCGCTCAAAGGGCCGAAATATCCCGATGGGTCGAAGTGTATCCGTAAGTAAGATCTCCTCAGTCTTGCAGTTTTGAATATTTCATCATGTTAAAATGAACTATAACAGCATTAAGAAATAGATCTACTTAGATTACACGTATTTGATCATGATGATGACGATAGTTCCATCGTGTTATTAAGAAACCTCAGCGACATGTAACGGCCTGCTTACGCGCTGACGAAGTTTTGATAACCTTGCAGGATATAGTTTTGAAGCAAGAATAACTGTGAAACAAAAATGTCCACAATTTTGGTATAACCCATAGCCTGAAATCGAAATTGGCAACATAAGTCACAACTGATACTTGGTTTACCACGCTGAAAATTGTTACCGAACATGATGACAATTCACAATACATTGCTGGTCCAAGAAGCAAAAATTAACCATAGGCACTGTCGTTACTCGGCGACGGAAATGTAAGGTCAATACGAGTAAGTGTGGCCGAGGGAGAGGTCTTCACATTGGGGCCTGTTTACACATTTTTAAGTGTTTAGTTGCAAATGTATGAACTCGCAATATCCACTAATTAATGTGTGAAAGGGCCCCGGCGGTATGAAGACCAGTTATCCATATTGCCCTCAAAGAAAATTGACATTGTTGTGACTATGTCATGTTGGTGAAATAGACGCCAGAAATTAGATATTGGTGATATGGGCGCCAGAAATTTGGTTCTATCTTCCTTAACTGTTGTGATGGGACAACTTGTGTTTTTAATTAGGAATAGTGTAGGTATACTGTCTATGACCCTTAAATAGATGTTAGAGGCAGCTCGACCAGCAGGTTCGGTGGCATCGTAAACACGTCGCCGGCGGGCGCGTGCGCTATGGCGACCTGCGCAGACGCGCCGCAGACGTCGCGAAGCGCGCGCACCCCATGCCCGTGCGCAGTGTTCCCACCGTAGTGAAGTGATCATAAATGAATCATGACGTGTTCGGTGAGTTCGGTTCATTCGTTTCATATACCTGATTAATTTAGTTTTTTTTTAATATTGTGGTGAAGTAAAGCGTGTACAAAAGACATAAACGCGTGCGGGTAACTAACTTTCCCGGCTATTTTATTTTATTACCTTTTTATTTATTGCTAATGTTAAATATCTATTTATTTGTAAAGTTTTCTTTCATTAATGACAATTTAACTGGGCTTTCTCGCGTAAAATTTATGCCCTTAAGTATTTTATGACCTTCGGGATAGTGACAAAGCAAGGGACCTCAATCTATTTATGAAATCCTAGCATATAGACAAAATTAATTTTAGCATTTATGAAATATATTTTTTTAATACCACGTCGGTGGCAAACGAGCATACGGCCCGCCTGATGGTAAGCAGTCACCGTAGCCTATGGACACCTGCAACACCAGACATATTAAGAACCCCATACTGTAGCCCCTCGGGAAAACCTCGGCAGGAAGCTCATTCCACAGCCGAAGCGGCCGCGGGAGGAAATTCCTCTTAAACCGCACAGTACGCGACCATTTAGGTTCTAGGGTGTGAGGATGAACATTCTGCCTACGGCGAGCGGTGCGGTGATAGAAAGCGGCCGTTGGCATCATGTCAAAAAATTCTTCAGAGCATGGGCGCCGGTAGCGGGGTGCAAGGGGGTGCACTTGCACCCCCCTGGCAGGAAAGAAAATATATTTAAAAAAATACATGTTTTTTACGCGTCTGCACCAGCATTAGAGTTGAACCAATATAAGTCTGCAATGATTTTGATAGCATAACTCGGAACTAACACAAGAAAAATAAATGACTGCATCGATTCTTCTATTCCATTTATTATGCATCGCCCTGAAAGTAATCCTGGCAACGCCCATGCTTCAGAGCACAGCCCATTGTACACATTGTACAGGCAAAGTCTCTCCTTAGACTTAAAGGTTTCAATACCGCTTGTAAGTTTGGGATCGTCGAAGATTCGTACAGCGCGCCTTTGGACTGAGTCGAAGGGTCCAAGCTGGCATCCAGGTGCTCCTGCCCAAAGGTGACAGCAATACTCCATTTGGGGTCTGACTTGCGATTTATATAGCAGCAGTCTTTGCCCTCTAGATATAGTCTCAAATACTAAACATTATTATCAACTTTTTATATAAAAAATCATCATTTATATTTACATAGAATTTTTAACAGTAAGCAATAGACTTTAATCTCAGTAACACTTACACGTGTGACATCCGGACCAACTTTCCATTTTATTAATTAACACCATAAGATAATCAGAAAAAAACACATAAACTTAATTAGACACAAAAAGCTCATCTACCGACCACCGGAAGCTATCTCCGCGGCGACGAATGACGAACAATATCCGGAAGTTAGTACACTTGGTTACAAAGAAAAAGAATACCTTTATATACAAGGTGCCCGTGAGCATTGCGAGACATTTTAACTAAGCATTCCTGGTAATATTTAGAAACTAAAATGTCTTATAAAAATTTCTGGATTAGGCCTAGTTTTAGAGATAATTAAATGTTTTTCGAAATCATTCTTTCGCCATAAGTCGGTACAACACACATTTTTGACTGCGGTATTGTCACTTTGAGGTCTAGTCTGGACATACCTATTGATTGACATCGAAAAATTAAAAAAAAATATTCGAGAGGCTACCCCTAAATAAAATTTTTTTTTAGTTAATTTTAGGTTATGTGTTTATCAATAAAAAATACGTTTTATGTTCAAAAAAGGGGAAAAGAAATTGTTTTATGTCGAATTTCACATAAAGTCATATAATTTGTTTTGCTTCTGATGCCATCAGGAAAGCACCGTTAAAATCTCTCGCAATACTCACGGGCACCTTGTATATTTATTTATATCAAGTATTAAGTAAATCTGTCTTTTGTTATCAAAACTGGAATTCAATCTTAGTAGAAGAATCATAAATAGGTACTTCATCTGAAGTAATTTCTTAATTTTCTGATTTGATACAAGATACTGTTGTTCTTGGCTCCAGATCTATAATTCTATATATAATAATACGAGACATTTTATGTCTTGGACGAAGACATTTTCGAGTTTCCTTATATCGAAATTAGAAAAGGTCTTGAATCAAATAATATTATGTTTCTAGTAATTTTTCTTCTGTGTAGGCAATCGATGAAACTAAGAAATCGTCAGATAGGTATAACAAATTTTCATCATCATCATCATGAACTTAAGGATTATTTTGTCGGTGGAGTATCTTCCAGCTTTTCTTATCGTGCAAGTTTCCTAAAAAATTTTACTTAGGTAGATAAAAGTATAGCAATTTATTTTTCACCTCAGTAACTCGAACAAGGATATACTTTGCTACTTAAAAACAATGAGCAAAATGCGAATTAGTCCCAAATAAAATTAGCTCAGTTTAGCGAGTAAAATCGAGCCCCGCATTTAAAGCGCTATGATGGGAAACAAGCTGTATACCTCTAATACAATCCTCTTCTTCTCAGCATATTTGCGTCTACTGCTGAACATATGCCTCTTTCATGGATTTCCATGTTGTCCTGTATGTGGCGGTTCTATGCCAGGTCGGCCCTGCTATCGTTCTAATATCGTCCGACTATCTTCCGTCTCTAGAACAGTACTCGCTGGCCCCATTGGTCATCATCCCTGCGACAGATATGGCCAGCCCATTCCCACTTCAGCTGCGCAACTCTTTTGGCGATCTCGGTAACTTTCGTGCGTTGGCGAATGTCCTCATTCCGAATTCTGTCTCGCAGGGAGATCCCGAGCATCGCGCGCTTCATAGCTCTCTGTGCTGCTTAGCTGGCAGACCCTTTCGACAGTCAACATCCATGTCTCGTATACGTAGGTCATTACTGGGAGGACGTATTGGTTGTAAACCCTGGTTTTCAGTGACTGTGGGATTTTGGGAAAACATCGCCTAGCTTGCTAATAAATGCGCCCCATCCCAATTGAATGCGTCTACTTTCAGCATCCAAGGGGTTACAGTTGAGCATTATTTTCTGGCCCAAATCTTATACCTTTAAACGAGCAATTCTTGTATTTATATATATTTATATATTTTGGGGTTCTCGTAAGCGGCTCTAAAGATTTCGATGAAATTTGCTATATATATATATATACATATAAATCGATCTAGCTAGTAAAACGCGCATTTTTTATTATTTATATGTTTTCTAATCAAAGCTTGGTCTCCCAGATATTTTACGTAATCGCTTATTCTCTCCATGGTTTTGCCTTCCACTTTGTTTTGCCCATATTCATTTTCATCTAATATAATATACCTTACCTACGTACGTGCATTCTGAAAACCAATTCCAGAACCGGGTAGAGATAATCGCAACGTTTTTAGGGTTCCGTAGCCAAATGGCAAAAAACGGAACCCTTATAGATTCGTCATGTCCGTCTGTCTGTCCGATTATGTCACAGCCACTTTTTTCCGAAACTATAAGAGCTATACTGTTCAAACTTGGTAAGTAGATGTATTCTATGAACCGCATTAAGATGTTTACACAAAAATAGAAAAAAAAACAATAAATTTTGGGGGTTCCCCATACTTAGAACTGAAACTCAAAAAATCTTTTTTCATCAAACCCATACGTGTGGGGTATCTATGGATACTCAGGTCTTTAAAAATTATATTGAGGTTTCTAATATCATTTTTTCTAAACTGAATAGTTTGCGCGAGAGACACTTCCAAAGTGAAAAAAAGTGTGTCCCCTCCCCTGTAACTTCTAAAATAACAGAATGAAAAATCTAAAAAAATATATGATATACAATGTGTCCGGTCAACGATGTCGGAGCCGTTAAGGGCGTGTAGTACAATCGATTTCATCGATAAATCACCACGTGTTTTTTTTTTTAAGTCAAGGGTAATTAAATGGCGGCATTTTTAATTTTTCGAACACCTGAGCACGGGTGCTCGTGGTATTTTTGGCATTATCTGTCAATTTTTCGTCCTACGAATACAAAAAATATCTTATTGGATGGCTAAACATGTAAGCAATCGATTAAAGCTAATAATTGTATGCAAACATTTCAATAGCAAGGCAAAAAAAAAATATTAAAAGTAAATAATCAGAACAGAAACGCATTACTTTTTCAGTTTTTATTTTTTTATGTAAAAACTAGGTCGTTTACCTACATTTTTTTTGTTCTGTGTTTGTAGTACAGGATATTGGCTAGACATCAATACCAAAATTACGGATCT
Organism: Cydia pomonella; assembly: GCF_033807575.1. Classification (NCBI taxonomy): domain Eukaryota; kingdom Metazoa; phylum Arthropoda; class Insecta; order Lepidoptera; family Tortricidae; genus Cydia; species Cydia pomonella. The sequence continues at coordinate 32,373,449 of NC_084704.1, forward strand.
GACATAATAACTTTAGAAGTTACAGAGGTTCCAACATGTGCCTAAAAATGTGTTGTTTTTTTAGAGAAGGAGAAAAAATAAAACAAAGCGCTAATAATCATTTAAATTTTAATAAAAATCATAACAAAAGTATCTTAACGCTAAAGATGACTAACTAGTTGAGTAACTGCTCAAAATAGCCCCCTCGATTTTGTAGACAAGCAGTTGCTCTTATCGCAATATGCTGCGTAGACCGCCGAATCATCTCCTTATCTTCTCTTAACATGTTCAATTATTCTTTGCACTAAATCTTCCCTTGTGCCCGGTATGTCAACGTACACTCTTTGTTTCAAGGTGCCCCATAGAAAATAATCGAGTGGAGTTAAGTCCGGTGATCGAGGCGGCCAAGCGACATGTCCGTCACGTCCAACCCACGGGACATAATGCTCATTCAAATAATTTCGCACATCTCTTGCAAAATGTGGAGGAGCACCATCCAGCTGCAAAATCATCCTCCTCCTGTATGCTACTGGCAGCTCCATTAATGCGTCATGGAACTGTGTTTGGAGAAATTCTAAAAATCGTGGGCCATTCATTGTCCCAGGTAGAATAATTGGCCCAACTAAAATATCGTCAATGATTCCCGCCCAAACATTTACTGAGAATTGGTGCTGGAACGAACTTGGTCTCACAGCATGAGGATTCTCCAACTGCCACAGATGCTCATTGCGGTGGTTTACGTATCCCAATCGCGTGAAAGTGGCCTCGTCGGTCCACATAATACGTTTCAAAAACGTTTGATCTATTCGTGCTCTTCTTGTTATCCAGGAACAAAAAACTGATCTTGCAGCGTAATCTGGTCCAATAATGTCTTGTACTCGTCTGAAATGGTAAGGATGTAATCCTTCTCTTTTTAATACTCTCCAGACTGTCCACTTGCATAAATTCATCCTGTTCGCTATTCTTCTAATGCTCAGTCTCGGGTCCTGTGTGACTAATCTTAAGATCTCTTCTTCGTCCTGGGGTGCCACAAGTCGAACACGTTCATCGGCGGGTCTTCTTATGCCGTTCTCAGCGAGCCGTGCATGAATTCTTATGAATGTGCGAGAATTCGGAATGGGTCTGTTAGGAAACCTCCTGGCGTACTCTCGAACAGCAGCATTAGCGTTCCCGTTGCAAAACCCATAAACGAAATGTATGTCAGCAGTGTGCTGACTAGAATAGTAGCCGTCTTCCATTTTAACAAAAACGGAAAATAAACAGCAGGTCCAACAACTAACAAAAGTTTCAACAATAACACAATCGAACTGAAGTAAGCCAAAGATAGCAGAAGTTTGTTATCACAACGCAGAGCGAGGGATGACTGATTGATCTGGCAGCACCCCTTGACTTATCTACCTGCTTGTAAAAGAAAAACTGGGAGTGGGGATGATAATTCTTGGGATTATCTCAAGTTATTAATAAAGGTAATTAACAGGGTCATATTTGAACACGTGTTATTTTTGAAGTATCGAAGATAGAGCTATGATTTTGGTATGCATTTCTAGCTAATATCCTGTACTACAAATGCAGAACAAAAAAAATGTAGGTAAACGACCTAGTTTTTACATAAAAAAATAAAAACTGAAAAAGTAATGCGTTTCTGTTCTGATTATTTACTTTTAATATTTTTTTTTGCCTTGCTATTGAAATGTTTGCATACAATTATTAGCTTTAATCGATTGCTTACATGTTTAGCCATCCAATAAGATATTTTTTGTATTCGTAGGACGAAAAATTGACAGATAATGCCAAAAATACCACGTGCACCAGTGCTCAGGTGTTTGAAAAATTAAAAATGCCGCCATTTCATTACCCTTGACTTAAAAAAAAAAACACGTGGTGATTTATCGATGAAATCGATTGTACTACACGCCCTTAACGGCTCCGACATCATTGACCGGACACATTGTATATTACCATGCAAACTTCCACCGAGAATTGGTTTGAACCAGATCTAGTAAGTAGTTTTTATAATACGTCATAAATGGTACGGAACCCTTCATGGGCGAGTCCGACTCGCACTTGGCCGCTTTTTTACATTCAAAGTTAATCCAAGTGAAAAAGTTCTAAAAGTTGGTCTCTAAATTATTTGCCGAAAATTAACGATAAGAAAATTGAAGGTGTTTATCACACTGGATGCGATTCGTACGTAAATAATGACATTTCGTCAGGTCTATCAATATCATCCGCGCGTGCATTTCGCTCGTACTTGTGCATACATGTATCGGCGCGAGCGAAACACACAGGCGAATGATAACAAAATTACATCTTCATTCATCATCATTTAGATAAATTCGGACCACGCTACCTTTGCACAAACTTGGCAGTAATAAAATAATGCATACATTGTATGTACGAAAGCAACACTATTAACTGTCCATTGGTGGACTTTATGCCTTTTGTAATACGGTCCACTGATGGACAGTTAACAGCGTGGGCGATGGTATAAGCTCTGAAACGTGTTACACTAACCAATGAAAGAGGGGTGCGTACAGATTATATAGATCATAATAAGAAAATTTTACTTGTGAGACTAACCCCGACACCGTGAAAAAATTGACTCCCATCAAAGATATGAACATCAGCCAGCCAAAATGTATGTGAGATTCAATTTTCACGAATTCGGGGTTGGTCCCATAGTAAAGGTTGCTCAGCATGACCTATACAACTTGTATTACCAACCCCACTTTCAGTGGCCGATGTAACTCGTTGTATTCTTGACGTAGTACTCTATCAATATATACGTTCGAATTGGCCTCCTTATTTATTTATTTTATGACCAGAAGAGTTGACATTTACATAGTCCCAAATGTAATGTTAACCGGTGAAGGTATAGTGACATTCGATTAACTAAAAGCGACTCAAATGAAAATGGCAACCGACTTTCGCTATCGACCTGATCCGAGCAAATTCTGAAAATCGCTTCTGAAATGGCCTGTTTTTAATTCGATTAAATAACGACTTATGTGTGTTTATGTTTATTTTACCTAAGGGCGGTATTCCACTTGTCCTTGGATCTTGATCTTTGTCCAATGTGCATTGCATCTCACTTTTTTTTTAAGCAAAATGCGAGATACCTATGCCTATCCCTAAACTAAGTCACGTTATGTTAAGTAAACATCTTTAAAAGCCTCTTCGGGCAAGTAGGTTATTACTTATGTGAAAATTCGTGTTCAAAATATGAAACGGATTTACTAAATAGTTTGACTTATGTAGACTTCCCATTAACCTTTGAATAAATACCTATAGGCTGCTCAAACTCATGAAGAAATTGTAATTACTTAGGGGTCATCCATAAATTACGTTAAACGGATTGCATGATTTTCGGACCCCTCTCCCTCCTTGTCACATCTGCTCAAATCTGGTAACACCCTCCTCCCTGATGTGACGTAAAAAAAAAACATTTTTGTCATATTTTTTTACGAAATCAGCAATTCAATATAGGTACTATGTTAATAAAAATATTTTTGTTAAAAGCAATATTAGGAATCAAATGTGCATTAATAAAAACGATTTATCATTGCAAAAACTACAGCGAATAAAATAAATCATTTTTCAGTTACAGATGAAGCTAAAGTGACGATTTTTGTCCCCCCCCCCACCCCCCTAATTGAGTGACATAATTAATGGATTACCCTTTAGGTACTTACCTACGCACTACATATTTAACGAACTGTCGGCGTTAGTTACGCAAGCATATTCAATTTTTTATTATACGATATGAATCCGATCTGGATTACATATGGATCAGATCCGTCCGTGTTAAAAGTGACATTTTTGGTTGAAGGAATGTCACTTTTGACACTGACAGATCCAATCCACGTCTAACTTTAGATAAACTCGGATCACGCTAACTTTGCGTAAACTTGGCATATGTCATATATCCTATAATAAAAGCAGAATACGCCTGACCTGACAGTCGCATTCAGCAATAATCAATGAAAAAAATAAATGTAATGATCAGTGCGTCGTGGTCAAGCACACTTGCTAGTGCCAAAGTCGCCATCAGATTTTTCCGAGCAATCGAGGTGCTCAAAAATATCTGAACACGCACTCTAGCACCTTGATAATAGAGGCGTGTTCAGATATTAGTGAGCAACTCGGCCGCTCCGATATATCTGATGGCGACTGTACCTTATATACCAATTCAATCAACACAATTTAGAACAGATTTATCTATTTTAGAGCCATTTAATTAACTCCGATAAAGTGAGGATGTTGAACGGTGTAAAAGAATATGTTTAATCATACAATATGTGTAAACATAGCTCTTCTTACTTTCAGACAGCAGTAGATTGTCATACCTACCACGTGCTCAAGTTACAATACAAATCACGGATTTGTCTGCTATTCCTGTAACGCACCTAGCGCTTAAGGTTAAACCGATATATTATGACCCCCAGATTCGTGATTACTATTCGTAATCAGAAATTACTCATACACTGGTTCCCTCGAGACAAACACTCGACGACCGATGACAATGCAGCAGCTGTCCCCTAGTACCTAGTTAGAAAGTTTTAAACTTCACATTTACTAATGTTAGGTAAATTTATAGATCCTTCTAAACTGTGACATGAGTAATAGCGCGTGGGTGGCGGTCATCGGCACAGCACTAAAGAAAGTGTTATTTATTCCTTGCGAGCCCACGTCTAGGACCAGAGAACAACAGACTGAATTGTATTCATTTATGCTTGTCCACTTTCTGTGCGGTTTCGTCTGACGCCAAATTTGGCGTGATGAGCTTTGACATTATGTCTCTTCAGTTCATTAAGAACTGGTTTGTTTGACCATTAACCTTAATTTGAGGAAAAAAAGAAATACCTACCATACGAGCCTTGATTAATTTTAATAATGAAAAAAAATCAGCTTGAAAAGTTTAACCCCCTTATTGGCCTTATTCATAAAAAATTACGGCCCTGATTTAGTTCGCAGACGTACCTGCTTGTTAAACAATGGTTTAAAATACTATTTTCCTTGTCTAAGATCAAGGGTCGGACTGATCTTTCAAGACAGCTTTAAACCAGTGCATACTACATTTTTAGGATAAAGTAATTTTCGGCATTACTTCCAATATAGGTACTAGGTACATAATTACTTCCGCACATAATTACATGGACGCATTATGAATGTATTTATTCCTAAAGTGAGTGACCACTGCGAATAGGTGTATATACAGTCCTTGAGTACTTTAGTACCTATAGTAATGCTAATTGCTGTTTTATATCCTGAAATGAATCTAGAGAGCTTAAGTAAAATTCGCCAATGAATGAAGCGTCATAAACACGCATTCTTCGATTGTGAGACCCGGTCCGCTGCATGCTAATTCATAAAAACTTAATTCCTATAACCACATAACCTTTTTCGACTTGTGTCCCTAGCCAGTGTTATCTCCGTTGACAGCGCCGATAGCGGTGATAGGTCGAATACGGTAGGACGGCGCACTTGCGCAGTGACAGATGTGTCAGGCGCATGTCGGACGAGATTAATGGCCTGCATGCGCCCGCGGCGGTGCGGCGGCGACAGCCACAGAAGCCCCGTTTAGTATTTACTGAACTTACGACTGGCTTTTGAACCTGTAGCCTTACCACGAGCTTGATACTGCTTGATTTCGCTAGCCTGTAACTTACTTTCTATGCATCTCGCTCGTACTGGCATATTAGTGCGCACTAGTTTTCAAGTAAGTTTTCAAACAATTCGGTCTTGGGACATTATATTATTTGAGTTTTCGGAATGCCTCTTCAATCTCCGTCAGGAGTATTTATAGCAAGTTCCAGATCACCGGCTGTGTCATCATTAGTCATCAAGTTAATTGGACTGGGCTGATACGTATGATAATTTTCCTTACAATAATCCTTAATTTATCATCAGCTTTCAAAGAGGATTGATGGACTTATTATTTGCTTTAACGTCCAGAAAAGGCCAGTAGATTGGTGTTTTACTGCTTCATGTTCTCTCTTTTGCTCTGTATTAGGATTATTTGGATAAGTAGTCTTCTCCCATATTTTTATGCCACTGCCCCCATAATTTAGTTATAGTCCTCTGACTTTCGACTTAATACGTATGACGACTACTTCTTCGTTTCTAAAATAAGGCCCGTAGCAACATCTTTGGCTGAAACGCAGCTTCACGCAGTTCTCTGCAGACCTTCTGTAGGCTCGCTGGCTTGTGTCAGCGTGGGCGCGAACCGCCCGTGGCGCCACTCGGTCTGCGCGCGCGTTCCCACGCCTCCCCTCCCCGCACCCCGGCCGCCCCGCCCGACCCGCCCGCCGTATCTTCTCGTGTATCAACCAATATGACGTTTTATAAATAAATGCTTAAAACTTTCACCGCCAAATAAAATACGGGTTTTGCTGAAGTGCGTGAATAATTATTTAACCGTGTAAAAAACCTGTTTAATTCAGACGCTTAGAGACAAACGTCGTCTCGCATTGTCTTCTCTGGCCACTATCGCTTCTCGTCATAGATCGTCATAAATCATGGATCTTCTAAACTACCGTTGCAACGTTTGACGGTATTACTCTTTTCCTAAGTCCAGCAATTCAAAGATAGGTAATTCTAATTATTCATTCATAACAGGAATATCAAAAGTTGACCCGGGGACCACATTGCATCTTAAGATTAATTCAGATTTGGTTAACACAGCAGATTAGCCCGTCTTTTCTAAAGTTTATTAGTTATTATGGCACTCCATACACGCGGGTAATTTTTTACCTATTCATAAAACTGGTCTAACCTGTATACCTATAATCCCAACGTTGATGGCTGGGTACCTACTGCTGGTGTAAGAGTGTTTGCTATTAGCGATTACTTATTCGTAACATTTTTCGAATTTCTTAAATAAATCAGTTTAAACTGCGAATGTTGCGATCTTGCGATTGACAGTGGAACCGCGAAGCACGAGCAGAGCGTCTTCGTTTCAGCTTGGGCAAAATGCTTTCGTAAGTCCGGCAGCCCGGCTGTTCTTCTTTACAGTTCGCATTTCTTAGCCGATTTTCGTCATATTTTGTGTCCACGTTCGATATATAGATAGAATAAGAATATTGAATGATATTGGCACACCTCAGTGCGTATAAAAGATACAACTTAGGAAAAAATAATTGATTAAAGATAGACGCAGACAACAAGCGGTCATATCCCTAACTGTATATGGATACTACCAAAGTATATGGAATTTTGGCGATTCAGTTTTAGGATTTTTCTAAAAATGTCGGAGCTATGGAAGGGGTGGGGGAGGGGGGTTTACGAGGTCTACAGCTCACAGAGCCCACTAGTATAGCAGCTAGATACTTAGATAGTCATCCGCTCTAGCAAAGGCTGTTTGTTTCTAGGTGTTTATTATGTGACAGACTGCAGTAGGTCGTATACAAACGTAGCTAAGTGTCACTTTCAAGTTTCTTGAAGCCTAACGGAATCTTTGTTGAGGACAGGTTCAGGGGCCGGCGCCAAAGTGCAGCTTTGTCTAGTTAAAATTACATACAAACCAACAACATTATGTAAATTTGTTCGTCGACCTGCATTTTGAATCGGGCAGATGCAATCCAGATGCCTATTAATTATCCTGTATAATAGTATCCAGTAATGGGATGGTATAGACAAATCTTGTACAACATGTATTTACCATAAATTTTTAAACGCTGGTTTAAGTTAAATTTTTCATTGATATTTGTTAGTTTGAAAATTAATGGCGCCATACATCCCATGACTGAAGCAAAGAACCATAATTTTAGTAATATTTAAAACTTGTTCAGTAGCTTTCATTAAATAGTACATAGAAAACATAAAGGATTGATTGAGGAAAGGAGGACGAAATTTTGCAGGTGTCGGTGAAATATCAAAAATACTCCAAATTTTCTCTTAAATGTGATTGGTGTCGTTAACTTAACTGTTTTTTACATTTAGGGCATTTTAGGGGCTTCCATTGATAATTATGATAGGTTTTCTCCTGCGAGAGAGGGAGCCAAGCCGAATATCACCAAATACATAGTTATCACGTGGCGAAGAGGGGGATCTCGGCAAAAATCAAGTTTTTTTTTTCTTGCGGGCGGTCAAAAAATCCTCTAAAACACCTTAGGTAATTAATGGACGCCCCCTTTGTAAATCAGCCGTCGGACCTTTCATAAAACTTAATCTTTATTAGAATTTTCGTTCATATTTTATACGGGATGGCACCTTAACACGAGCAAATAATTAATACATACGAGTACGTATATTGTATTACCTACTCCTCAAACGATAAAAATTTTGTTTAACAACTTTTAAAATTATGACGTCTTTAGACTTCCAATTTTTCATACAAATTAATTATTATCCTCATTGACGTTGCTAGTCACGTTCAGAAACATAACAAAATTCGCAATAGTAGAAATTCATTGAAAGTATTTATTAAGCCTTTGTTTCACGATCATTTACATATTTTTTGGACCCATGGGTCAAAAGTTAGAGGAGGAGGAGGAGGGGGGGGGGGGCAATTTTTTTTTCATTCAAAAAATGGTCAGGTGTTTGTATCCGATCTAATATTGTCATTTATTACACGCTTTTTAGGGTTCCGTACTCTACTAGGAACCCTAATAGTTTCGTCATATCGTTAGAGCTAGAATAGAAAGCTGCAATTTGGCATGCGAGTACATACATAAATCAATCATCACAAAATAGTAAAATAATAATGACAAAGAAATTAGGGTATCTCCCCTACAAATATTTAAATAAGGAGTAAATAGAATATTTACAGAAAAAAAACGCTCCGAAAAAAAAAAACTTGTGCCGCCCCCCCTCTAACTTTTGAACTATGGGTCCACTTATGAAAATCATCATCATCATGCAAGTAATAAAGCTTAGTCAATACTTTCAATGAAAACTATAGCGAACATTAATCGGTTGAGCCGTTTTTGCAAAAAGCCTTCCTCTTCCCTTCTTAGTAACAGTGCGGCGAAGGTACTCCCTTTTGCTTGTTATAAGTACACAGGATACCACCTATATAAAAGCCCCCGTTCAAGCTTATTGTGTCAGACGGGTAACTAGTAACTACGGAACCCTACACTGAGCATGGGCAGCATGGCCCGACATGCTCTTGGCTTGCTTGGCCGTTTTTATTATTGTAGACAACGTTGCATGTCGTAAATCCAGAGGAGCCGACAGTGGACTAGGGCATGTTCTAAAACGTTAATGGCGGTTAATATCGCCCGCACGCCAAATTACGCCCTATAAAAATTATAATATTATCGCAAGTTACCTAGAAATACACCACCCTTACACATGTTTGATCCATTTTCAGCCGGTTCGATAATTGAGCAAGCGTCCTATAATTAAACGATGAAATGTGGAGCTGTTTCAATTGAAAATAAGTCATTGAATTGATCCAATTGGATATATAGTTTACTAACAGATACTTCATAGAGCAAATATGTCTGACATAGAAGGTACCAGGGTGAATCAAAAAATTATTAGAATTGCATATTTACAAAATCTGTTAAATCATAGATTTATTTTTATTTTAATGTGTCATTATGTGGTATTATTTTACATTTATTTTTAATCTAACTACTACTAATTATTTTGTGCAACAAGTCGTTTAATAAGTCCACCTATGGAAAAAAAGTTACGTGCCGTGATTAAGTATTGTGTCTGAAAAAAAGGTATTTTTTTTTGGATATTCAGGAGACTGTTGGCACTGATGCTTTACTCTATTCCACGCGAATTTAAAAGAAGCTGATCTAACTGTAAAGACGACCCTCTCTCCCGCCGGCCTCCCACCTCAGTTAAAGAACAAAACGTTGAAAATATTAATGTTTTTAGAAGACAGGCGAATCAATTTTGAATATCTAGCAGAGACTAAATATTCATTTGGTAGTGTGCAATCAATTCTTAATAGATGTTTTGTGTTTTAAAACAGTGTCAGAATAATGGGTTTCACGAATGTTAATTTTTAACCAAAGTTAATAAATACATATGTTTGGAGATTTCAAAGCGAAATCTCAAAATTATCGATCTGGGCTGGGCACTTTTTATCAAGTATCTTTAGTTGCCAGACTTAGCTTCGAATCTTTTCCGTTTTTTTTTTTTTTAAATCAATGGACGACATCCGTGGAACTAATTTTGATAACGAAAATATGGTAATAATCACTGTAGAAGGGTTTTTGGAAAAATCTTTTCTTTTTGACCCTATTTCTAAGAACTTTTTGATTCACTCTTGTAATCTCATTTCTAGAGCAGTAAGAGCATGTCGTACCTACGTCTTACTAGCCTACCTTGGTGATTTAAGTATCCAGATCGATACACCTGGGGTCTAATCGTCACGAATGAAGCCAAACGATGAAACTCCATCAAGTTTCATTTACAGCTCTAGACGTGGCAAATATTGCGACGGCCGTCATTCGTAATTTCTTGAAGCCAAAATCGTTACCGGACTTTCTAGTCCTCCAAATCTACCTTCATTCTTATCGCTGCAAAATCGTAACGCTCTGTGACAGTCGATAACCGCTGGAGTACAAAACGGGGTCCAATTCAACCCAAGGAATCTGTTACTTTCTTGAGTCGGATTGGGAGAACGCGACCTGAAACATTTTTGAAGACAACAAACCAAGCGACGTCGAATTGCAAATTGATAGTTCGGCTATGACATCACTAATCGGCACTTATCACAATATGGCAAATAGCAGTATGGCGGCCGCATGTACTCAGGTATCAGCTACTGTCACTTTCTCGCATTGTGTCATCCAAATTTTGCCTACTTATAAGAAAATCCAAGTTCACTTTTCTCATATCGCCCCGCAAATAACAGGTAACATAATACCAACCACTAGCCTCGGGTAACTTGCAGCTCTCATGCGTTGATTTCACTAGCACGTGGTCGTGTGGATTTCATCCGGCCGGTCTGAGTAAAACTGGAGGATTACCACAATAGTTTATGAATTAGAAATGGAAAGTCGCGTCCGGACAAATGTTTGCCGAACGTGCTGATTGCGCGGACTTGTGATGATGCTAATCAAGCGTGGACCGTGGTTGTCGACAAATATCACCCAAAACGTACAATATAACGTAGACTCTAGGTGTAGGTACAGTCAACAAATCTATTAGCTTAGCACCCCTGCATACAACGATGTATGCAGGGGTGCTACTTGTGCTAGTAGGTAATAGTTTTGCTGACGGTCTGTCATACTGAAGCTGTTTTAAAATGCAGCTTTATTATGTCACTACTTAATCAACCCCGGATCTCCGATACACAGTTTAAAACCTACACGTGTCCAGTTTATTTTATTATCAGTACCCCTAGTGTACATTTATTCGATAGCGAGACGTGACGAACGCGTTTGCGTTAAGTCTCATTTTGTATGGGATTTTGAGTTTCCAAAACGTCCCGCTTGGCGCGATGTTTCTAAATTTCATACAAAATAAGACTTAACGCAAACGTGTACGTCATGTCACGCTATTGAATAAATTTACACAAGGGGTTCAGAATATTTTCAATAGGTACTCAAGCAACATTTTAATAATACTTATGATGGGAAAATATCTAGAGCGCAAGTGTTATTTTAAAAGTCATAGTTTCATAGAAGTTTGACGTTTAAAATAACACTTGCACAGTCGGTGCTATCAAAATCGCCGCCAACTTAGCTTGCTCTAACTCTAAATGCTCTGAATTGATTAGGTACTTATGTACCTACAGCCCTGTAAGTACCTACTGTCAACAAACATAAATATCGCATGTAGCTGAACCAAAAGTTATTGCAAAAGCTTTGTTTATTACCCTCAGCTGACTGACTGACTCAATCTACTAACCATCTTTCTGAGAATGTGCAACATAGGTTTACTATAGCAAATACTTATCAGCATATTTATTGAATTCGAACTCGGAAAAATTCGTCGCCAAATCAGAACTGTAAGTAAAACCGTATTCCGATAAAATACAACATAGAAAGTAAAACAACAAAACGGGACGAAAACATACCATGACAAAGAGAGTGAAAGGGCCAAGAATAGAAGATAATAGATGTAAAACACCTTAGCGGGATTCCCGTCAGGTGCGCTCCCGCTCGCGATGCGGCGCACGCGCGGCTTTCACTGCGCATCCTGGTTAGTGGCTCCTGCTCCTTAGAGACAATAAGTGACGAGTTGACAACTTGGCAGAGCCATTTTCTTAGGACACCGCGTCAATGGTTGACTCGGAAAAGACATCTAGAATAATGAAACAAAACGTACGGCCTTAATACGGCACTACAATTTGGAGATGAATTCGACTTTGATGTGGCGATATCGGTATTAGCCATTTTTATGGAAAGTGATGACTTCACTGAAAAACTGTCCAATTTTGCTACTTATTTTAATATTACTTTTTCAATATCTAATACTGTACTAACCTACAACCCTCAGCTCTTAACTCCTAGTACAAAACAGCTAAGCCAAATCCGCCGACGAAGTGACAGACATCGAAACAATAAATAGCCTACCTAAAGCTACATTTTTATTATCGACCTACCTACTGTACTTATAAGCCCTTCAACAATAAAACTTTTGTTTGCTAATATGAGTCTCACAAGATACACACACTTTTTGACACTCTTTTTCCATTTTTTGTGCTTGTAAAATTTGGCACCCTATTTGCGGCAAGCTCGCAACCGGAGGCTTTTAAAACTAAACTTATTTCAAGGGTTAAGAAATACGATAACATGGAGTAGGTAACTATTATTCGCAATCATCCCGCATACTCGTGTATGAATCTGAACGTACATAGGTACATAATTAAATTAAAACTATTGTTCATACTTCGAATCGATAATGGGACAGACACGAACCGGTCGAATCCAAGTTTTTTGAGGCAGAGAAAGAAATCCATAATAAGGTATCGGGGTCAGGCTGTATGGGAACAGGGGATGGCTGGTTAATGCGTTCTTTTCCGGCGCGGCATTTTAACGAGCCGCGACCAAAAAACCCGCGGCAACGAACAGCTCTAATTGCACAAAAATCGCGAGGCGGGTATTCTGTAGCATTCACAATGGTTCGGAGCGCATCGCCTCTGGCGATCCTGTATGAGCGATCTTTGATAACGCTTGAAGTTACGGTTACCTAAAGATATATCATGTAAATCAAAACATAGGTAGATAAAATAAAAGAGGAAAGAATAGGAAATATTGTATATTTAGAACTCGTAATCTAGAATATCCAGATGGTTTTTACAAGGTAACTTGCAATTTAGGCAGATTATAATATAAATAATGAATAGGCAATGCTTTTCTATTCTTTGCATAAGTAAAATCTTGCCAATAAAAAGTTGCAATTTAAATAGCATAGGTAGCCACGTAACTTCGGTGGCTACAATGTTGTAAGGATTTTAGGACGGTGGATAGACTGGACATTTGAACTCGTCAGATCGTTGAGTTTGATGCGCTCATTGAAATCGTGTTGATTATGATTATTCTTGATGTTATTTATCGTATCCACAGAACCACGTCCGTACGATGGTGCTGCTCGGGTTGCTGGCGGCGGCGGCGGCAGCAGAGTTCAGCGCGGCTGACAGCTCCTCACTCAAGCACATAGCCAACGTGTCATGTGAGTTAACAATATTGCCGTTCGTTCCATAATGGAAATTATATTTTCTGTGACAATTTATGATAATCATATGAATATGTCCATGTTTATTTATATATAGTTATGTGCATATTTAGTGTACTCATAGTCATAAGGTGTAATTAAACATACTATAGTATTTATGTAGAAATTTTATTTCGCTCAAAATTTACGGTTTTTTCTCACTGCACACTCCTTGACGGTTTGCTGTTTTGCCTCATGATTGACTGGTAGAGAATGCCTAGTGGCATTAAGTACGCCTGTTGTACTCATTTTTATGTGCAATAAAGTTTTAAAAAATATGTCAAATCAATTGCCGCCGTGTCCATTCTTCTAAAGTAATTTTATTTGATTTCCAGTCGCCGCAGAGGACCCGATGGCAAGTGGCTCCGCGTCCATGTTCTCCCCACGGATGGACTTCGAGCAATGGCGGCCGTTGACGGGGCGCGGCGACCCGCTGCGGAACGACCCCACTTACGACTACGAGCCGCCCGTGCTCGAGCGCGTGCACTACTGGGCCGACGACACCCGCCTCGAAAGAGAACACTACCCCGAAAGGAAATCAGAAGTACTCATGCTCGGAGTCTCCTCCCGCAAACCCAGTTTGGGGACCCGACAACCCCTGCCTTCCCGACGGCCCCACCGACCCCCGCCCCCCAAATACGAAGACTTCCAATACAAACTCAACGACCACTACCCTATGACTATCCTAGTTCCACCGCCACCACCACCTCCGGGCCACAAGACTCCACTCTTCGTTCTCGATGATAAATCACCTCACCAAACTCCACACCCTAAACCAGAACCACAAACAAAAGAATCGACAACCAACGCTCCGGAGCATCTTACATCACTGTACGCCCTACAGGAATCGAATTTGATTTACCAGTCGTCGACAACGAATCAAAATTGGATACTTAATATCAATCAAACAAAGTCTAACTACAGTTCGGTGAGCAGCGACTACGCTGGCTGGGGGCCCACGACGCCACTCGACGAGAGCGACGTCAATGACACGCTCAACTTCATCCTCAACGATCACTTCGACTTGTCCAAACAACCGTACGCCTTCTACAAACCAATGCTGTCGGAAGCGCCCCCTCCGCCCCAGAAGACTCTTAAACCAATATTGCTGCCCATGTTCGTTCCTACGGCGCTTCCGCCCACCGACACACCCGCACCTGCCGCACCGATCACGAGCTTCACTGATGCTTCAAGTGCTTGGACAGTGTATGAATCCACGACGGAAACCTCAGAATACTATGAAGATACGACAACCGATAAGCAAAATTCATACTTCCAGCCCACTCCTGTTCCCACGCCGGCGCCTGCTCCTAGACCAACCCCTGAGAAGACCTCTTTATTCGATATGTTAGGTTCCATGATGAGCATGCCACTGGTAAATGGTCCGGAGAGACCCGAGGACAACCTGTACGCGCACGCGTCCAACAACATCCACGTGTTCAAGGAGACCGAAGACCCGGCCAAACTAGAAACCATGCAAACTATGCAACCGCCGCCAGTTACAAATACAAAAACCACAGAAGGCTCGTCGACACCTGCCAAACATGCTCAGAATCTGAATCCCTTCATTCCAAGTGGCTTCACTCCGAGACCCCCGCCGACTAATGTTCCATATTTGCACTTGCGCCAGACCACACCTGTGACTTCAACTGCCGATGTTTCAGAACGAAAGGCGACAACGGAGGTACCTTCAGTACCGTATTTGATCATACAAGGACATTCAAAGGTTAAAACGTACGGATCAAAACCGAAACCGATCCACAATGATGCAATTAGTAATGAAATTCCAAAACAAAATGAAACTAACGAAGTAAAACATTTACACACTAAAGAAAAGGTTACACATGACAAACCTTCAGCGTATAGAACAAGCAGAACACAAAATTTACAAGCGTTAGTAGAGAACGGGTTAGGTTCTATAGAAATTCAGGAAGCTAACGTAGGCATAAAGTATGACGTCAGTGATGGGAGCGATGTTCCCGCGGAAATATACAGAAAGGGAATTGTAGACAGCGACGTTGATATAGATAATTACAAGAAGAAAGGCAAGAAAGAGCCGCGAAAGAAACGGCAGGTAGATTTGGAGGATTTGATACCTTTTGACGAAGATACTATAGAAGAATTCGTATTTGACTTTTTGAAGAGCCGTAAGAATGACACGGGCGTGACGGGGCTGATCGCGCAGGCTGTGACGAGCAACGCGGCCAGCGAGATCGTCGACGATCTCGACGAGGACGACGATGAGGACGATGACGACGACGACGACGATAGATGAGCTTTGTGAACGAACGTTTAGGTAAATTATTAAAATGTAGTTATTGTTATTATCGACTGACCATATTAAGTTATTTCCGTTATTAATAAAGTTAGATAAATAATTCAATACATTTATTTTATTTTCCTACTTCTATACTGTTATCTGCCATTTGTACATTCATTAACACGAATATAAGAACGTACATAAAAGGTTTCAAGGAAAGTCTATATTGTCTATTCCTCATAACAGCACTTGTGCTTTAAAATCACTATAACGTTACTGCGATTAATGGCTACCAATCTAACAAAATCAAAAGTAATGCAGTTTCAAACTAAGTGCATTGCTGCCAACTTACAAAATGTTCATTTGGTTGCATAGTAGAAAGAAACAATTGCTTCATAAGTCTTCTGACAATGAAACTGAAATCGAGAAAAAAACTGCCCAAAAATTTAATTTAGCATAAAGCAAGTACCATGGGCCTCATGAGTTACGAGAAGGTGTTGCCGACCGGCCGGGCCACGGCGGGACATAAGATTAATTCGGGTTATTCCGAAGACGAAATCCAAATGTGATTTTTGAAATTGCCTACCTGAGATTCTAAAGTATTCGGGATCAACCGAACACACCTTGCAGAGATATGTACATAGAGTTAGACCAAGCTAAGTTGGCAGCGATTTAAAACGCCACAATTTCATAATACAAGTTTGACGTTTAAAATAACACTTGCACAGTCTATGCTATCGGAATCGCTGCCAACTTAGCTTGGTCTAACTTTAAATCCCGGTGTATTTTGAATTTCATATTCTTTACTTTGAAGTCAGTTAAAAGAACAATAAAGGATACTCTGGTCCATAAAAATAGTAAGTAGGTATTCTTTAGACGCTTCAAACCTGAACATAGAAGTATACGTGCTTTTAACTTTATAAACTTACTTATCTTTGCATCGGGGGTTAACAAACTTGAGACATATCAGACAGTTAAGAGATTTCCAAACGCCATAAATAAAACGAAACCGCCGGCACCTGTCTCCACCGTGAACGTAAACACATTAATGCGAGCTAAGTAGCCCAATATCTATTGATGGCAATGAGAAAATTATTTTCTTCTTAATTATGTAGGTTCTGACACGGCGTACAAAAACCGAGCACGCAGGGACGTTTTAACAACTTGCCACTGTAACGATAGAGCATCCAGTATAGGAAGAACTCCAATTACTTACGGTTGTTGTGGGTGATGAGGTTATGTTATAAAGGGTACGAATGTGCCGTCGAGACGAGTTTAACAGTGAATATCTCACAGGTTCTCGCGGCCATGTTGGGCGCTCCCGAAGCGGCGGACGCGGCACACTGACACACACTTACTTACCATCCTTTTCGTGGAAATAGACCTCAGATAAAGTGAAAGCGGCAATAGGTAATCCAGCATTTGTTGAAACTCGAGGCGCAATGTAGCAGTTTTCTTAAACATTGACAGGTACTTCCTGACCATTTTTGAATCCATACGAAAAGAATTACTAGCTTCTGTCCGCAACTGCGCCTGTGGTGAATGAAGATGATTGATAAAATTACCCTATGTCCTTGGGCTACAAAGTATCTCCATACCATCAAACTTCGACTGCCAAGTCACCAAGCTCAAAAGCGTGAAGAGGTAACTGTCCAAAAGACAGTCACTTTCGCATATAAATAATGTTTCATAGGGCTAAGGTAAGTACTTAGCTTATAACGTGTGACGAACTGTATCTCGTCGTGTTTGTGACATCAGAAGCGTATTGAAGCACGGGGTATTTTTATGCTTGAAACTGAATTAGGTCCTATAAAACTTGATTCTGATCCACTGTGAAACCTCTCCACATTTACTACGTCAATGTAAATATATTATCGTGGAACGTACCACATTACAATCTATAAATGTTATATACCTACAGACAGTGGCGGGGCAAGACCAAAATTTTATGTGGGCAAGGTACATTTTGCGAGGCCCTCTGCTGGTGGCACTGGCATTTTTACTTAATGGTGGTCCCACACTGGATGTTATATAACATTGTGTAACAGGAACAACATGATAATATTGATAGTGTTTTATTATGTTGCCCCTGTCACACAATATTATATAACAGCCTGTGTGGGACCACCATTACCCATATATAGGTACTTATTTGAGGCGCGAGGCCCTTTGTACCGCGAGGCCGTAGCTGGGGGCCCACGTCGCCCACGCCTAACGCCGCCTCTGCCTACAGATGTCAATCACAATGAAAAAATCGACGATGATCAACTCTGGCCAACGTGCATACTTTGCTCTAAAATTTGAAATTTAATAACATTTTTATAAATATTATATGGTGGTTGGTATGGACAATCAAGGTATTAAATATCGACACGGAAAAATTGCCAAAAATATGAACACTACTTTAATGCATGGGCAATAAGGTCGTGTACCTATTTAATACCTTGACTGGACGTATGACATTTTTATTTTTATACACTATTTTTTTATACTACGTCGGTGGCAAACAAGCACACGGCCCGCCTGATGGTAAGCAGTCTCCGTAGCCTATGTACACCTGCAACTCCAGAAAAAAAGTAAATAATAATAGTATAAAAGTAAAGAAGTATAAAAATATAATACAAACTTTAAGGCGCCTACTAACAATAGACACGCAATGGACATCGTAAATACTTAAAAGTTGATTCATAGGAACTGGCGTTAGGTTTGTACGGACATGTATCTATACTAAGTAAGTAACTAGAGAAAATATGTACTGTAATAGAGGAATGCCGTCTAACCGTGTTGGCGAATATAAACGCAGACGTAGATTTCTGATATTATATATTTTTCTTCTTAGCAAGATCCCATATAGACTCCCCCCCCCCCCCCCCCCCCTCCCGAATGGCCGTCTGCAGATCTTTATTCATCTAATAGGGCGATAGTTCTGAATTCAAATAAATCTATAACTGTTTCCAGTTATCTTCAAAAACACTGAATGATTCCAACCTTCACAGTACCTACTAGGCTACTTAATAGGTAGGTATTAAGTACTAGCAAAGACAATTGATTGTAATAGAGAGGTAAAGTCTCAGAAAAAAACGTGCTCCTTATTTTGATATCCAAATCAGATTGCGCCATATGTTTTGCGGTCACTGAATTGTCAAACGTCAACTTTTGACAATCTGAGTTACCGCAAAATGTATGAAGCTATACAGCGCCATCTCGTTTACCTCTCAAATTCGAAGCACGAAATTGTCTAAGATTTTACGCATCTTACTTAATCAATGTATCACTGGTACGAGTATTTACCTATAAATATTTTTTCATTTCTCATGCTCTGGAAGTGGGTCGTTCTTGTTCTAAAAAGTGTGAAAATTATACGTTTTTGCTGTAGAGCACGGAACTTTATAAGTGCGTTATTAACTTTTTTTAAAGATAAAAATTTTGGTTTTTTAATGGATTTCTTTGTACAATTTTCATCAGTTAAGCGGTACTTAGACCTAGAACTCATAGAAGAGACTCGTCGTTGGCCTAGGCATAGTAGGCATAGATTATTCCATGCGTTGCGTTTCCACCAGAGATGTGCGAGGATGCGTAGAGGATGTGTTTATTAAGAAACAATATCACTTCATTTACCTATCCTCGCCCAGCGCAGCTCTAGTCGGTAATTTTCTATTGGTTCTTACTTAACAAACACATCCCTCGCTACGCATCCTCGCACATCTCTGGTGGAAACGCAGCCTAACTAGGGTAACAAAATATACATGACATCGTAATCTGTATTAATTTAATGATTATGGCAGATATAAACAGCGCAATACATTCGCTAACCCGACCAAGGCGCTCACATGGAGTGGCGTATGCATGTCCCACTTCGCAGAGTTGCACCAGTCCGCTTGGCAGAGGCAAACTTTGTATTCGGCGTCTTTGTACCTGGAAAAATATACCTTTTTTAGGCAGTAGCTCAATAAACAATACATAGGTCATGATTAAGTGTTCTTCAAGCGAAGAGGTTGGTACTACTTAAGACTTTAAACGCTGTAACGATTCGGAATTTCTAGCTATGAAAAAAAAAAAACCAAACATTAAACAACGTACCTCTCTCGCTTTCACGGCCTTATTAGGGGTTGTCATCTTAGCTAGGTCCCCACGAGCGACCGAAACATAGTCAAGCTTTATACCTAGCTCTCTCGTTTATAAGACATAGTCCTGTTGGGGCTGGAGACGCCGCGCATGTTGGAGCTGGACTTTGTAGCAGCCGCGCTGCACCAGCCACGCGTGTTTAGAGCACAATCCAGGAGCCAATGAAACCAAGCTATATACCTCTCTCGTTTACATGACATGGCCCTAGTGGGGCTGCGCACGGTGCGCGGCAGTGGGTCGTCTGGGCTAGACTTGTAACAGCCGCGCTGCACCAGCCACGCGTGTTTAGCGCGCGCAGACCAGGAGCGAACGAAGCACATGGCGTTTTCTGCAAGCATAAGTAGGTGTAAGGTCTGGTGGTTTCTATGACGGTCGTGGGTTCGGATAAGTCCTACTTATTTAAGTTTCCTCTCTCGGTATGGAAGCCTAGGTGACAACCAGCATTCGTAGAAACCAGTGCAGTGATGAGGAAACAGTCGACAGCAAAACCTCGATTTTTGAGTTTTTTGCGTGGGAATTTTAATCCGAGTTGCAGTTGTCCTTATCGCACGCACGCACTCCCGCCCACCGCAGCGCAACAGAAACATAGCTTCAAAATTTCGAGATTTGAAAATTGCGCAGCTAGGAATTGCTCTTAAGACAGGGGGTCACCAAATGGCAGACCGCAGTCCGAATCCGGACCGCCGACCTACATTACTTTGTTTACTTATTTAATAAACACTAATAGAAATGGACCGCGATGGTCATATTATTTTAAAACCGGACCCCTGAAGAAACTAATTGGTGACCCCTCTTAAAGTTTAAGAGGTTACATGAACTCGAGAAAAATTGACTCATACCGCCGTAACGTGATGACTCGTCGGGCGGCCGAGTGGTTTAAAGGCCTCTGTCGCGAATGCAGAAGACGCTGCTTCGATACAAGCCCTCGGCACTGGCGGTATTTGTCACTTTTTCTTTAATGTATGATGTCATAATTCGGTTTTTAAACAATAATTTGATAATTATTCGCAGGAAATCGTTGAATGAGGGCAGCGCACTTCCAGGCGTTGTCATGATCTTTTGCTTAGCGGTGGACGCCTTTCGGGCGATAATAGGTGTTTTTTTTTTTTATTACAACTTTTATTGCTTTGCTTCTAACCATTAAATTGTATATAAATACCTACAAACAGTAGCTTTTATATATGATGTTTAAATACAGGTAAGTAGGTATTGCTGTGGCATCAGAAAGTGAATAACTATACCTATACCGTAAAAATACCCAACTACTTATAGGCCAAAGCTCCCTACTATGGTCCAAAATTAACTTGAATATCTTTGTTGTAATGCTAAGTTTACAGTAGCACTCAGTCCTC
This sequence comes from Cydia pomonella, assembly GCF_033807575.1. Lineage (NCBI taxonomy): Eukaryota > Metazoa > Arthropoda > Insecta > Lepidoptera > Tortricidae > Cydia > Cydia pomonella. Next base: position 32,394,791 of record NC_084704.1, read on the forward strand.
AGATTAACATCTTCGCTGCAAAGTATTTACTAAATTTTAGCACTTATTCGCTTTTATCACCAGGTTGAGCCATCTGTTAAGAAAAGGTAGGCAAGGCATCAGGAACCTCCAGTGCATGTAGCCAATCGCAGCCTGGAAGCATTGAACCAGATGGTGCCCGTGCCGAAGCTGCCGCCGCACTGGTTGGTCTCGTGCTGCGTCTCCGAGCAGTTGTAGCAGTACAGGCCCGCCGCGGCGCCCGCCACGGTCAGCAGCACAACGCACTGGGTGCTCCACATTTCGACAAATGTGATGAAAATTTTACCCGAAATTTTTGCATAGCTCAAACTTTTGACATTTGACTGTAAGTAGGTCCTCACCATATAGTATATGAATCTATTAGCATAATTGTTGTGCTCTATAGAATTTATACTCTTTATGACGTTACCTATTCATAAATGCTTGTCAAGTTTAACAAGCCATTGATATATCTCCACCTTCCGTACATTGATATATAATCGTATTTGACCTTAACCTGCTTTTTAACAATTCTATTTGTGAGAAAGGGACAAAATTGAACAGTTTTGCTAAGTTTTATGAATAAGGAGGAATATTGAGCCTGGCCCTAAAAACCCTAGTAGAAAATATGTACAAAAACTTATCAACTTACCTAATTATGTTTCGAATCTAGTAAGAAAGTAAGGTCAATATTTAAACACAAATTTAAACTGATGTTGACTCGCTTGTAGATAGACCAAAGCTAGATTAATAAACCAAAGCTGATGCACCGTGCGCGAACTAGCATGATTTTATTTAATTATCTAGTAACAGTATGAAAACAGCCAACGAGGACCGATCTCACACCGTCTATATGAGCCTTTAACTGGCGCCAAGGCAATCATTCAATCCGTATACAATCCCATCGATTATCACTAAGCTTTAGTCAGACCAAGCTAACCTTGCAGCGATGTTGATAGCCCAGACGGTGCAAGTATTAAGTACCTAAACGTCATAATTTTATAGAAGTTTATTGACGTTTAACATTGCACCGTAGGTATGGACTATCAACTATCTGACTCTAATATTGTAAGTGCAGAAGAAGGATACTTTACTTTTTGAGCAGGACTGTTCACTAACGTCACAAGGTAACTGTCAAGCTGCAAGGTACCTTTTTTTTATCGGTGTGGGAATGCTGTTACGCATCGTCCCCCTGGCCTGAGGTAGGCCCATTTTGGGGGGTATGTGGGACTCTCACCTCTCGGCTTTTTCCATTGACAAAGTGAGAAAGAGGGGGAGGAGCATACCCACTAAACCCACACCGACGTTTCCCACAGTATGCCGTATGGGGAGGCGTCATAGGTACCTTCACACCGTATCGTCATAGCGCACCGCAGCCGCGCGAGTGCGACGCCCCCACAGACCAGGGAGTCTGCGCTCAGGGGTCGTCCGCGAACCGCGAGTCACAAGGTAGCTGTCAAACAACAGTTACCTTCACACCGTGTCGTCATAGCGCACCGCAGCCGCGCGAGTGCGACGCCCCCACAGACCAGGGAGTCCGCGCTCAAGGGTCGTTCCCGAACCGCGAGTCACAAGGTAGCTGTCAAACAACAGTTACCTTCACACCGTGTCGTCATAGCGCACCGCAGCGCGCAGCCGCGCGAGTGCGACGCCCCCACCAGTGGCGGATTAACCGAACAGCAGAAAAAGCATATGCTAAGGGCCCCGCGCCTAAGGGGGGCCCCGCGCTCCGACCCTGACCATGCGATTTCGGCACGTGGAACCGGCCAAGTTCAAGTAGAACTCGCACTCCGCGGATCCTGTACTACATTTTATTTACAATGTATTTGTTTCGTAAGTCAGTAACAATATTGATCAATTATTATTATTTGTTATTATCCTGTAAATTTTTCTTTATGACGATACCAAATTTAAATAATTTTTAGGCTTACGCAAAGACCAAGAGCAGAGTTTAGCATAAAACCGAAGGTGCAGAGTGTCACAAAACTTTTGTGCATGGCTAAGCTGCAGGAAACAGCAGAGCTCGGAAACGAACAAAAGAAGATACTGTGTTAAAAAAAACATATTAGTGAAAAGCAAGGAAGGATGATTTATTTATTATTTCAAATAACAAATTGCACCTTACAGCTAATGCCTAATGATGATCAGCTTTGAACCCGTAGTAGGCCAAAGGACGCGCTCCTCTACGGTTGGCCGGGCGCCCGAAATATGCCGAGTTGCTGCAAAACCGTTATAAAAAGAAAACAGCGGGGCCCCTATGCAGGGTTTTGCATTCGCGTAGGCCGGATGTAAAGCCCTGCAAAGGGCCCGATACCCAAAGTATCCCAGCAAGTCGTACTTTCGAGCAAGAACTAAGGCCGAACAGCAGGCGAGCCGAAATCTAAAAATTCGCATAATAGGGAAAAATCGGTGACAATACAATATTATCGAGGATGATGATGAAAACCGAAGGTAAGGAGGAAACCTATATAAAAGATAGGAAATGTGATAAGATAACACATCTTCATTAAAATTAGGGTTTTTGAAAATGGCAAAAAAAGAAACAAATAAAAAAATCGGAATTCCTTAAAATAAATAAATAAGAAAAATACTCCGAATTTTAAATGACGTCATATACCTATAGTTCGTGTCATCCAAGAAGACGCGCCCCGCCCTTCTTCCTAATCGCTTATAGTACAAATCTGCAACTTTTTTGCCAATGTAGTAGTTATGTCTACTAATTAATGTGTATAGACAGAACTACTAGTAGTAAAAGGTTGCATACCACACTTGTAGGTACTATAGTTTTCTATAGTTTTCATTGAAAGTATATATGAAGCTTTAATTTTTTCTTTCGGGCGATTATTTCCGAAAATAATAACTTTATAAAAAAAAGGTTTTGAAGACCGTTATTCGTTTTGAAAGACCTTATCCAACCATACGCCACACTGTAGGGTCAAATCACAAAAAAAAATTAAGAAAAAACATTTTGTATGGGAGGTACCCTAATTTTTTTTATAAGTAGTTTTTATTTTACCGTACTGTCGCAATGCATAATTTATGTATCCATGCCAAATTACAGCTATCTATCACTAACGATCACGGAACAAACCCTCGGACAGACGGACATGGCGAAACTATAAGATACACTGCATAACATGTTACAAACTAATCGAGAACTAGTAAAAAAAAAATTAAGACATCGTAAAAATGTTGTGATGGTACTGAATCCTCGGGGTGCGAGTCCGACTCGCACTTAAACTTTTTTTTTTCAATCCAGGGGGCCCCGCGAGCTATTGTGCTAAGGGCCCCGCGCCTTCTTAATCCGCCCCTGGCCCCCACAGACCAGGGAGTCCGCGCTCAAGGGTCGTCCCCGAACCGCGAGTCACAAGGTAGCTGTCAAGCAACAGTTACCTTCACACCGTGTCGTCATAGCGCACCGCAGCGCGCAGCCGCGCGAGTGCGACGCCCCCACAGACCAGGGAGTCCGCGCTCAAGGGTCGTCCCCGAACCGCGAGTCACAAGGTAGCTGTCAAGCAACAATTACCTTCACACCGTATCGTCATAGCGCACCGCAGCCGCGCGAGCGCGACGCCTCCACTGACCAGGGAGTCTGCGCTCAGGGGGTCGTCTCCGAACCGCGAGGACGTGAGCGTGCCGTTGTAGCAGAGCAGCCCCGAGCCTGAGCTTGCCAGAAGCAATACTAATGTGAACACTTTAGTACTTTGAAGTATGACACTCATGGCCGACTTGAATAGGTAGGTACATCTGATCGACGACGTCAAATAACACCATGATATTGAAGTGCTACTTTACTGCACTAATGCGAAAATTAGCATATAACGTTACTATGTCGAACATTTAAAGGGCCATATGTACTGTAAAATGTTGTACGATACATGTGCGAATAGGTAATTCGCAACTCGTGTCGATTTAAAACACTTCCTTCGGTAGTGTTTTAATTTATCGCCACTCGTTTCGAATTTCCTATTTTTCGCACTTGTATCGTAATTTACTATTACAGTACATATGGTGCTACTTTTCCGCACTAGTGCGTAAATTTGTGTGTCCTTAAACTACGTCCAAAAGAGAGGTATGGGCATTGTGAATGTCATCTTGCTTTGTGTGGTAGGGCACAGCACAGCGGATGTCATTCCAGATTTAGAGCAGAGCCCAACTGGGGAAGTACCGCTAAGTTACAGGAAACCGCAGCCAAATAACACTATAGACCCTACTCATATTTGTTGGTGTTTCTGCCGGTAAGGTTGCCAGAGCTCAACGAGGGTGCAGAGTGTTAGGGTTGGCAACGCGCACATAACTCCTCTGGAGTTGCAGGCGTACATAGGCGTCGGAGGCCATCGGGTGGGCCGTATGATTGTTTGCCATCACCGTAGTACAAAAAAAAACACATGTAACTATGTCGAAAAATTAAGGGGTCATATGTACTGTAAAACGTTGTACGATACATGTCCTGTTTTAATTTATCGCCACTCGTTGCGAATTTCCTACTTTTCGCATTTGTATCGTTAAAATAAATAAAAATAAAATAAATATTATAGGACATTATTACACAAATTGACTAAGTCCCACAGTAAGCTCAATAAGGCTTGTGTTGAGGGTACTTAGACAACGAATAACGATATAAAGCATAGTTCATATAGAATTGGTACGCACTAGAAGATTGTCATTTTTTTAAGTTAATAAAATAAGAAAGTTATGAATGGTGAATATTAAATAGTTATGTATTTAGCTTTCAAATATGCATAAATTAAAAAAAAAACTCTGTTATGTTAATAATTACGAACTGTTTTCATAATGGACCCCCGTCATTTTCTGCACAACACTTTTGTGGACATTTTTGGCGTGTTGATTTCTTGTAGATCGCAATGAATTGATACCCTGGACAATTTGACTAGTCTTATTTAATTTTATTTCATGATTGCCCAATAGTATTTGATAGATTGAAATTGGGGACAATTCGAAGGATTCATCTCGCGGGGTATGTATTTGGCCTGATTATTAGCATACCATGCCAAAACTTTTTTTGAGTAGTGGCAGCTGGCTAAATCTGGCCAACATTTCACAGGACCGTTATGGTATCTAATAAATGCCAATACTCATTTCTCTAAGCACTCTTTAATATAAAGGTCCGACTTCATTGTTGACTATGTTATAAAACTTTTCGTCTTACAGCCGCAATTATAAATTCCTTGCCATATCATATGTTTTTTTGCGAACTGGTCAAGTTTCACGAACTTATATTTTTCGGGTAAATGACCTCTATTATTGGCCATATAAAACTTCGAAACGAGTAGTTGATTAAAATCGAGTTTTACATACGTCTTGTCGTCCAACTACAAGCAACCTTCGAATTCTGTCAATACTGGGTCGTACAATAGTCGAGCTAGTGTTTTAGCTTGTCGGATCTGTTTAACAGTCCGATTTGGCTGTTTTATGGCTCGATAGCTCTTATAGCCACCTCTGAGGTGAATCATCTTTATCTTTCTAGAAGTTTCTTTGATTTTTTGGGATAAATCGTAATTAGACCGTTCTGAATTTTGTTTGAGTGACCTTAGGTCGTTTTTCCCAAAATCTTGTTATTTGTCCCAGACCTCCGATTAGTTTGTGTTTTCCTGTCAGCTGATAGTCTCCTTGTAACGTTTTATGACCCCACAAATACTAGCTTTTAACATCTTAAGCGACTTAGCTGTCTTTGTCCGGGATCGATAAGAATGTTCGAAGTATTTGTGCACAATCAATCTCCTGTTCTCAATTTTCATGGTCGAAAACTTTAAAATGCAAAAAGCTAGGAAAAAATATTTTGACAATTAATACTTTGAAGGTTGGTGATTGAACTGTAATTGTCAATTTTTTTCCCGCCATAGAATTATTATTTTTTAAACATTGCTAATTATGTGCCAATTCTATATGAACTATGCTTTATATATAATATATAAATATTTATAAATACTTAAATACATAGAAAACACCCATGACTCAGGAACAAATATCCACGCTTATCACACGAATAAATACCCTTACCAGGTAATATACTACTTCTGCACCGTTGTGGGATAGTTATAAGTTTATGGTAGGTTAGGTTAGGTTCAACATTCCTTATGCGAACTGCCAAGGAGTGGAATGCCCTGCCTGAGTCTGTATTTCTGCATGAATACAATCTGGCCGCGTATCCAACGTTACAATCGTTAACGCTCCGTAGTCACCTCTCTTTATCACTCTTCTTTATTAGTGCGACGTTTCGTTCGCCACTGAGCGTGAACGGTAGGCACGTTGGCTACGCGGGCTGGATCTCCTCAAGGCTAGGGTAAATAGTATCTCATAGGTAAGCGTGCTCCACCCGTAGACCGCGTCATCACTTACCATCAGGTAAGATCGTGGTCAAACGCCTGCCTATCCTGCATTTAAAAAAAACCTACTATATGTAATTATTACGGCATCTACGTGCTTTAATATGTACGTAATTTAATACGTAACATTACGAATTCTTACGAGTTCTTATAGTACGTTAAGTATGTAAGTATCTTCATTGTAAACTTGTATAAAAGTTCAGTTTGAGGAGTAGATAGCACACCGATTTTTGGTAGGCATCTGTTTAAGACCAAGAAACCCTACCCAGGCTATCGGTTATAAACTCTGATACATGCAGGAAGAAGTAAAAGATGATTTAATCGTTTCGAATAATGTATTTCGTATTTTTCATAAATTTAATCTATCCACTATCGGTGAGGTAACAACTCGTACAAACATCCGCGAGCAGTTCTAATTTTACGATCTACCTAACTGGTAAAATAAAGGGGTGCATCCAAAACATCTGCCGTCATTGTGAATCTAAGATAATAGGCATAACATTATGTGTTTATTGCAAGCCCCGCCCCCGGCCTGCTCGCGGCTGCCGATGGCTGCGCCGCTCCTCCTCCGCACCTCCCCTACCCCGAGCGCTCCGCCGAACCTGTGATGTATCATTTACCAAAACAAAACAATGGCAGTTGAAACGAGCACAGTTAATTAAGCTCAAAACATCTAATTGTTACCACTGCACTGCACAACAAACTATAATTTAATAATTAAAATGACTTTTCAAAATATATGTAGCAAAGTTATTTCTAGCACGTTTATATAATTAAAATGTCAGTAAATTGGTATCGAGCTGTCGTGCCGAAGTAGGTATGTACATAACTATTTACTTCACTCAACTTGAACAAGTGTTACGAGTGCCACGTGAAATGAAGTCATCATCACTCATCAACATTATTTGTCCACCATTTTCAGAGTATATGTACAACATATACTCTGAAAATGATGTATATAAAATATAATACATATTTAGCGGGGTATGTTGCTAGTGAAGCCACTTTATAATTAAATCGTTAGTTAAATTTGTGAATTCAAACAGCTTTAATATTAATTATTTATATCAATCAACTATTGAAACTGCAAAAACATACACAATTGGTTTCAATAATTTTCTCGAATGAATGTATCACAAATATATATGTATTATGTATCTGTATTACACAAGAATATATTTGCAGCATACCTAATAAAAAACATAGATAAATATGTACAAAAGCCATGACATGCGATAAGTCATCCTTTATTGCCGTGTAATGTCTGGTGTTCGAGATATTTACCACTACCATTCAAGGTAGTCTTTCATTCTAAATTTGTCTTATATACATACAGTATTTTGTTAGTTACCTACAGACGCAAAATATAGTTATATTTTAAATGCAAGATAATCACTACATAATTTAACAATAGGTACATTTAATTTCCAAGTAAAATTCAGTGACAACTTCAATATGAAGTGTAATTAAAACAGAGGGGGATACACGTACACGTGGGCCGCACTAGCTAGCTACAATTGTACTCTGTTCTGCTTCTTATGAAGCTCGAAATATTGGCTAATTATTGAACTACACAACAAAGTGCAGTGCGGCTCCCTGTACTACCCATAAACAAATTTATACAAGATTGTAATTACACATTGAAGTTCCTAATATGGGCCTAATAAGAGGTCATTTAAAGAATTGAAATTCAAATTAAATTACATTCCAAAAATATCTTACCTCTAACTTCATCATTCATCAAACATTCTTGTCCATAACAATTTGTGATACGAAGTTCGATATATATTAAAGTGCAACTAACATTTACGAGCTAATGGCAACTGAGGAAAGCGGCTTAGAGTAGAGCATAGTAACACCGTACTATACGTAAGCAGGCGGCGGCGACGCGGCGGGCCGCTGAATCCGAGACTTGGCCATAAGTTAAAAATCTGTTATACTGAAGTAAATTTTTCAAAACAAGCTTGCAAACTTTAAGTACTGTTTTCACAAAAAAATGGCAGATTTTAAATAAAATTGTCGTCTAAAACAAAGTATGTAGGGCCAATCTCACTTGGCAAATGCCTTGTAGTATGCGGGGTGCCTAGCTAACGGTCCAGTCGAGCCCCCAGCGCTCGGACACCTTGAGCTGCGCGGCGGCGGCGTCCTTCAGCGAGAACAGGTGTGTCATCTCCAGCTCAGTTTTCGCTAGCGCGATTGCCTTCTCAAACAACTCGAGTGATCGTTTTAGGTTACCCCTGAAATGCAAAAAAGGATAGCTTGTTATTTCTAGTGGCAAAGCGGATTAAGTATAGAGGCGTATTGTCACAGTAAATTTTGTAGTCAACTAAATTTACTCCCATCTTTCGACACAGGACTAAAACTCTTAGAATTACATATGGCTGTTTGACCCACTTTATCGCTTGCCATAACAAGATTTGCTTGTATTTTTATACAAATAACCTGGCAAGGCATTATGGCAAGTGACAAAGTGGGATGTTTTGCTGCAGTCAGATATCTTTGCTAGTGGTAATTACATAATGATCTTTAACTAGTTGGTGCAATAATTAAAAATGCATAAAACATTCGTGAAACAGTTAATAAAACATGATCATTCCACTTAACTATTGTTCAAGTTAACAACACTATAAAATTGGGAATATAAAAATGAACTTCGTCTCATTGAGTTTTTAATGGCAGTAAATATAAATCTGTTTTTCCTCATAGTTACTTAACTATTTCAGCCTTATAATAAATCTATCTACCTTATACTTATTTATTATGTAACAAACCAAATACTTGAGATAAAATCCGTTCATTCCCCTTTAGGTGTTGATGTAGAGAAAGGATAATCTATTACTATCTTTAACATCTCAAGGACATATACCGATAATACTAATCTAAACTAACAAATGGATAAGTTAAATCATAAAATTATTTCTAAACATGTAGTTAGTCAAGACAATAGATTAATAGGAACACAATGCAGATTCAGACAGAGGTGGCCTAAATTATGTTGGCAAAGTGCCACAAGTCACTGATAATGACACTGCAAGTGATTACACTACAAAATACTGGGCTGACCTCTGACCCTGAACAATGTGTTCAGATATGTTGACATCAAGTCAACATAAGACAAAGCATTTGTTGTTTGTCATTTGCCGGGCTATTATTAGATTGGGGAAGAGATTTTGGTACCTTGACTAAATTTAACTAAACTTGGTGGTATTATTCTAAACATTATGCCCATGAAAACAAATTAACCCAATGCACTTTTTAATAAGATTATGAAAATATAAATTATATTTTGTAAATGAGAATTAAGTAGATCTATTTAAATAAACAAGAAAAATTATGTCTATAAAATGTATGGTGTTGTTTTTAGTTTTCTGTGAAATCGGCATAAATTTGTCACAAGTGGTGCTAAGAATTATCAATGTACATTTTTTATCTAAAGAGTGAACTTTGCATTATACGAAAATATGAAAAGTTTTTTTGGCAACTTTAGATCTATTTGTTGTTTTTTTATTTAAGAGGGATAATAAACAGAGTTTTACCTTTGAACTTCAATGGTACCCAGTGTTTCATAAGCAAAATCACATTTGTCATCCATTTCAATAGCTTTGTTAATAAGTTTGACAGCCTTGTCGAAGTCTGTGCTCTTCTGTAACTGCACCAACCCCTTATGCACATACAGTGTGGCATTGTGAGGGTCCACAGTTAGCGCCGAGTCAAACAGGGATTCCGCTCGACCCCATTCTTGCTGGTCTGACAAGACTTGAGCAAACAGGATGTAGGCTTCAGCACATTTCGGGAACCTCTCCAGTGCACGTTCAAAGTCTGCCCGGACCTGCGTCAGAGCACCCACATTCTTGCTCAACTGGGCATGTCTGTAGTCAGCATAGCATTTCTGAATATAAGCAATGGAGAAGTCGGGGTTTAGTTGGACGGCTTTAGCAAACTCAGCAGTGGCCTCGTCCATGCGCTCCAGCAGCAGGTACACTTGGCCTCGGTGGTGGTAGATGTCTGAGTTATTAGGATCCAGTTGCGCAGCCTTGGCAAAATCTTCCAAGCAGCGTTCTGTGTTTTCCAGCTGAGTGTACAGAGAGGCCCTCTTGATCAGAGCATTCACTTTCACCTTAATTGAAGCATCACTGTCAATCACCTTGCCAAGATCAGCCTGAGCCTCCTCATGGCGGCCCAACAACAAATAGAAGGTAGCTCGCAGAAGCAGTGCCTCATTTTTATACTTTCCATCTGCCTGCAACTCTGCAGTGCATGCATCTACGATTGAATCATAATCCTGGGCATCAAGAGCTTGTTTTGCTTTCGCAAAGCCACCGGTTGCCTTGTCGTCCAATTGGATCTTGGCAATAGGGTCCTCAGAGAAGGCAGAGAAGTATGTTTTGATAAAATGCTTGGACGGCATGACGGGGTGCCGCCGTGCCAGCGCCTCGCGTGCGTGCTGGCGGCCTAGCGCTTTTAGGATGCGGTCGGCGTTGACTAGGGAGCTTTGCACTTGGAACCTTTCTAGGATGCAGGCAGAAGTGACATCCTCTAGGGCGAGGACAAGGTCGCCGCTCTTCTCGGCCGCGCGGGAGCGCCGTAAGAACGCCTTGACGTACTTCTCGTTGAGCTTCAGCGCGAAGGTGCAGTCCTCCTTCACCTGCTCCCACATCTCGCGCTTTTCGTAGCATGCGGAGCGGTTCTGGTAGAACGTGGCAAGATCCACAGGCCGGTCGGGCGGACACGACTCAATGGCTTCGTTATACAGCGAGATCGCCTTATCGTATTCGCCTGCGTGGAAAGCTCGGTTTCCTGCACCTTTCAGTTTCATGGCGCGGTCGATAGCGCTTTCGGCGGCTTTCACATTGTTCTCGTCATTGTCTAGTGAAATTGTAGTCTTGGCTTTTAGCTCAGCGACTTTTTTCTTTTCCGGATCCTCTAATCTATTTCTTAGATAAAGGTAACCTAAGCCGATGGCCAAAGGTGCGCCGAGAAGGATGGCCAGTTGCCATTTAGGAAAGGGTGTGCTGCCGGTTGACGCCATGTCCTACAAGGATCGCTTCAAGAAGTTTCAAGATTACACCATTTATTTTGTCTTTACACAATTACAAGAAAACCTACAAAAACTATAACTATTACACCGCTCTTTCCATTTCGATACCAAGGCAAGTTCCAAGCGAGGAGCATACATAGACAAAATTTTGACAACTAAGTTTTTTCTATAATTGATTAATCATGTGCACACATCCTGCCAGTAGGCATAACCATTAAAATATTAAACGATTAAAGTATACGTTTTCATTTAAATTACTCAATCAATTCATTTTCCTTTTAAAAACTATTAAGCAATACTAATTCGTTCGTATGTACACTAAATAATATTTTGTACAGTCCAATTATAAATAGCATCGTGTAGATGTTTCTTAAACACATAATCTGATTGTTGGCACCACTGCCTAGAGGCGTTTTTACAACCTGCTTTTTTCTTTCCTTATAACAGCCCTAGCATACTACCGCACCGGACAGCGACCTTGGTGCGATCAAAATATCTGTTTCTCGCTCTATCGCATAGCTGCATCCTTAACGCACGTATGGCGACCACCTTACACATTATCAATACGTGCGCCGCATCGCACTAAGGTTGCGGTCCGGTGCGGTAATCTGTAGACACTTTTAAAAGCAACTAATGAGTAATAATTAAATAAATGAAATAGATAGAGTTCCATACTAAGGACGTAATAAAGTAATTTTAGTGTGTATCTTTAATTGGAATAGAAATTGAGTAGAATTTATAGAAAGATAATTAAAATACATAATTTATTGTGTTACTACGCCTTAAAAGCTTAAAGATCTCGGCTTGATCTCGGCCATCATTGTTAAAAAAAAAGTCAATTCAATGAAATGTCAATGTCATTTTAGGGTTTGGTTTATTTTATTTAGGTTTTAAGTTTATTGTCGGTTCTAGAATTAATAATTATTGAAGATATTAGAGATATCTTGTGTATACAATTGGCTAATTGAAATTACTAAACAATGTTTAGTTCAAAAATTACTAAGCTCGTAAGTCTCAGTCAACAATTATTATTTAACAATCTTTAGGTTATGTGTGTTCTTACTGAACTTATTATTTTCTCATATACTTACAGGCAAGGTTCTCCCAATTGCTTAAATCCAACAGCAGGCCTGGCTTAGCAGTCTCAGTATGCCATCAGAAACGAACAAAGACCGATCTATATGAACCAGATTATCTAATTGTAAGTATACAAACGAGATTAATCACCAAGATATTGAAAATCGAAAATGTGTATAACTGCTTGAAATTTTCAGAGTATGGAGCCGGACGAGCCGGTGTACGACTGCCTGAACCTGCAGCTCAAGGGCTATGACTTTGCTGTGCTAGAGGCATGCCAGAAGCAGATCCACAGATATGCCGAAATTATGGGCATACAGGTTGACGACAGGTATGGTTGAGAGAAGTTCTGCATATAGAGTTAATTAAATGCGTAAGTTTTTATACATCATCAGTACTTTGAAAAAATCTTATAAAGTGTATTCGGGTATCTTTGAAAATGGGTAATCCCAAAAATAATTCCAATATCACTCTTCAACACACACAACAGTGTCCATTTTTGGAATTATCGTCCACTTTTTGTGGTTTTTCCTTTCGCAATTACCTGAATGCACTTTAACTGCTTCTCAAAGTTAAAAAAAAAACAGTATCTCTGTATCTTAACTATGTATGCATAGTTACCACATTTTTGTTTTGATTGACAGAACAAAATATAGGCTTTTTTTTTCAAAGTAATATATGTCAAAACTATATCTTCATTGTGATCTGAAGTAGTTTAAGTAACATGACAATTGTTGAAAGTCAAATGTTAATTTTTTTATAAGCGGGTTTCCCATAATCTTTTTGTCATCAGCGAATAAGAGCAAGTCTGACTCTACAACTTGTGTTAGATCAGTCCAAAAAATTCCAAACAGTATTGAAAAAATCCCAAAAAGTATTGGTTTTATTTGTCAAAGTTTGTGGCTTCAGTGTAATTTCTGGGCTCAGAAAAACTTACTCTCAGTATGACCAATAAATGTAATATTTTTAATTTTATTAACCAATCAAACAATGTTTTTTTCAAATATCAACCTTATGATGGTATATGTATCTCTTTCTTTATCAATATTTTTTATTTTATATTGTCATAAAATGATTACTAAAACTATCATTCAATATAATTTTAATATAATATAAACATAATGATTAATGATGTGTACGAAAAGTGATGGTTGTGTGCAGTTGGGCCACTCCGGCCCAGAAGCTGAAGGTGCAGCGGTTCAAGCCAGGAGGCACCATCGTTGATGCAGAATACAACCTCAGTCTCTATGAACGCAATGTACAGGTATATTAAAACTTCCATATTCCTTTTGTATTTAGATCCTTAAGGTGGTTCGATTTTCATACAAAAAACAATCGCTATTTATTAATTAATTACACAATATTATTACATAAATAGTTGCGCATCTATCTACTTTCGAATATTCATTTGCGCTAAATTAATAGAAAAACTTTGTTTCATACAGAAATCATGCAATATACAACGTTATATTTTTATAAATTTTACTCATGTGTGTGTGACAAATGTCGTGTACAAATACATTGCGGCGTTGCCACTCCATGCTTCGGACGGCCATCGGCGCGACGTTGCGATGTTTGACGCGTTTTTAGCTGACTCTGTCGACACTGACACTCAGTGTGACCAGGCGTACGATAATTGTCGTACATGTACGATAATTTGGGCCCCGGTATGACGTAATGTTCCAAAGAGCATTATCGTACTAAAGTACTATCATTTCAGCCCTTGGATGATGCCACCTTAAAAGTCTAGTAATTTGAAGCAAAATATGACACTTTCTCTCAGAAATAGGCTAAAATTAGTATCTTTTGGGTGTTCGGCTCCTTGGTGTAAGTTTAAAGTTTAAAATGTCACAATTTCCTGTATACCGTTTGAGTCTATCCCAAAAATACACAAACATAAACAGATTTTTTGCGCAATTTAGACGAAAATTGTATTTTTTTTTATTATTAATTGGAAATTTAAGCTTATTTTGCTAGACATTTTTAGGGGCTGCCTTTTTGATTGGCGTACGATATTTTTTCAACGGTACAATAATATTGACACTCAAGTACGATAATTCTCTTCCGCTCACCTGGCAACACTGCTGAAACTTGACAGGACCTGGGGGCCTACCGCGAAAACCTAAATTCGCAAATTGCGGGGATCTTTCTCGTTTGCTCTCACTAAGACGTAATTAGAGTGACAGAGAAAAATGCCCGAAATTGACGAATTTCGATTTTCCCGGTAGCCGCCCTGGTGCTTGAGGTACTTGATAGAAAACAACGCTGCCGCATGTTCTGAATTGTGATTTTATGTGTTTTTGGATTGAAAATGATAGCAACGTCTAAATCAAGTTACAAAAATCATCGATATTCTGGTCCACGAAAAACCAGGAAAAGTGTAACTGTAATTGGAGTCTACAAATATGACCAATTCATAGAAAATATGACCTAGAAACTAGTTCACTTTTATAAAATTTTAGGAGATTTTAGGTACTTAGGCGAATACCTAAGGGAGCTACGTGTATTGATCTTGAATAATTAGTTGGCTAATATATGACTCCAACATGATATGGACATTTACATCATAACTATTATACCTAGTTGGTTACTAAGTTCTGTTACTCGATTTCTTTCTTTCTTCCTAGCGTTGTCCCAGTATATTGCCACGGCTCAATGGAGCCTGGGGTCCGCTTTGACAACTAATCCCAAGATTTGGCGTAGGCACTAGTTTTTACGAAAGCCACTGACATCTGACCTTCCAACCCAGAGGGTAAAACTAAGCCTTGTTGGGATTAGTCCAGTTTCCTCACGATGTTTTCCTTCACCGAAAAGCGACTGGTAAATATCAAATGATATCTGTTCTGAAGTTCTGTTACTCGATTTGCAACCTCTTTATTTCCGTTAAAACAAATGCTACCGATAAAATAAAAAATGACATAATGTGGTGGATTTGTGAGCTATAATTATATACCACACATAACGCTTATCTCGTCGTATCTATAATGAATTGGGGCCTAAAAGAGAATCGTATTCAAATTTTTTGAAACGCTTGTATTACTTTCTATATTAACTAAAAGTTGCCTTAAAATTCAGCTTTTATACTAAAAACGGCTTTAAATATGTTAAATTAACAAAATATATTTTGACAGATGCTTTCGCGCCCAAAACGCTCTTTGAAAATTGTGTGACGTCACAGTTTATGGTTTGACACATAACTACATACACACGTAGAAGATACGAACTGTCAACTGATATTTGTCATTTGTTGTTAATCGCCTAACAGTGTCAATCCGAGAGTTGTGACGTCTTCAGAATCTTCAATGACGTTTCGAGTTTGGTCACGTGACGTGTGCCAAAAGATATTTTAAATTCAATATTTACAAAAATATGGTCATTACAGGTCCCCTAAAAGTAGTTTAACATGTTCTTATAATCCAAAAGAATTTATTGGGATACAATTATGCCCTAAGATTTGTAGATGGAAACAACCCTATTGCGTTGCACAAATGTGGGCTAACACAGATTCATTTCTGTGAAAAAGGTGTGAAAACCGGAAACTGGAAACCGTTCTCGAACCAATAGTGAAGCCCTTAAGCCACACCCTATTTCAAAACCAGCCATGGATCTTTGAACAGGACTCAGCTCCTGCACATAAGGCAAAAACAACTCAAGCCTGGTTTCGAAGGAACAAAATTGACTTTATTGCCCACGAAGACTGGCCGTCCTCCAGCCCGGACCTTAACCCCCTGGATTATGCCATATAGCAGGTTATTGAGGAGAAAGCCTGTGCTAAACCCCACACAAATCTTTACTCCCTCAAGCGGGCCATAGTTAAGACAGTGACGGAATTAGACATGACAATCGTGCGTGCCGCTATTGATGACTGGTCTCGTCGTTTGAGGGCCTGTGTCAAAGCCAGAGGAGGCGATTTTGAATAATATTGTCATATGTAATTCCTGATTTTGTGTACTTCATTTTAATATATACTTTATTTAACTTTCGTTGGTATATTTTATGTAGATAAAGATTATTGCAGTAACAGAATTTAATAACCAACTAGGTAGAAAACAATGCAATACATAAACACATAAATTGGATATGATGTGATCCGTTGAATGAAATTGACAATAAATAAAATAAATAAATAATTTTCTATCTCTAGGCATTGTGTGAAACTTCTAGTTGTGTCAAAATATCGGGAAATCAATAATATAAACAAAAATGGTAAATATCTCATTTCTTTTTATAATGGTTATAAATAGAACGCCATGCAATTTTGTAACTCACTGTAATTTAATTAAATGTATCATAAAAAAATGTTTTAATTCTACTGTTAAATAGTACCTATTTTTTTAAAGGCTGGGCAGTAAGGGATTGCTTTAATTTTAGAACAAAACAGCGTTTTTTTTTTTGAAAAAAATACCGGAAAATCTGACTTACAAATTTGGACTTTCTTAGGTTCATTCTACTTAGAATCTTCTCCGCCCTAGCATTAAAAAAAGATATCCTAAAATATCCATACCATTACGTCACATTTTAGTGTGAAAGAAATTTCAGTGTAAAACTAAAATTTCAATACAAATTTTCGGGATTTTATAGTACGAGGATTGATTATGCTAGTGATTCTAAGTTGGAAGAACCCAAAAATATCATGATGTGTGAGAATCAGATTTTTAATATTTTTATGGAAAAACGCTCATATTTCTCATAAAATAATTTATTAATAATAGATACTTGATAATACTGATAATAAAAAAAAAATTAATGAGTCTCGAACCCACATCCTCTTGCATGTATTTCCACGTACATACCGCAACGCTATTGAAGCCTACTCACGCTGTGCCAAATTGTCTACTACAAGGATCCCAGTACGACTGTTTGAATGTGTGAGTGATACTTAGAAATAGTGTCAAGAAACATTCTGTCGACATTAAGGGGTAGTTTTTGTACAATGAAGTGTTCAATGTTTGTTTTAATAATTCAATATTTATTTAAAGAGTGCGCTAAACATAATTTACAGTATAGAAATACCAAGACTACTCCACAAAAAAATTAAAACTCAAAATTTGCAATTGTGGTGCCATCTAGTGAGGTTTAAGCTTTGGGTAACCTAGTCGAACCACCTTAACACATTCAGGCTAGGTGTGTTCATTTTTTATTGGAAATGGAGCACTAGGACTAAAAGTGTTAACCATTAAATGAAACCTTGAGATTTAGAAAATGGATTTATATTCTTGAGGAATTGAATACTACCCACTCGGTAAATTTGTTTTTTTACTTATAATTTATAAAGCACTATGTGGCCAAATGTTTGTAATTAATTAGAGTCTGTTCGGACTGCAAAACTGATAGAGTGAGTGACGCTGTGCGTGTGATAGGGTGTGTGCAGAAAGAGATGAGACGTGGAATGTGTGGGACCCAATACATTCCACGACTCTTCTCTTTCTGCACACACTCTATCAGTTTTTATAAATTCTTAGCAAAGCAATTTAGGTGTAATCTGAAATAGAAGTCATAGACGAAATTTTATCGTTACGAAATTTCGATTTTCGAAATAGCCTTTCTAAAGGCAGGAAGAACGAAAGCGATATCTGCGAAGAAAAATAATTATGCGTGTTGTTTGCGGCTATTTTTATTACTTATATTATGTGTCCAATGTTTTAAAAGAGAGGTATGGGCATTGTGAATGTCATCTCGCTTTGTGTGGTAGGGCACAACCAGTGGATGTCATTCCAGATCTAGAGCAGAGCCCTACTGGGGAAGTACCTCCACCTTACAGAAAACAGCAGCCAAATAACACTAGACCCTACTCATAGTGTTGTGTTCCTGCTGGTGAGTAAGGTTTGCAGAGCTCAACGAGTTGGGTTTAGGGTCGACAACGCGCATGTAACTCCTCTGGAGTTGCAGGCGTACATAGGCTACGGAGACTGCTTACTATCAGGCGGGCCGTATGCTTGTTTGCCACCGACTTACTATAAAAAAAAATGTCCTCACACTCCCTATCTATTTTACAACTGTCTTTATCATTCTTGTCAGGTAGTGGACGTGCCTGCGTGGGCGCTGGGCACGCTCCTGCGGTGCGCGCGCGCCGCGCTCCCGCAGGGCTGCGAGCTGCGCGTGCACGAGCACGCCGTCGAGCACGAGGAGATACGATACGTGCCCGACAACCAGCTGCTCGAGCTCAAGCAACAACTTGAGGATATGGGCGGAAGCCGCGCCGAGAAGAAGAAGAGGAAGTAGACTTGTAGGTTTATGTAGATAGTAGGTCTAATAGATTAATAAAGTTTTTTTGTTATATTGTCGTTTTATTTCTTACAAAGAAGTTATGATACGGTCGAGGAAATTTATTCTTTAGCAGATTACGGTTCACTTTACATTGGACTGCTCATAGCATAAGTATGTACAACCAAATTTACTTGAACCGCAAAGTGCTAAAGAATCATTACCTCCACCTGTGCCTCCACCATACAAATATTCGGCAAAGTGTAATGAGTCATTTTGCTTTTTTTATCACGCTGAAATTCCACCATGCGGTACTGATATGCCGTCGCAAAATTACCAAAATTGCGAAATTTGAACTTGGAAAAAATCAAAAAAATTTGCCATTTCCAAAATGAAAGTTTCCTGTGATTATTTCCTGAAATTTCCAAGAACTGTTGAAGTTTTTGGAAACATTTTGCAACTAGCATATCTGATATACTATACCGCCATCCCCATAGCCTCCTGAGTCCCAGAAGCCCTTATAAAGGTTTTATTCTAAAACGTAATTTTCGCTTTGATTAATAAGTTACAAATTTAAAAACGAAACTAACGATTCTAGGACTTAAAACGATAGGTATTTCACAGGTACCTAAGTACTCGGTTACCACTTAATAATGACGCTTGGTTTTGGATTATATGGGACTATTAAGTGCAAACAAGTTCGATGCAAACTGCCTGCGTACGGGCGTATAATTTCGGTTCAGTTCTATATATTTGCGAGTTTGATAACGAAACCTTAAAAATAATGGATTGTTTTAAGGCTTCTACAAACGTTACAACAAATGTCAAGCGATATTAGATTTCTGGATAACTAGGTGCAAGTAATTCAATCGGTGGATCAAATGTCGCAATTTAGAGTTACACCAGGCTAAGTTGGCAGCGATTTTGATAGCCCACACTGTGCAAGTGTTATTTAAACGTCATACTTTCATAGAAGTTTGTGCTGTGCAAGCCTGGGCTATCAAAATCGCTGCCAACTTAGCTTGGTCTAACTCTATCGCAAATCGCATGTGATTATTGATGAAGTTTGTAGAAGCCATTATTTATATTTAATCTAGCCAGCCTCTGAGAACTAATTTTGCCTTTTGTTCATACATAACAATAAAACGCTGCACAAAATAGTAAAGTAACAACGTAATCGTTTTAGCGGATCACTTATTATCTGTATTCGTCTAATAATGGCTCTGCAAAGCTAATAATTTCGTGGGACGCGCTCGGCCTTGGCTGGCCATTTTTATTCTTTATCTTATTACGCGCGACAACTCGTAAATAAAGACTGCTAAGTTGAAAGTTAAAGTTGCTTTCCTCGTTATACTTAAGTGTAATTTTAAGGTACCTATATGTAAAGTCGAGCCCCTTTTTTAATTAACATCTTGATTCGGGAAATTACGAAAAGTTTAAAATGTCAGGTAATTCCAAAAATTAACTCTAATATGAAGGAATTATGGGTGATTTTCGGAATTGGTCGAAATTTTGAAATAGTCGAATATACCTAGAATTAGCCGAATATACCTCTTAATTCTTAATTTATTAGATTGCACGTATTCCTTGTTATAGGCAGGTACAGTCAGCGTCAAATACTCTGTAGCAGTCAAAGTGGCCAAATAGTTCGGTACACCATACTAAATATATGGTGTACCGAACTATTTGGCTACTTTGGTTGCTACAAAGTATTTGACGCTGACTGTACTACTGAAGTATATACTAATATTCGCTCTCCACGACATTACGACATGGACAAAAACAGTCCGCACTCAAACCGCAGTCTTGTAAAACTAAGTAGAGCTCTTCATATTTAGACTCGTAGAACACTAACCAGCAATCTTCGACTTAAAAGTAAAAGTACTCACATAGTCTCGGAAGTTTTAAGATTAAAACACTAACTTTGCTTGTAGATTGACGCTCTCTACCATAAACTTGTCTCTGCTGTGGCTTACTCTCGCTGTTCCGAGCCAGCGTTGATGTTATCGTGTCCGCTGGAAACCGCGGAGATCAAACACATTGTCGGCGCATCTGAATCTTAATGCGCTTTAACATATTCATTGCCAACGTTTTTGTAGCGCTACGCTAGTATTAGCCCATCCAGGGTTTTCCCGCTTTGTGAAAGAACGCGACTACGGACCGAGGACCGGCGAGCGGGTTCCTGGCACTTAACGTGTTAAGGCGCTATCACATTTTCACATTTTAGCGATACAAAGCGACGCGACCACTGAGATTGCCCGCACCTTGCTCACGGAGATTTCGCCGCGTGATGGAGTTTTATTTCCAACTAGCTTCTGAATGCAACTTTGTCTGCTTGGAATGATGATGATGATGATTGATAAAAACTATCCCACGTCCAGCCCTGGGCTTGAAACTATCTCCATACCAAATTTAATCTAAATCGGTTCAGCGGTTTAAGCGTGAAGAGGCAATGCCGGATTTAGAGGTCTGGAGGCCTCGGGGTAACAAATGAGTGGAGGCCCTCTGGCCCCAAATTATTTTCCAAATATAATGGACAATTTTCCGAAGTCTCTATTGTGGGGCCCCTCTTTTGTGGAGGCCCCGGGGCTGTCGCCCCGGTTGCCCTCCCCTAAATCCGGCCCTGTGAAGAGGTAACAGATAGAGTTACCTGCGCATTTTTGCAATTAGTCTATTGTACAGAAATCATTTCATCTCAGAACCACACTTTTTGGGTTGTTCTTACTGTTGTTAGTCCGGATCGTTAGCAATTCGATCCAATAATGCGTCCGCTCGCAAACCAAACCGCTAGTGCAGCGTGATAAAGTCCTTAGCTTAGGCCCTGTTCAGAATTATGAACCTTCAATCTCCTATATAATATTATGTTATTATAGGTATGTTTCGCATTTTTAACGAGATTCAGATTCGGTTAACAATTCTAATAAAATCTCCTTGGGATGTGTGAAGTGCGTTCCTTCTGGTTCCTTCTAAGTACAGTCGAGTTCATAAATATGTATACGTTTTTTCACCTTATTGCAATGGATTAAGGTGAAGAAATGTATACCTATTTATGAACTCGAATGTACCAATCATCAACCATACAAAATTACGTAAATAAATAAATAAATATTATAGGACATTATTACACAAATTGACTGTCCCACAGTAAGTTCAAGAAGGCTTGTGTTGTGGGTACTTAGACAATGATATATATAATATATAAATATTTATAAATAATTCATGGTCTTATCGCAATAGATATCGAATAAGTTTCAGACAACCCCCTGTGAGGTAGTTGACACTATTCAGCACGAAAAAACAAATGATGTCAGTATTACGTGATGCAGAAGCTGATGTTCAAATTGACAAAAAAGGTAGATATGTGTTTGGATATTTCATGAAACTCAAGGAAATTTTAGATTTTAAGTTTTGGTCTCTTATGGGTACCAAATCGTGAGATGCTCGTGTGAGATCTTTCTATGTAATAGATAAATTGCAATTTTGGAAACTATTCGTCGGTCACCACAGTTCTCACAAACATCTTTACAAGTCAACGTTCTAAAAATATATGTACACACCTCTAAGACACTGACTATAAGGTCGTGTACTTAAAGGGATGAAAGATACTCTGGCGCTCGAACGCAGCGAGAGCGCCAAGAGTCCGAGGCTGAAATGGTGCCTTTCAATCGAGTTAAACACTCTACTTTTCATTTCGAATACGAGGAAAGTAAAATACATGTGTTTAAAAAAAAACCATGACAAACTAATAAACTTTTACAGTATTTCCTGAGGGTACATTCAATGTACAACCTAAGTAAAAGTATCGTTTTTGATGGAATGGGGAGTTAAATATCACAATGGAAAACCTAATTAAAAACGCTTATGGTAAAAAAACCTACTTGGAAAGTAAAAAAAGCACTTTCTGCACATTTTGTAGAACAACAACGACCCACTTTCAGAGAATGAAAAATGAAAAAAAAAAAATGGTTTGTAAAGATATTTGTGAAATCGAGATCGACCGTATATTACCAACACATAGGAGTAAGCTGGTAAGATTAGCTTAGGTACTTTGAATGCGGCCTGTCTCGAGTCCGTGCGTGCAAGATGGACGTTGCATTACGTTGCGTAAGGTCAATTACAATTCGTGCAAATCCTAACAACGGGTGCATTTTCGCAACTGCTAGGAAAACAATGATAATTGCTAAGGTATCCACGTCCCCAGATGCGATCTAGGCGATACTTAACACATATCTTCAGGTGGTGAAGGACATGGTTGTTATTACCACTGAGAACCGAGCGTTCGCATTTATGTAACAGTGGTCTTCCTTCACATTGGATACAGTATCAGGCATACAGCTCCGCACGCCGCTCCGATATGCGAGGGGAACATCGCTGTAGGTACAGTCACGTCTAAAAAAATCTAAACGGACAAAGTGCCTGGAAGGTTGTCTGGAAGAGATCGCTCTGTAGCGATAAGGCCGCCTGTTGTTTACCTCTATCTTCATGTTTTTTATGTGTTTCCATGTACATTATTTTCAGAGGTTGTGCAATAAAGAGGATTTGTATTGTATTGTATTGTGCCAAAACAATTATACACTACCTTAATATATGGGCAATAAGGTCGCGTATACATGTTTTTGGCACTTTGTCCGTATTCATATTTTCATAAGTGACTGTATATATTATGTATATGTTATTATTATATGTGAACACCTTGTAATACCATGGTTGGCATTCAATAAATGATATGATATGATATGATATAAGTACATGCGCTTTGTGAGGGTTTTAAGGCATGAGGGATAAACAAATTTTGCCACTGCCTCAAACAATTTTTCTCCACACCAACGCGAGGAAAATACTAACTGTAAAACATGAAACAAAATCAAATCCAAACGAACGTTATTAAATATTTATTATTCAAAATCATCATTTAAAAGTCACTTCTACCAGCCAACATAAGGAAACAACTCAAACTCTGCATGAAATTACTTTGACGCTCTTGTGGTAAAATGCAACTACCTATCAGGGAGCCTACCGCGAACTACGTTCGACGGGTTGCCTCCCTTTCACGCTTACGTACGAATTTACTAGTGCGACAGAGAGGCAACACGTCGAACGTGGTTCGCGGTAGGCCCTCAGTTTGTGAACAATCAAGAGAGCCTACGCTACGAACGTAGGCCTAAGATGGTCGCCTCTTTATGATTTGTCACCATGCCTGTCACGTTCTAACAAATATGTAAGTGCGAAAGTGACAAGTGATAAAAATGGAACCATGCTGCTACCGGCGTGGTGAAAAAATATATAGCATATCATCCGGACAGTAAAGAACAGTCGTTTGAAACGTCATTCATCAAAATTGGCTGAGTAATGTAAAGTTTGCGTAAACAAAGACCACACTTTGTACTGGTTAGTCTTTATTTGGGAATAGGACTTAAGCGATGACTAAGCGACCTATGCGTTCAGGATGATGTTTAAGTGGCTACTTATCATAATGTGACACACGCGTGCTTGTTTTATCAAACTAACGTTTGTCAATATAGAGGGACCGTGCGCGTTGGAGGGTCTGCCATTTTGTGGTCCTGAATCGGAATCATAAACATGTAAATTGACACTTCACGCCAAAGCAAGTGCTATCTACCGTTCTCGTATGTTTTCTTGTGCCTAGGTTCTGCCATCTTGTGGGCTACATTGGAAGCATAAACTTCACATTTACACTTCGCGCCTAAAATCTGACGTCTCCTGTGCTGCCACCTTTATGCACGCTCATATCAAACTAAAAAGTTTAGTCACCAATGACAAGATAAAGAAAAGGGGGATGCTAATAATTTTAGCAAAATCTCCATTTTTCTTTTCGTTTGTTTTATAAGCTGGAGCTATAAAAACGAATTACAGACATAAATATAGTTTCATTACAATCCAACACGTAGTTTTTATATGAGAACGAAACTCTGTTTGTATAAGGTGAACTTTGGCCGAGCTTGCTGCGGACTCAAGCTTAGAAGATTAATTCTACGTTTGCGAAATTGAGTGTCTATCCTTTAGGTTTGTAAAGGCCAGTGGTTCTGCACAAACTAATGCCCTGCCCTTCCCTATTTGCCCTACAAACACTCACTAAAACCAACTTAAACTCTTGCAACAAAACTTTTACAGCAAAGCTTTATGCAATCTAATAAACGGATCTAAGCATCAGACTCGATCAATCAGCGGTGGGAGCGATCCATTATATGCACTGTGAATGACCGGTGGTCGTTGCGAAACTGCCACTTCTAGCTACTAAGTAATTAGGTGTATGGTTCCTGCATCTAAACTTCATCGCAGCTTAAATGGGGCAAAGTAATGTTAAGATTACACGAATCTAGCTGCTCTCACATAATCGAAGTTTACGCTCTCATTTTTTGAAGAAAATTAACCCGAATATGGGCAATAAGGGGAAATAATTCGTGTAGTTTTGTAAATTGGTACAATTATACCTTGTGGTGTCTAGATGAATATACTAAAAGTCCTCGAGGGTGGGGGTTGTGCTGATGGTGTGGGTTTATTTTTACTCTACGATCAATAATTTAGGAGCTACAGGGTGTTTAAGTTTACAAAGAGATAAAAAATAGTCGATTTAAGAAAACGTCGTTTTTTCGTAATTGCTTATCCTAACTCACATTTTTTGTTTAGAATAAGCAAGCTTAATTACCTACTGAACAAATTAAAAAAAACCGGCCAAGAGTATGTCGGGCCATGCTCAGTGAAGGGTTCCTTAGTTACTCGTCCGTCAAAATAGACTTTTTGCAAACCCTCAACACAACCCCCAACCTCGAGGACTTTTAGTATGTTTATCTGGAGACCACAAGCTATAACTATACCACTTTACAAAACTACACGAATTATTTCTCCTGATTTTATTAATTTTCTTGAGTTAATTCTAAAATAACATGAAATTTGACTCATACATTATGGCTTCTCTACGCGATGGCCCAGCGAGATGGCCGTGCGATATGGTTATGGCTTATCTACACGCGATGGCTCAGCGCTGGACCAGCGAGATGGGTTATTACCACTATTTACCACCAAGTTGTTACCAGTGGTAACTCCTGGGAAAAAAAATCCTCACCTTTTACCAATGGTAACTACTGGGAAAAAAAATCCCACTAGTTACCGACAACTCGGTTTGGTGGTAACTACTGGGATTTTTTCCCAGTGGTAACCACTGGTAAAAGGTGAGGATGTTTTTTCCCAGTAGTTACCACCAAAATTTTGTTAGAGTTCAATAGTAATAAAAACAGTAGAAATAGTAAAGCATAAATAAAGAGTGCTTTAATACATAGTTATAAGTCGATTAATGTTTCAGTTACCTAACTACTTTAAAAGTGATCAAAAATATTAATACCGGTGCAAGTGTATACAATTAAAAGTTAAAGAGAAATTAACGTTTGGCTGAAATGTATCTATTCATTGTAAATTGAATTAATTGTGACGTGATCTATGAAACCTGGATCTTTTGTCGAGGGCGCTTACGCAGCACTGCGTGGCGCAGCGTTGTATTTATTTTATATTATATAGGAGCATCGCTGATAATGGCGTAAGCGCCATCGACAATAAGGTCTGTTTGAATAAATAA
Organism: Cydia pomonella; assembly: GCF_033807575.1. NCBI lineage: Eukaryota > Metazoa > Arthropoda > Insecta > Lepidoptera > Tortricidae > Cydia > Cydia pomonella. The sequence goes on from NC_084704.1 coordinate 32,421,045, forward strand.
CGTCACAATTTGAACGAACGAATAAACAAATCAATCAAAGACCGACTATTTTTGATCACTTTTAAGGCACTTTACTGAAACAGTAATCGATTTATAATTCAATAATGACTAATTAACTTATAATTAATTCGACTTTTTAATAATTATTGATTAAAGCACTATATTTATACCAAAGTTGGTGGTAACTACTGGGAATATTTATTAAAGCACTCTTTATTTATGCTTTACTATTTCTACTGTTTTTATTAGTATTGAACGTTAACCAAATTTTGGAGGTAGCTACTGGGAAAAAAAATCCCACCTTTTACCAACTTGGTTTGTGTCAGTTACCACTGGTAACAACTTGGTGGTAACTAGTGGGAATAACCCAGCGTGGCCATGCGATGGTTGAGAGCACGCATTATGGAATGGGCCACGTGTAGTTGCGTACGCACCATCGTTAGCTCACTACCTTTGATGTGCGGTGAACACCGACACCGTGGCCCTCCCATTGCCATCCAGTCTCGCCATAAGCGATCGCATCCGACACCACTACCCTCTCTACACGCCTGGCCCATCTTAGTGGGCCAGTATGATGGCCCATCGTATAGAGGAGCCATTAATTTTTTATTTTTATTTATTTTTATTTAATTCGAATCCATAATAGATCCATAATTGTTAGTAGTTACAACAAATCTTAAAATTAATTAAGGTTAGTGACATACAAAATAATAATAATAATATTAAAGTACGTAACACATATATTAGTGGAAGCCGTACGAGCCCAATATCAAAGAAAACCGTAAATCGATGTACAGTTTAGACATTTGGCACACGCATACTACTCGTAGAGGTCAAAACAGAATTTTTGATACAGAGCGCCGAGTAATTTTTTTCTATAGGTATGGGATTTTTTTCAGAAACCTATCGTGTGGTATCATATGAAAGGGGTTATTAGGCGATTCTAAAAATATAGCACATCATTACATTTCAGTTTTTTTTTTTAATTAAAAAAAAAAAAATTTTTTAAACATATCAAGTTTGGGCTCCTCCAGATACGATATGGCTGATTTTTTTTTGTACACTATACCACAACTGTTACGGGATATCGTCATATCTAAACCCAAGAAAGCAATTTGGAAAGTAATTTCATTTAGTATGATTTTATTTATTTTTCAATATTACAAAGTGACACAGCTCTACATTAGTAGGTACCTATTTTAAGAGACTTACGGAACTGTACTGCAAATACAGTACATACTTGATTAGATTGGCCACAAGATGAGCACATATTCTGTGAATGAATGGCCAGTATTTAGGACAAGTGGGCGAGGTACCGAACCGGCGGGCGCTCCCTTCGTCATTCAAGACGATACAGGGGGCATTATGATGCTGACACAGAATTGTTGGCAGTTCGATTATATAGACGCATAGATTTCACCTATTTCATGGGGTTTTTATTGAAGGCACACTGAAGGTACAATATAATTACATACATTTTGCGTGAAATAATGCAAGATTTCATAGGTGGGCTGACATCAGGTTGGCGGGTGGACCTTGTTTTGAGCCTAACTTGTTTTAGAGATGGATATACTGATTTCTAATAAATGTTTACAGAGGTATACTGAAGGTACAATATAACTGCATACTTTTAGTTCGGTACAATGCAAGATTTTATAGGTCCACCCGTCATTAATTTTTTGTTAAATATCTCGTTTAAGGGAGAGGTAAACTACACTGGTTTATATTAAAGGTACACTGAGGTACACAGAAGGTACAATATATTTATAAATATTTCGTTGAATGAAAATAAATTAAGGTTTTTGGATTATTGCAGAAAGTATTTTCGTAGTAAAAAGACGCACAAATCCCTGCGTAAGACTACCTTATGCTTGTAATGTACATGATACTTACTAATAGCCTGTTTGGCCTATTCTGACAGAATGTTAACTAAGGAACCCTACACTGAGCATGGCTCGTCATGCTCTTGGCCTAATTTTTCATAACTAGTTCATCTATTTAGCTTATTAGTAGAAAGTAGTATAACATTTATTTTAACAAACTATGCTATATTATATGGCTGAAGGGACAGAATAACAACAACCAAATTTGATACAACTGACGTCATAAACTGGTACTAGGTACTTTTCATTCAAATCACATCTTACGTGTAAAATCGGCCAACAAAATCCGAGTGGGCATTTTGTAATGTATGCAAATTAGCGCACTAATGTTATCTACTTAGCTTAATCTAAGACAAATGGTTATTTAGTGTGGTAATACCTAGGCTTGATATTTATTTGTACATATTACATATAACGTCTAATTTACTAGACGAGCTTGCATTCGTAGATCGACCAACCGAGTTAAACGTAACTAACAATCTTAGTAAGCTACATAGTAAACGTTTACCTGTTTATCCTGAAGACTTTGGCTTTTGAAGCAGTGTTATTAAATTAATAGTTATTCTATGCAATCTTACGACATACCCAGACAAGTTGACATACAACATTAGGTGCTCATATTTGGAATAGTACTTGTTTATTAATTTGCTTTGCAAGACTAACAATAAGTATTAGGCAAATAAATACAATTCATACAAACATGTATGAGTATATCATCGTCTTTACCGTAAAGATAATTTACACTAATCATACTTAAGAGATTGTAATAGCTTTATGGGGTTGTATGTTGTATTCCACCTATCTAATTTCTTGGTCCAGTGTGTATTTGTGTCTAAAATTTTGCTTAATGAGAGAGTGTGACGCAATGCACATTGGACCCAGAAATTGGACAGGTGGAATACCACCTTTAGGTATGAATTAATTTGTAAAACCTACCTCTAAGTAGTCAGCCAAGTCGTAATTGCTGACAAATTAGTTTATGATTATTGGCGAGCGGTATTAAAAATTTGTAGCTAAGACCGTTTAAACATAGTAAAAGAGAACTTTAGAAATATATCTGCTATTTTGGGTCTTATATAAAAATGCTTAAATTATATACATTCAAAGCATTTAATGTACCAACTTTATATTTCGATTAATTCATTAATTATGTCGAATAATCACTTTCAGTATACTTAAAGTAAGTGTCAATTAAAAAAGTTTTTGGCAAAATTTCATTTTTGATACAAGCTTTTATCGCTGACAGTATTTTTCTTTCCACAGGCAACTAATACTCATAGAGCCAATTCTAAAAACCCCAAACACAATTAGGTTGCGTTGTTTTATCACAGAGTTCCTATGTCCACCTCTTGTCTCCATCATCAGATCAGCTCGATGGTACCATAATATTGCATTGTCACCCGACTTACATATGTATGCAAATTTTCAGCTCTATCGGAAACCGGTAAGTGGATCAAATTTAACTTGCAAGATTTGATTGCAAACAGACAACGGTCAAGTGAAAGTAAATAAAAGCTTGTAATAAAATAAATATATGTCTAACGTGCCATATAATTAAAATTCATGTTTATTTCGTAAAACAAGCGATAATAAGGACGGTATATACATGATTAAATTTAATCGGTGATCAGGAACCAATTTTTCTAATTCAGTCATCGATGGCTATCACCTTTAACTATGCGCCCTAGTAAGTAGTAATAGTAGTAGTAAAAAAATTGGCTGTTGCATACATTTCGGCTGGTCCGATGTTGATATTTTCTGAGACAGTAATTTTTTTTCGCGATTTCAGGGTTGGTCCCATAGTTGGAGGTTCCTGATCACCGATTTTTCATCGCGTATTATACGAGACTATATTCAGGATGTAAGCATTTCAAGAACTATTTACGTCATCAGACATTTAAAGTTTATGTAAACGGAAGTCAGTAGGTACTAATAGTGAGAGGTATATTGATTATATGATTACGTATCTTCCACTTAAATAAATATTAAAAGAGCTTACGTACCTTTAGTCAAGCAAGCTGGTGCTTCAAAGTTGAAATAATGATCCATAATTTTGACTAAATGTAACTTTAATTCTTATTATCTAGAAGTGAAGACTCAAATTACATCGAGAATTCTTGTAGATATTGTTTATCTCAAAGAATCGCTACATTTTTGAAATGCGCAATAAAATTATCTTGGGTCAAAATAAATGTTATGAGCTCTTACAAGATGGAGATGGTCCATAAGTTCAATGAGGATAGCAGAGCCGTATTTTTTGTCATCGTTTATACGTGTTTGGACAGCTATAGTGGAGCCTTTAACCACGTATAGTACGATGAATTTTGTCGACAATTTACTCCGCCATACGTATTTTGCACCCCTTTGAACTTTTATGGCGCCAAACATGCGCGAGCACTTGCTAAATTAACCAATATCTTTGGATTTAGAAACAGTAAAGGAGTGCAGTTATAAATGGTTGACAAAAAAGTAGATATGGGGGTGGGTAAATCGTCCATAAAATTCATCGTACTCGTACTATGCGTGGTTAACGGCTCCACCATAGCTGTCCGAAAACACATTGTATAGGAAGGTAATTATTTGAATTCAGAATTTCATAAATGCTATTTTAATGGCATACCTACTTATTATTGTTGAATTATTTCTGTGTTGAATACTCTTTTACATTACTACTGTACTATATTTTCAACACTTACTCGTTGAATGGAGCAAACGACATCAACGCGTTCTCGCAAACTGTTTCCACATTATATAATAATACCTTAATAGCTTGTAGTATTATTCGTTTTGTTAACCCGTAGAAAAAATATGACAGCAGCAGTGGCCTAAATGCGGTTAAAATCTTTAGTTCATGTCACGATTATAAAATACTATTACATATGGTGCTACTTTCCCGCACTAGTGCGGAAAAAGCACTTTCCGTGCCTATGTCGAAAATTTAAAGGTCCATGTGTACTATAAAACTTAGTACGAAATACATGCTAATAGGTAATTCGCTACTCGTGTCGATTTAAAACACTCTCTTCGCTCGTGTTTAAATTTGTCATGCACCACTCGTTTTAAATTTCCTACTTTCCGCACTTGTATCGTAAATATTTGACAGGTCTATCGCGACATAATTCATTTAGGTAGCTACTTCCTACCTACAGCTTCAAAAGTGCATACGCACTCAATTAATGAAACTTTAGTGGGTATGCACTTTTGCAGCTCGCTGTACCTTAACTATTTAGTGAAAACTTCTCGTCCGAGTGGTGCTCTTGCTAATTATAATCTTTTAAAGTTTTAGACTCCTATCACAAATAATAAGTTTTTGGCAAAAAAAAATTTGGTACAAAGCATTTATCGCTAACTGTACTTTTCATTCCACAGGCAACTAATACTCATCGGGATAATTCTAACAACCCCAAAAACAATTCGTTTGCGTTGTTTTATCACAGAGTTTCCATGGCAATCTTCTGTCCCCATCACCAGATCAGCTTCCATGTCAACATAATATTGCATTGTCATCCGATTTACATATCGTCAGGTGACAAGCAAAACTCACTAATTACTAAAAAATAATTAAACAAAAATCAACCTTATTCTGGTAGTAATATGGTTCATTATGGCTGAGAACTTGTGGTGGTAATTAATGAGTTTTCCTTGTCACCAGACGATATGTACCTATGCAAAATTTCAGCCCAATCGGAAATCGGGATGAGGTTCAAATTTAGCTTCTAAGGTTTGACCCACACTAACAAAATAACATACATAGTGTAATGTTATGGACCATATACATAGTACAGTCAGCTGCAAACATATGTATCCAGAGAATCGTCTCATAAATATGATACTACACTCTTATTACTCTATGGGACATATTTTTGAGTAAGATGTGTACACCCACATTTTTACACTTGACTGTACTAACAGGGCAAGTTAAGAAAAAATAAAAAGCAAAATAAGAAACCACGCGCCTGGATTTTCTAGCTACATATTTAGTTACTTGGTCTCGGCTCAGATTTGAAAACTGAGAGCGGCCATACTTGCACAACCCGCAATAGGTATAATTGAGTATCTGAAATAAAATACGGCGCGACTACGACATAGGATATCACTTACACGACTCTCGTTAATCCGAAACTCGAAGGACTTTTAAAATATTACGAAATAAAGAGAGTTTGAAGTATTCAAATGTTTTGAAATTGTTGAGAAAAAAAACGATTATCTCCTTTTTTCAGCAGTCGTCATACTCATATCGTCAAGCATTTATAAGTAGGTACTTGTACTCTAACACAAACTTTTAATTTGAATTGTCGAGTGTATGACGCCTATGAGTTCGAATTAACGCGTCGTTTTCTTACGTAACGATGATTTTTTTGTTCGAATTACCAAGTGCTTACAATTTTTTTCGAAATATAAAGGAATCTAGGGAACTCGTTTTAACTTGGAATTATAGAAAGGTTCGAATTATCGCTGGTTTGAATTAACGAGAGTCTACTGTATGTGCAATTCGTAATCTGGCCGTGAGATATTGCACTTGTACTAGCGGGCTGTGGAAAAACTCCCAGCGGTTGTAAGACATTTGTAAAAATAGGATTTTTTGTTTAGCCAATTAAATCATAAAATGGATTCTGTTTAATAATCACACAATCTAAGTTAATCATCAGAACGATAGTTATTTAGTTTACTTGAATTGTGTAAATAAATAAATAGAATTCTTATTTTAGCCATCTTAGTATCAGGTGGTCAGTAATAGACGGTATACCCTACCGTTTTTAGGGTTCCGTAGTCAACTAGGAACCCTTATAGTTTCGCCATGTTCGTCTGTCTGTCTGTCTGTCTGTCCGAGGCTTTGCTCGGTGGTCGTTAGTGCTAGAAAGCTGAAATTTGGCATGAATATATTATTATAAATCATTAAAGCCGACAAAGTCGTACAATAAAATCTAAAAATTTAATTTTTTTTAGGGTACCTCCCCTACACGTAAAGTGGGGGTGAAATTTTTAGAGTAGAGGGGTATCGTTGGAAAGGTCTTTCAAAACTAATAGGGGTTTTCAAGAAACATTTTTTGATAAAGTGAAAATATTCGGAGATAATCGCTCCGATAGAAAAAATAAATGTGTCCCCCCCCCCTCTAACTTTTGAACCATAGGTCCAAAAAATATGAAAAAAATCGTGGAAGTAGAGCTTAAGAAAGACATTAAATAAAAACTATAGCGGACATGATCAGTTAAGCTGTTTTTGAGTTATCGCAAAAAGTTTTCCCTTCATAGTAAAAAGACTTACTTTAATTAGGTACTGATTATGCAAATTTGCCTATTTGTTTAACTCGGGTGAAAGGTACCGTTTCATCCCTTGGTTAACAATTTACTATACTTTAAGCTCCAGTTTAGCTTATTGTGACGGAAGAGTAACTACGGAACGCTACACTGAGCGTGGCCCGACATGCTCTTGGCCGGTTTTTGTAAGTAATTCCAGCGTAGCTGCTTTTTCAACGCATCCGAATCAAATAAATTTAATATTGGTGATTGATGAAGTAAAGTACTGTCTGCAATAAAAGCTTGTACCAAAAAAGATTTTTTTGCCAAAAACTTATTTTTACCTAGGCTTTAAGAGCGTTCGCGACATTTCTGTATACATATAGGTACTTAGAGACGTAGCGACTCCCCACAGGGCCTAGCCAAAATAACGATCGTAGATACGAGTAGAAAACGTCAATCGAAACTCAAATAATTCATGGAAGCGCACGTGAGTTTTCGTAGCATCTGATATGATCCCGAAAAATTTTTCCTTTTCGTTTTGCATTTGTCGATGTACGATTATCATCTTGGCTCACAGTTTTAAAAATACTGGATTATTATCGCTTAGCTTTCCGCGCTTTGTTTGGCCGCAGCCTCCGGTGACAGTTCACATGTTAAGTCTGCCGTAATAGCGTGACGTCATCGAGCGATGAGTTCAGCGAAGTGCAAGATCAGCATGCTAATGCTGACCACGAGCGTTATGAGAAAGGTATCACCCTGAGCGGGGATTTCGGGGCCGTGATTACTGCGATTCGGATTATAGGTTTACGAATGTACAAGCGGATCTACTTGAACTTTAGATAATTAGTAGGTAAGTGTAATTAAGATTATAAATGCTCTTCAAGAATAACAATGCAATTGTTTTTTCATCACACTTGCTCGAAAAAGATCTTATTTCATGCAGGTGTGCTGAAGGACAAAGGCCTATTTTGTTCCCGAGGGAGTTATGGATTGTGAAAAAGGGAGAGGAGAGATATAGCTTAGCTAGGGAGTTATAGCTTTTTTATTTATTAAGTCACTTATTCCTACAAACCAAGTAGCACAAATGAGTTTTACTTTTAAAATACTGACGTTTATAATTGAATAATTTGATTAATTTAACAGCCATTTAAAACATTTTTACATAATTCATTTTTATTCGTGGCTGAATGCCGAATAGGCCTTCGATGCCTCACCTGCCAAGAAATTCCAAAATGGCGGACGAATGTTTGATATGTCACCGTATTTAAGAATTATTTCGCTTCGCAAGTGTGATGAAAAACATTGTATGTAACTCTGGGGGTAAAAATATTGCAAACTCGGGTCTTTAATTCCCCCCAGGCTGCGGCTGTCGGGAATCACCACCCACGTATCCTTTCACTTACCCCCCTCGTTGCACAATGTACTATTATAGCTAAAACTGAAGGGGAAGTCAGCCTTATCATAAAAAAAAATTAAAGCTGAAATTCGAGGCACGAAAATTTGAGAAAAAAAACGCTTGACGACTTTATTTCATTTGTATTTCTTCTTTAATGTTTATACAGAATGTTTATTTATTAGTCACCTGCAATAATTTACGGGCTGAATATATCGGTCAAACTGAGCAACTTTTAGTATAGGACCAACCCCGAAATCGCCAAAATAAAATTGACTCTCCCATAGAAAATGTCAAGGCAAGGCAGAAAAAATGTATGAAACAGACAATTTTTTTCGCGATTTCGGGTTTGATCCCATAGTAAAAGTTGCTCGGTATGATCTATATATTCTCCCCGTAAATTCCCTCCTTAGGGAGTTATAGCTTTTTTTTAGATACCCCCTAGGGAGTTATAACTTTTTTATTTATTAAGTCACTTATTCATACAAACCAAGTAGCACAAATGAGTTTTACTATTCTATATAGATCTATATATTCTCCTCGTAAATTATTGCAGGTTACTAATTAAACAGCCTGCATTTATAAGGATGTCTCGGAATTGCAGGCGTCCATAGCCTACGGCGATCGCTTATCACCAAGCGGGCCGTAAGCTTGTTTGCCACCGACGTGGTATTCATAAAATGCCAAATCAAAACACAGTAGATACCAAGAACACGATCCCGTAGGCCCTACAATTTATTATTGTAGGTGTGGGCAATTGGGCATGTTTAATAATTATAATTTGTATGAGTTATATCTATCCTCAGGGCAAAGGCGAAGGCGATAATTGAAATATTTCAATTGAATTTCTTGTAAGCACTCGAGTATTGGATCGTACAAGATGTACACAGGTACATTATAAGTAGAATTGGACTAAACATTTTCCAGAAAGAAAATTGAATTTGCTAGTAGAATGATCCTTAGGTAGTAGTTCAGTATATAATACTTATATGTATTAACAATTTGATATGCTGTTGAAAAATTTACTTTAAGATAAATTTTCGACGGGAATAAACTCTTTGAAGCGTTTAAAATACACTAAACAAAGTTTAAACAAATAGCTCAAAATTATTTCTTTTTGTGGAGCCTTTCTTATACCCACACATACTAACAAGACCACGTCAATCAAGTTTTAAAAAATTATACTTCTTTTATCAATTTTATATTCTGCTTGATCTCTGTTTGGCTCAATAGTCAACTGGTAGAGAATGCCTTCTGGCATTAAGTTCGCCTTTTGTAAAAAAAAAATCTTTGCAATAAAGTATAAATACTTATACCTACGTATTATACTTTAGATACGCTCGATATGACTATTTGGTCGTCATAATGAAGCTTATATTACAGACATTCACGCTCAATATTCTCAGGCTATTCACCTATTACCTAAACTAGAACGCATTGTAATAAATAACCATCTGCATCTAGTACCAAATGAACAAACGGGTGATTTATCACCAAGACCAATCCATCAACAGATCAGGGTGCGTAGCCAGATGCCAGTCGTTCCCGCTCCGTAGCGTAGCGTAGTTATCTCTCTATCACTCTTGCATATTAGTGCGACAGAGCCAGTTGCGTTTTGATCGCTACAGAGCGTTAATGATTGGCATCTTGTATACGAATGCAGCTAGTCATATTCACAGTCGACGTAATTAGCGTGTATAGCCGCCATAAAAATACGAGTGATCGGAAACATTCGAATGCACAAAAGTTCAAGATATAATTTAGAGCGAAGGCCGCGGAGGCGGGTGAAGACTAATTATTAACGTTTGCTTCCAAATAATATGTGGCAACCAGTAAGGTCAGCTTTAGAATTGTGATGGTTTGACCAGATACGGCTAACATTATGTACACGAAAATGTATGTTTTTATGCTTTGTACAATGTACATCAGCAATGTGAGGCCGGAGCGAAGTAGTAGTGAGATTCGCTATTAAAAACATTACGTAAATTGACATTGGAAATTGGTTTAGAAATAATAAAATTTTATTTACAATAACAATATACATAATGGATATATACAGAGGATTACTATCTAGCTCAGTGGTACCTAACCTTTTCAGTACTGTTACCCCTTTGACCAACTAGGTAACTTGATTTTACCCCTCCTCTATAATTAATAATATTCTTTCTTAGAGATCTTTGTTTTCTTTGATTTGCTTATCACTCCTGTATAATACCAGTTTTACCCCCAGGTTAGGAACCACTCTTTCTTCTTCTTCCTCCTGCCCTTATCCCACGTCATGTGGGGTCGGCACAACATGTTCTTCTCTTCCATTCTCCTCTATCTTTCGTCACCTCAGCACTCACTCCTTTCTTTCTCATATCCTCTTTCACACAATCCATCCATCGTTTTTTAGGTCTACCATCCGCTCTCCGTCCATCAACATTCATTCCTAACATTCTTTTTCCTATATGGCATTCATCCCTCCTCATTAAATGCCCATACCACGCTAACCTACCACTCCTTATCTTCTCTGCTACCGGTGCTACTTTCAAACTTCCCCTTATATACTCATTCTTAATTCGATCCTTTCTCGTCACTCCACACATCCATCTCAACATTCTCATTTCCGCTGCGTGCACTCTTCTTTCATCCGTCACTTTCGTCGCCCAGCATTCTGATCCATACATTACAACAGGTCTCACGATCGTCCTGTAGATTTTCCCCTTAAGTTTAAGGGGCATTCGTGGATCGCAAGTTGTTCCAGAGACCTGTCGCCATTTCATCCATCCCGCATTTATTCTATTTTTCACGTCACGGTCGATGTTGCCGTCACTTTGGATCAATGACCCAAGGTACCGGAAATCGGAGCAGACTGGTAGGGATACACCGTCTAAGGCAATATGGGAAAAACTGGATAGACCACCGAAATCGCAGAACATATGCTCCGTTTTGGTTCTGCTTATTTTCAGTCCCACACTTTCCAGCTTTTCTTGCCATTTTCCCAGTCTGCTCTGGACCTCAAGTGCATTTTCTCTGACAAGAACAATGTCGTCAGCAAACAGCATACACCAGGGTGCTTCCTCCTGTATGTTCGATGTCAGAGCATCCATAACCAGGAGGAACAAATACGGACTTAAAGCTGACCCCTGGTGTAAACCTACCGCCACATTGAACTTGTCGGTTACTCCAGCTTCAGACCTGACGTGAGTACTGGCTCTATCATACATGGACTGAATAAGCCGCACATACTTCTCTGGCATTCCTTTTTCTCTCATAGCCCACCACAGAACCTTACGGGGGACTCTATCGTATGCCTTTTCCAGGTCCACGAACACCATGTGCAAGTTCTTTTGCGCAAGTCTATATTTTTCGCACAATTGGCGAAGTGCAAATATGGCGTCCGTAGTTCCCCGGCCCGGCATAAACCCAAATTGGTTCTGTGTTACCTCACTTTCTTCTCTCATTCGTCTCGCTACTACTTTTTCCCATATCTTCATACTATGTGACATGAGCTTTATTCCCCGATAATTGTTGCAATCCTGTACATCACCCTTATTCTTAAAGATGGGCACCAGCGAACTGTTGCACCATTCATCAGGGATCGCCTCTTCTGCGACTGCAACAACTTATTAAAGAATAAAGTCAGCCACTTCCATCCATCCGCTTTCAGAAACTTCCATACTTCCACAGGTATACCATCTGGCCCAACCGCTTTCCCATTCTTCATACCTTGCACTGCCAACCTTACTTCTTCTACAGAGATCTCTTTCACCATACCTATGTTACATCTATCATTTTCTAGCACTCCACTCCAATCATTCTCTTCGTTCATAAGTTTATTGAAGTAGTTCTTCCAGCGTTCTTTTATGCTTTTGTCATCCGTCAAAATCTTTCCTGCTTCGTCTCTCATACATTTCATATGATTTATATCTCTTGCAGTCTTCTCTCGTTCTCTTGCTATTCTGTAAAGGTCTTTTTGGCCTTGGGGGCTCTCCAGGAAATCGTACAATTTATCTTGTACCTTGGCCCTTGCGATTGCTATTGTTTTCTTAGCCTTCTTCTTACTTGTTAAATAAGCTGACCTCTTGATTTCTTTCTCTCTATCGTTCCCCTCTTCCACCTTTCTCCATTCTTTAAAAGCATTCTTCTTTTCTTTCAGAATCGTTCGCACATCTTCGTTCCACCACCATGTATCCCTGTCAATCTTTCCTTTCCCTTTTGTTTCCCCAAAAACATCCCTTGCCACACTTCTTAAACATACCGCCATTTCATTCCAGCAATCATTCGCTCTCATCCCTGCCATGTCACCCATTCCTACCATTTTATCGACTATTCTTTTCCTAAAATTTTCAGCTAACTCCCTATCACTCAATCTATGCCATTTTGTTCTAGGTGGGGGCTTCGAGTTCTTTTGCAAATGTTGTACTTTAAGATTTAAGTCTAGAATCATTAACCTATGTTGGGAAACTAGGCTCTCACTGGGTATTACTTTGCAGTCCTTAGCCGAATGTATTTTACTCCTTCTTAGAAGAAAGTAATCAATTTGGGTAGAGTGGTGGCCACTACGGTATGTAATAAGGTGTTGTTCTTTCTTTTGATAGTAGGTGTTCACTATAGCTAAGTCAAAGGCTAAGGCTGCTTCCAGTAGAGCCTCTCCCGCTTGGTTCCTGACTCCGTAACCACGGCCCCCATGCACTCTTTCATATCCGTCATTCATTCTTCCCACATGTCCATTAAAATCTCCTCCAATGTACATCTCCTCACATTCTGGTATTCCCATAATTACCACATCCAAATCCTCCCAGAATTTCTTTTTCAAACTATCATCACATCCAGTCTGCGGTGCATATACACTAATAACATTCAAAATCAAGTTTTCTATCAACAATTTAACGATAATTACTCTATCATTCACTCTCTTTACTTCCATCACCTTGTTTTTAAGCTCCTTATCTAACACTACACCTACCCCATTTCTTTTTCCATCACTGCCGCAATAGTAAAACTTATACCCCGTCCCAATTTCTCTTGCTTTCTGTCCCTTCCACTTCGTCTCCTGCAGACATGCTACGTTTATTCGTCTCCTTTCCAAAACATCCGCTAACTCTCTTCCTCTTCCAGTCATCGTACCTATATTCCAACTTGCAATCCTCAGTCTTATTTCCCGGACTAGCTTCTTACGCTGCCCCCGTCCCTGGTGCAGCAACCCTCGTCCATTTCTCACAGCCGCCGGGTGCTGCGCCTGCGCGTCGCCTGCGGGGTACGCCCTAGCATTATCGCATATTCTATCATCTGTCGTGCTCATGTTGTATAAGATTTGGCATATCTTTTTACGATCGGCCGCCTGCCTGACATCAACCCTCCTTGGGAATTCTTTGCTTTGATAAGGATAGATAGATTGGGAAAGGGGAAAAGGATGGATAAGGGTAGGGGTTTAGGATACTAGCGCCACGGAGACAGAGGGATGTGTGACACTAGCAGCTAGAGCAGTCCGGGGCCGCGTACCCGTAGTGATTCCAACCAGTTACCGGACAGATATAGTGGTGGATCCACCCTCTGGACAAGGTTAGGAACCACTCATTCTAGCTTAAATCGAAAATAGGCCCCTGAGGCATTGTACCAAGGATGCTGGCGGCATTTCCTAGTTGTATCGCAATACTGATGCGTTGTGCGAGGAAGCCGCCAGCTCTTCAGTTACATCAACCAGACGCTTCACGATTTCTGCATAAAACTTGTGCGTGCTGGGACCCCATGGACCTAGTTTCAACGCCAAATAGAAATGAGCAATAAAGTATATAAGATTCATACATTATACATGCCTCGAAACACCCCTCCCCCCCCTAATAGAGCTCAAATTATACATACAATGTATACCCCTTTGCGGCGTCTGCCCCCCTTAGGCCTCCAGCGATATCGACTTGCTCCCCCCTAGTTCACTGGCTGGCTACGCCCTTGAACATCAGTTAACTCTTTACGAGTTAACTATTAAGTAGGCGACATGTTCAATTGCAAATTTTGAATTAAGTAAATATCGCCACGCCACTTATCATAAAATTTAGCGATATATAGCAACCACGGCACTTTACGAAGCAAATAGAGGCCCTGGGGCCTAGCCAAGATGACAATCGTACATCGACAAACAAAAAGAAAAAATGTATCTAGATGACAGACACTACGAAAAGTCACGTGACTATTACCATACAATATTTTATTTCGATTGGTGTTTTCTATCAACGATAGCCATCTTGGCCAGGCCCCCTGGGTGCGTCGCCAACGTGCCAATCGTTAACGCTCAGCGAACGAATTTCAAGTTTCAACTATTACTGTCGCACTAATATGGAAGTGATTGAGAGAGATGACTACGATACGCTACGGAGCGTTAACGATGGGAACGTTGGCTAAGCACCCAGAGTACATTTTTAGGGTTCCGTAGCCAAATGGCAAAAAACGGAACCCTTATAGATTCGTCATGTCCGTCTGTCTGTCCGATTCTGTCACAGCCACTTTTTTCCGAAACTATAAAAGCTATACTGTTCAAACTTGGTAAGTAGATGTATTCTATGAACCGCATTATGATGTTTACACAAAAATAGAAAAAAAACAATAAATTTTGGGGGTTCCCCATACTTAGAACTGAAACTCAAAAAATATTTTTTCATCAAACCCATACGTGTGGGGTATCTATGGATAGGTCTTTAAAAATGATATTGAGGTTTCTAATATCATTTTTTTCTAAACTGAATAGTTTGCGCGAGAGACACTTCCAAAGTGGTAAAAAGTGTGTCCCCCCCCCCGTAACTTCTAAAATAACAGAATGAAAAATCAAAAAAAAATATACGATATACATTGCCATGCAAACTTCCACCGAAAATTGGTTCGAACGAGATCTAGTAAGTGGTTTTTTTTTAATACGTCATAAAAATTAAAAAAAAAATTTTTTTTGATCAAACCCATACGTGTGGGATATCTAGGGATAGGTCTTCAAAAATGATATTTAGGTTTCTAATATCATTTTTTTCTAAACTGAATAGTTTGCGCGAGAGACACTTCCAAAGTGAAAAAATGTGTGTCCCCCCCCCCTGTAACTTCTAAAATAACAGAATGAAAAATCTAAAAAAAATATATGATATACATTACCATGCAAACTTCCAACGAAAATTGGTTTGAACCAGATCTAGTAAGTAGTTTTTTTTAATACGTCATAAATGGTACGGAACCCTTCATGGGCGAGTCCGACTCGCACTTGGCCGCTTTTTTAGTTTTAACGTCATGCGGACCGTCGTCAGTACGGAGCGATCCGCACCGACTAAATGTATGAAGTTCATGTCCGCGCGGACCTGTCAGCCTAACTCTAAAACGCTCCCTGAACTTAATATATATCGGTCCGGTACGCGGAGCGATCCGTACTGACGGTCCGCATGACACTGAAACCAGCCTAAGTCATGATAATCATTCGACGACACAATTTTTTTAAATTGTGGTTTATGTTGAGAATGTGCCTCAACATTATTGTGATATTGTGAAACTTCGGCAGATTAAGCAGCCAATGTCGAAAACTCTGCTCACGGTCCGGAACTGCATTATCATCTGCATCTTACACAATTATATTAATGCATATAATAATTACTATATTGTAACATTTCACGTAATTAATATTTTTGAGCTATTAATGGTCCTTATTCACCACGATCGAGTGGGGTGGGGTAGCGCACATAAATAACTTGCTATATTTACGTACTTGTATAAAAAATATCAATAGAATAAAGACTAAGCTAACTCGTTAGCTTTTGCATAATTTCATAGAAGTTTGACGTTTAAAATAACACTTGCATATTCTGTGCTATCAAAATTGCCTTGGTCTTACTCTATTAACTAGCGCAAGTATACCACAAATAGCAAACAGTGTAAGTACGTAAAAATCTAAAGCGCATCTTCATATTTAAATTCAACCTGCATTTTATGCCATAATTTTCTAAGCGCTTTCGGCGTAATAATACTTTGGGCCTATTTGAATCGAAAAAGAACAAAAGGTGACATGATATGTGAACAATTCATATATCATGTCACCTTCTGCTCTTTTCGCGATTATATTAATCGACGATTAACTTTTTTAATCGATGAATTAGTCGATTAAAAAATTAATCGATTAATGCCCATCTCTGTGTGAACTCACGCTTATTTGCCCTACCAACTCACCATCGTCCATCACATAACAACCGTTATTGACATTGAAAAATTTGGTTAAACTTGAGATTCATGGCGCGTTAACACGTTAAACAATTGAACGATGAATATTTACCTTTAACCCGGCCTTCAGTGTGGGTGTGTGCAGTGCATGAAACCCCATGCTGAGTTCCGATGTGTTGACAATACAAAAAATCGGCCATGAACATGTCGGGCCATGCTCAGTGTAGAATTCCGTAGCTACCATTCTGTCAGAATAGGCTAAACGGGGCTATTAGTAAGTATCATGTACATTACAAGCATAAGGGAGTAAACCTTCTTCGCAGCGCTATGTACGGCTTTACTTTTTTAAATAACTCAGAAACGACTGAACCGATCATGTTCACTATAGTTTTCATCGAAAGTATTATGAATAACCTTTTGTTTTACGATTTTTTTTTTTTTGACCCATGGTTCAAAAGTTAGAGTGGGGAGGCATATTTTTTACAATGCACGATTTATGTAGGTCTCCATGCCAAATTGCAGCGGACATGGCAAAACTATATATTTAGAGTTAGTTGTTTTTTTTTTGTTCACGGAGTCGGCTAAAAAAAGCGGCTAAGTGCAAGTCGGACTCGCCCATGAAGGGTTCCGTACCATTTATGACGTATTAAAAAAAAAACTACTTACTAGATCTCGGTCAAACCAATTTTCGGTGGAAGTTTGCATGGTCATGTACATCATATTTTTTTTTAGGTTTATCATTCTCTTATTTTAGAAGTTACAGGGGGAATGGGGGGAACACGCATTTTACCACTTTGGAAGTGCATCTCGCGCAAACTATTCAGTTTAGAAAAAAATGATATTAGAAACTCCAATATCATTTTTGAATACCTATCCATACACGTATGGGTTTGATGAAAAAAATTTTTTTGTGTTTCAGTTCTAAGTATGGGGAACCCCCAAAATTTATTGTTTTTTTTTTCAATTTTTGTGTAAAAATCTTAATGCGGTTCATAGAACCCTAAAAATCTGATGTTAGTAGCAGTTAGATTTTAATCTGACGCCAATGTATTTTACGCAATGAGTGCATCTACGAATAGCTAACTTCTACATGACATGACGTTTTTGTTTTGATCCTACACATGTTTACTGACACACAAGGCTAAGATGAAAACGAACTCGCCGCCTTAACTTTGACCTCAATGTTAAGCATACAACGTACTTAACTTAATTATTGACGTAATCATGTTGGGAGATAACTACCGATCGGTAACTAATAAAAAACTTTTAAAATCATCTTAGCCTCGCCGTCAGTCTGTTTTCCGGCAGTATTTAATAAGCCATAAGATATTGAAATACATTTGTTTTCCGGTGGTTCTTGCAGTTGAGTAAATAAAATGAAATCAAATGTAAAAACCTTCGTTGTGCGGGTTGAACGACTCCTTTATGGCAGAAGAAGGCGCTGGCGAAAATTTTTAACATAACCAGCTTTTAAAACCGATTTAAAACCAATAAATAGTTATTTGTTTTACAAGGGGGCAAAGTTGTTGTTAAACCGCTCGTGCTAATATTGATACATTTGATACCCGAGCAAGTGAAAGATTCCGAGGAGTGGAATCTTGAGCGTTGCGAATGTTTCAAGGCACGACGGTTAAACTTTGGCTCCGAGTGAAACACATATTTTTTCATCACACCAACGCGAGGAAAATACTAACTATAAAATACCAAATAAATCAAATGCAAATGAATGTAATAAAAAAAATATCATTCAAAAGGCAATTCTACCAGCTAACATAAGGAAACCAATAAAATGCAAGTTCCATCCTTTCTCATTAGTTTTGAGCAATCAAAAGGGCTGTTTGGTATGGTGAAAATATTATTCTTTTATTATTATTCATAAAAAATTGCATGCAATGAATTCAGACTGTTGAAGAAAACAAGAACGGAACTAAATGAGATAATTACTTATTTTACGTTAAGCGATCTAACTATTTAATGCTTTGTCTGTTAAGATTACTGAGCCACTTATGTTCATAAAATAATTTAAAGTGAAGTGGAACTGATCATATGGACTATAAAATATAATCAGCGGCAATCCGTTAATTAATAATGAATTTGAAAACTATAAACTTCTCCTAGACATTTTTATTGCAGCTTTCAATTTTGATGAAAATTTATAAAAACTAAAAATGGTGATAGATAAGATATATAAAAGTGGGGGGAGACGGAGGGAAACAATAATTTCTTGGCGTGTTTCTACTTCTATTTATTCTTATAAACCTAAAAGCTATAGCCCAGTTTCGTACTTTCTGCCGCATTGAGCTAAGGAGCCGCACTAAGCATAGAGTGTGGAAGTATTATTTTAAACGTCATAATTTCATAGAA
Organism: Cydia pomonella; assembly: GCF_033807575.1. Classification (NCBI taxonomy): domain Eukaryota; kingdom Metazoa; phylum Arthropoda; class Insecta; order Lepidoptera; family Tortricidae; genus Cydia; species Cydia pomonella. The sequence goes on from NC_084704.1 coordinate 32,440,095, forward strand.
ATTTGAAAAGTTGCACCTCTTTGTGATTTTGCGTAAGAACTATGAAAACCCTCTCCCACCCCCTTGTAAGAAAAATTAAGACATGTTCGACCCCCCTCTCCCCCTAAATGATCTTTAGACGAAAGCGGAGGACCCGCGCGAAATCGCCTTTTCATACAAACGTAGTCCTCATTTTCCTCTCTGGATATTAACATTATTGAAAATATTATGACAGAATTGGTTTTATATCAACCACAGCTAATGCCCCTACGTTTCATTCTTTACGAAATTATTGTAAGAGATAGGAGCATTTATAAAGTATGAAATTTGTTTTTCGCTCATATAATAATCAAAAATCGAAAAAGTCAAACGTAGCCATGGTAAATATACATCAAATTGTGCAAAAATATTTTTCACAGTGGTAATATTCAGATAGGAAAATGAGGACTACGTTTGTATGGAGCAGCGGCCGTCACCTTTCTTCTTAAGTAATAAATGAATGGCGCCTGACCGGTATCTAGTCAAACTAGGTATTACCTATTAGCTTCCGCCGATCTAATTATTCTTTGTAAACAGCGAGTCGTGTCGCGTTACATGCGTTGAACTCACACGTCTGTCGTAAGTTGCTTTCATTTGCCTAATGTTTTGGAAGGTTCACGCCACAATCTCAGATTACTTAGCTCGCGGGTTGCGAATATTGCTATTGGGCAATTAGCTCCTTTCACGGAAGTTTTTTCCTGATTGCTCACTTGTGCCATTAAGTCACAGTATGGAGCGTAAGAAGACAGATCTACTTATAAGGCTTTTTACCCAACAGCGCGACGGAAAGGAGGGTAATGTGTTTATACATGCTTTCGTTGTAAGCGCATCTGTATAAATCGTACTTATGTAGGTAATTAGAAAATGTAGAATAATTATTATTACATTTTGCAAGGCTGATGGTGGATGTGGCAAGGAATGTAGATTCTACTTCTCCCTAATGCAAAAACCCTAGATTCAGACCAAGATAAGTTGGCAGCGATATTGATAGCCCAGACGGTGCAAGTGTCAAGTAAATGTCATAATTTCATAGAAGTTTGACGTTTAAAATAACCCGTGCACCGTCTGGGCTATCACAATCGCTGCCAACTTATCTTGGTTTGACTCTATCAAGTATTACTCGTAATTACTAAACATACCCAACAAACAATGTAATCCCAAAAATTCTCGTATTCCTGACTGTACGACTATGAAATATTATGTTAAGCACATGTTTTATAATTATCACCTAATCCTAGATAATGTATCTACAAGAGGTACATTAGTTATCTACTCACATCTCTTCAAAATCAAAGTCAATATATTCTATATTCAAATAGGCCTGGCAACAAGCACTTTTAAATCGTCAAATTTTACAAATATCATCTTAATCTAAATATCAGAGCAATTTATTCTTCTTCCTCGCGTTGTCCTGGCATTTTGCCACGGCTCATGGGAGCCTGGGGGCTTGACAATTAATCCCAAGATCCCAATTTTTACGAAAGCGACTGCCATCTGACCTTACAACCCAGAGGGTAAACTAGGCCTTGTTGGGATTAGTCCGGTTTCCTCACGATGTTTTCCTTCACCGAAAAGCGACTGGTAAATATTAAATGATATTTCGTACATAAGTTCCGAAAAACTCGACGGTACGAGCCGGGGATTCAACCCGCGACCTAAGAATTGCACGTCGCACGCTCTTACCACTAGGCCACCAGCGCTTTTATACATGTCCAAGATGAACCTTTCACGGAGCAGGAAAAGCGTTAATATATTACATTACATGGCAATAAAATTATTTAGTACTTTTACTGACAATTTGAAGGCCCTTACAATAAAATTATCTGTACCTTTAATAAATATTTATTTTACCATTTGATAGAAAAGTGTTATTTTATTACTGAATTAATAAGTTTTTGACGACATGTAATTTATATATACGAGTAGGTAATAGAAATTCAATGTTTTATTCATCAATTCATGTGAGAACGGAGTGTACCTAATACCTAAGTACCTATTTTAATTGTATGTTGTGTATTGTTATCAAAAAGTATTAAACAAATTCAATTAAATTTACGTAATTTTAAATGGTATTGCTAATTTATGATTTTCTTATCAATATTTTTAAATTATATAATGTGACTTTTTTCTAAAATTTGAATGTTGGATATTTTAAGAAATCGTTTAAGAGTATTTGTACGCCATGTATTTATGGTTAGTTAAGGATGGAAACACAATTCTGTAAACCATTTTATACCCTTTTTAGGGTTCCATAGCCAAATGGCAAAAAACGGAACCCTTATAGATTCGTCATGTCCGTCTGTCTGTCCGATTATGTCACAGCCACTTTTTTCCGAAACTATAAGAGCTATACTGTTCAAACTTGGTAAGTAGATGTATTCTATGACTGTACTAACTATACTGTTCAAACTTAGTAAGTGGATGTATTCTATGAACCGCATTAAGATTTTTACACAAAAATAGAAAAAAAACAAGAAATTTTGGGGGTTCCCCATACTTAGAACTGAAACTCAAAAAATCTTTTTTCATCAAACCCATACGTGTGGGGTATCTATGGATAGGTCTTCAAAAATGATATTGAGGTTTTTAATAAAAAAAAATTCTAAACTGAATAGTTTGCGCGAGAGACACTCCCAAAGTGGTAAAATGTGTCCCCCCCCCCCCTGTAACTTCTAAAATAAGAGAATGATAAACCTAAAAAAATAAATGATGTACATTACCATGCAAACTTCCACCGAAAATTGGTTTGAACGAGATCTAGTAAGTAGTTTTTTTAATACGTCAAAAAATTTAAAAAGAATTTTTTTCATCAAACCCATACGTGTGGGGTCCGACTCGCACTTGCCCGCTTTTTTACACAAATAATGTACTCCATATACGTACATGGTACATATGTACTACCGACATATTTACTTAGGTACTGATTAGTGTCAAAACAAGTCCCACCAAGCATGACTAAAGTGCTTTACAAGCTAACGTTAACATAAGATAGTATGTCTACGGATTTTACTCCCGTCTCAATGCAAGCCTAACCGTGTATGACGGTGTATTACGCATTTTGTATACAATGGAAACATTACTGTCTTACACTAAACAGGCTATTTACACCTTGTAAAACATTGCCGTTTATCACGTCGGGGCTACCACGATTGCGTCATCATCATAGTAGGTGGAGTGTAAGTACGGTCACCATCAGATTTATTTGAGAGGGTTTCCACAAATAAATATCTGAAGATAGCCTTTATTTTTAAGAGGTTAAAGTGCATGTTCCGATGTTTTTGAGCACCTCCTGGACGTCCTACGCCTCCAATACATACTATATCTGAACGCGACTGTAGCATGTGCATATCGCGCGATACGCCATCATCAGTGTCCCTTTCACTGTTGATACTAATTAAAAAGAAGAGAATACAAACATGCAAACAAATTATTTATTTGAAGAACAAGGGGAAATAGCATTATTGACAGAGCGTTAGGATGAGTTAGCGAAAGTTTCCGTTTTAGCTTGTTTTTGTGTCGTTTAGTTTTTGGAAATTTTTCAAAATGGTGGAGATCTACTTAAATGACTAAAGTGCCAATAGAGTTTATAGCACTTATGACCATCGCGAATTTGCTGTGATAAGGACTCAAAAAATATTTTATTTTTATTTTTTTAAGCTTATCGCGAGATTCGCGATGTCGTCAGCCCAAAGAGCCACTATTTCTACGATTGTATCACCTTTTCAAACTGTCTTCATAATATTATTGTTAGGTTCAATGTCCCGATTGTCCCAAACATATGTCGGTAATTTCTAACTACCCATCAGTGTGCGGGGATAAGACGGCTAAAGTCCGACCACGCGACCGAGTTTTTGCTACTGCGAGTATCTAACCGCAGCAGAAGTCCGTATTTACAATCCCAAATCAAAATATACAGAATCGCATAAACAGAAAAAAGGGAATCTGAAGGGCGACACTACTAGCGAAGCGGATTTGAGTCATTAATTGTGAAATGAAAATGTACTTACTATTTCAGGTAAAAAATCTAACGTTGGAAAAGCCGCCTTATCTGGGGGCACGGCAGTGCCCCCACCAAGTCGAGCAAAAAAGCATCACGGCCGTACCATCCTTTTCTCGAAGCAATTCAGACCATTTTCGACCCCCTGTAACTTCGTTGTGGATAAAACTAGAAGACTGAATTTTCAGTAACCATGCAGGCATTGTAAAGACACGGTATATTTCAAATTTCATTCAATTTGAACCAGTATTTTAAGAATTATAACGGGTCAAATTTCTTAATTTTGTCACTCACTGACTCACCGATCATCAAAATTCTAAGGCACTTCTAGCAGACCTAGAAGCTTCAAATTTGGAATATAAGTAGTGTTTGGTGTATGAATCAAGGAAAAACTAAAAAATCTAGAAAAGACCGCAAAGATAATTAAGCCCATACAGCCAAGTCTTCAGTTATTAAATTTTTCAATATTGGCTTTATTCGTAACGATGTTTTATTTATTTCGTTGCTGGTAGATATACATATATACAATAAGTAGAAGGTACCGAAAAGGAAAAAAGTAGAACTGTCTACAAAATACAAAAAGAAATGAGATCCCATCAAAAACAATACTTGTCAAAAAAACCAAGTCTCGCAACTCAGTTGTTCTGCGGTAAAAAGTTGTGAGATCCATGTAATACCAAGTCGGTTATTAATTTATTCAGTCTCTACTTAAGCGACTTTCTGTCTTAATACGTCCAGTCTCTAAGACCACGATCGTGGTCCATAACAATTGAAAATCAATTGTATCTGGAATCTCCGTACTCGAAGCATTAAGTTGTTACGTAATAATTAACAGCATCTTATAGTGACGCATATCAATATTAAAATTCTTTAATGTTTTATGCCATGGCCAAGTCTCAATATATTTATATAAAGCCTTCAGAAGCTCCAGGCGGTGCAATAGCCAATAGCTATAACCAGCACCAGCAGGCATGAGCGCCGGCAGCGGGGTGCAAGGGGGTGCACTTTCACCCCCCTGGCAGGAAAGAAAATATATTAAAAAATTACATGTCTTTTACGCGTTTGCTCTGCACCAGCATTAGAGCATCAATATAAGTCTGCAATGATTTTGATAGCATAAATCGGAACTATTTCTATTCTTCTATTCCATTTATTATGCACCTCCCTGGAAGTAATCCTGGCGGCACCAATGCCAGCAGGGCTTAAGCAGTAGCTTTTTGTGTGAGCGTAGCTACTTCAATTACACATTGTTATTTGATAGCTCGTGACATTGCTATGTCTGTAACATGGTCTTTAAATCCTTTAATCGACTATACCTTTATTCTTATTTCGACATCGTGTGACTTAATGCATTTTAAAAACCGTCCAACTTTGCCCTAGAGACTAAATGTCACCAACTATCAAACGTTCTAAGAACAAAATGGGATGGTGTGAAGCGTTATTAAATAATTAATAAATAAATCACGAACTAATATCGTACTCTACAGTGACTTTATCAGTTACCTATCATCAGGTACCATACAGGTGGGTCAGTCAAAGAATTTAATTGCCGTCTATTTCGTACCTTGTGAATAGGTACGAAATGGCACTATATACCTAATTAAATTAAATTCCTTGACCGTACCTACGTGATACATCAATGAGAAAATTTACACACCATGGCCAAAACGGACGTTTTCACCATACACAATTTGATCATTCGCCGAAGACATCACAGAAAAATAACAAAACCACCATATGTTACGAGTTATCATTACAACATGCCGAATTAACCTCTCGAGCTCAAGGCATCAGAGATGACGGGCTGGGAGCAAGCCACAATGGGTTGCATCAGCTCATAGGAACCGCTTCCGCTCCGACACCACCCTAATTCACAACACAAATTGTATCTTATGCGAGACCTTCCAATATAACTTGACATTAACACAAGTACCAGCTAAGTACGCGTCGGCGATTACGGTTATACTGGTTCATTAAAGGTAAAGCGATCGGTGAGCGTTATAAATCCAGTTCAGACCTCGCCGTGAGTGGGAGATGCGTTTTAGTATATAACGCACGACCACCGACCCCTAGGCAAGCACTCATCGTGCAGCTTCAAGCATGAAGGTAACTCATTTACATTACACGAATTCGGCAGTATTTAGGTTTTGAACATTAACCTCATAATCGTATTCATAACTGCCTTTCATATTGCACTTTCAATTTTCTCGGTGAGATAATAATTATGTCGCTGCAACAATAACGATCTGTGGCTTGAAACATTATCTAAGCGTGTGAGAGGATGCTTTTTGTGAATACTTGAATAAGATTTGTGAGGAATCGGCGTTAGAACTTAATGACAAAGCTATAAAAAGGCTTGATTGCAAAATAGCTTTAAACATAAGGTAAAGGGCCCAGTACTATAGACGCTCAGTTTGATTCATATATATTGCATATTGCTATGAGTTTAAGAAAGATTTAGTAATTTCGAGCACTGATACCTCAGACATTACTAGATTTACCATTTTATTATAAAATTTGATATCCATATTACCTACCCTCGGCGGGTATGTCTGTTGCATCGAAGCTAAAGTAACTGGATATAGTGTTCTCAGACTTACGAAACTAATAAACAGAGTAACCTGCCCTAACATCGGCCACCTGTTTAAGTATTTACATAGTTTCTGTAGCCCTTAAATTAGGACGCACTTTTTCTGCGAGAATTCGTAAGTAGTATCTATATCGATTCTTAAGTTTATTCGAATTAAAGAAATTAAGAATAAAAAAAGCAAGAGATATTTCTGAAAACTAACCTCTATTCCAGGTATTCGTGTGCTTGTTGGCTTTGGCCGTGGCGGCGCGCGCCGGCTCTCTTGGCTGGTCCAGCGGCGGCGGTGGCGGCTACGGCGGCGGCAGCAGCGGTTGGTCGAGCGGCGGCGGTGGCGGCGGTTGGTCGAGCGGTGGCGGCGGCGGCGGCTGGTCGAGCGGTGGCGGCGGTGGGTACGGCGGTGGCGGCGGTGGCGGCGGCGGCCACGGCGGTGGTGGACGTAAGTTAACATATTAGTATCTGCCACTTAGAAGGCAATTTTGAAAGTCAGTTCCATACATTTTATGACATAAATGTCACTTACTAACCAAAAATTGTGTTGATATGACCGGTATGTTACGTATTACCCAGCATATGGGACACAATGTACCTACTTATAGGGCACCCACTATAACGCTCGCTATGCACGAATGCAAGCTATGTGTATAATAAGTTTAGCTTTTAAGTAATAGTGTCTTCATTTTAAATCGCGAGCGTATTAGCCGTGTTCCGCAGTGGATACCTACTCAAATTTATGGACCTATGTAATGGTTCAATGTCCAATCCCTTTCATAATTCAAGTTCCCAATTGTACAAGTTGCATGCTGACAAGTTCCCAATATTATTAGAAAACCTTAAACTTAGTTCTAACATAACTTGAACTGAATAACTTACAACAGCGCTTACTTTAGAAACCTGAAACATAGTTAAACCCTGCCAGTAAATACTATTACACCATGCCTACATATTATATAAGTCGCACCATCTTTGTTATATTACAGAAGTGAAGATCATTAAAATCATCACCACCGGCGGCGGCGGAGGTAAGTTTACGTTCACACACTAATTGTACATCCCCACGGTTCAATCCGCATGTATTTGAATTTTGAATATTGTCAATCTAGTTACCTTTAATTCCACACAACAGTTTGCAAAATGTTCACGATTTACAATAGTTTGTTACAACCATTAAATCAGAAATATTCCGCAAAATGTTTACAATGTACAGTAAAACAATGTGATTGATAGAATGTAAATACTTATAGAACGACACCATTACCTAATTTTTTTTTCTTAAATAAAATACTTTATATTAAGAGCTTGTTAAAAATGCGCCCGTTAGCGAGTACCTAAAGTTTTATTTCGAATGAACAGGCGGCGGCGGCGGCTGGAAGAGCGGCGGCGGCGGTGGCGGCTTCTCCGGTTGGCCCAGCGGTGGCTCCTCCGGTTGGTCGAGCGGTGGATCCTCCGGTTGGCCCAGCGGCGGCTCCTCCGGCTGGTCGAGCGGCGGCTATGGTGGTGGAAGCGGCGGCTGGTCGCTCGGCGGTAGCGGTGGAGGATGGAAATCTGGTGGCGGCGGCGGCGGCGGCGGCTACGGCGGCGGCAGCAGCGGCTGGTCGCTCGGCGGTAGCGGCGGCGGATGGAAATCTGGCGGCGGCGGCGGCAGCGGTGGCTGGTCATCATGGTGATCACAATTCTTAGCTCAATTATCAACAATACATTAATACTTTCATATAAATTGTTTTATTTGCATTTTTACCTTCTCTGAATCATGGCTAGGAGGATGTCACATACGAGTACGATGAAAATACTGATGAATTTTTTTAAATAGGTACAGTCAACACCAAAATGGCCAAATATTATAGCAGCACATATATGTTTCACATCCTTATTTCTAATTTGACAGTACCATGATCCATCTACATAATTATAAATAGGCATCGGAGTTTTTATCGCACGGTAAGACGTTAGCGAGCAATGGAGATTACATTAGCAATAAAATTCAACTCGTACTCATTAATTTATTTTATTGGTGATTTTAATTTTATGATCAAGGAGAAGAACGTTGACAAGTTTATAAACGATCCTTTAAATTTGTCTTTCAGTGTATAAATATTGCAAATAATAATAATGACCATATTTCGTTTTTATTATATTAGTGAGTGGCGCCCTCATTAGAGGAATTGTGTTTTGAATAAAACAATCTATTTCTGTATAATCCAGTATATTATTGTTGTGGTCTTTCTGATTCCCCAACTTTTGGTCTTTGCCACATAAATTATAGTAAATAATAAATAAATATATTATAGGACATTATAACACAAATTGACTAAGTCCCACAAGACAAGCCTTATATAACAGTAAGTTATATAAGGCTTGTGTTGTGGGTACTTAGACAACGATATATATTATAAATAAATATTTATAAACACAATTTATAAATACATAGAAAACACCCATGATTCAGGAACAAATATCCGCACTCATCACACAAATAAATGCCCTTACCAGGATTTGAACCTGGGACCATCGGCATCATAGGCAGGATCACTACCCACTAGGCCAGACAGGTTGTCAAATTATACATAACTGAATTAGTTTATTAGATAACAGAATCCCCAGAATGAGGGCGCCACAGTGGCGCCATTGCACGGTCAACTCAGTCTTATTCATATCATATACAGGATGGAAAAAATATATGGTTGCTGAAGAGAAAGTGCCTTAAAGTTTTAAGACTAGCTAGCTCATTTTACTTAAAGGAAACATTCTTTTATTTAAAAAAAACACAAAAAAAACTGTGTTCAAAGATTTTATACAATTTGCTTGTCTAAATATCAATTTATTAGTTTATGTAGCTTCAGTTACCATAGTTAAAAAAATACAGCTAATTTAAGTTTTACATGCAAAACTTGTTTTTGCCCTACTTCGTTTGTTTTATACACTGGAGTTATATAAACTAATCACATGACTAAATATACCTCATGTCATTATATGTGCAAAGTTTCATTACAATTCAATAAGTAGGTAGTTTTAAAATGAGATCGAAACTCCGTTTGTACAGGAAGGTGAAATTCGGCCGAACTTGCCGGGGACTGTATCGACTACCCAACTAGCAAATATATGTGCTATAAAAGTTGAGAGCACGTTTTTATTTCCGCTTTTTATTGTATAGCGAAATAAAATAGCGAGTGTTTGTTTTGGAATTTTGAGTCGGTTCGATTCCCCAGAGGGACAAGAAAATAAATTAAATGCAGTTTATTTTCTTTTTTAAAATAAAAGAATTAATGTTTCTCTTAAGTAAAATAAGCCGACCACCAACGGGTAAAGTCCCTCTTGATTGTTAAAAAACAAATTTTGAGTTGTTTCACTTGTTTCCTTATGTTAGCTGGGAGCTGTAGAACTAGCTCGTCCCAATGGTTACGCCATTTTAAAAATCAAAAACGGAATAAAAAAACTGATTATCGAACCTGCTCACAAAATAAGAGAACAGCCAGACATAAGAAAAAATTTATGCCCAAGCTATAAAATTAAACTCAACTTCGCGACCGCTCGATCAATTATGTTCGAAATAACCAGGTTCAATAGGTCAATACTTCCAAGTTCTATTCCCTAATACGCCGCGGCGCCCTGGCGCGCCGTAGTCGGTAAAGAGGGGCGCCGTGAGGCAATGCTCCTCACCATATGCATATTAGGCTATTTCCATGTATCTAGTTCGGATAGCCAAGCTTCCTTAGGGCGCCGAGATTCGATTTTAAACTTGCAAGAGTGCCGCGGAGTGAAAAAAGATTGGGAACCCCTGCCATAATACTACAAGCTAGTGGTTAAAAGCTTAAATAAATTATGGGCAAATATAATCTTATTCACAATGGTGGTGATTTTACAATAAAAGCGGGCCGTTGTTGGAAGGCCATTTTATTATAGTTGTACAGTCAGCATCAATAGTACCCAGCGGATAAAACAACGCGCCAAAAGTATCTGATATTCCGAATAACTTTTCCAAATATACCTAGATACATCTCTAAAATTCACGTTCAAAAGTATATCTTTTGCAAACTTAATTGCTCTACATATAGAACCATTACTGTTATTGTTAAGCTATTACAGAATGATAGATACTTTTGAAGCGTTGTTTGATCCGCTACTTGTGATGCTGACTGTATACATTTTCTTTTTTTAGATTTTGGGAATTTTCATATTATTTCAACTCAGAATCAAGACCTATTTCGATTCTAATAGGAGAAAAAATCTGTCCCAAGATTTTTTTCCATTCCGTTATCATTTTACATACCTAGACTTTAACTCTCCCCCTCCTCCTTGCTTCGTTCTCCTCAGTGTGGAGGGTCGTGACCTCCTATGTGGACTACGATTCCGGATGGCAAATATCCAGGCATTTCGGGCTTGCGACTTCTAAGGCATCATGGACCTGGATGATAGCGATTTGCTAACGTAATAAAAATTGCTCATGTGTTTAAATACCTGCTATGGCTTTTCATGTCGGCAGTGTCGGCACGGATGCGAGAGGTCGATTTTCAATGACTAAGCTTAATTCTCTTGAATTAGAGCGATGACCGAGGCCATAATTGCTCTAGAGTCTAATGACTTCATTATACTCAAAATACACGACCCTGGTAGTTAATTATTCGCATTATCTTTGCTAGACATAACCACGTGTTGTCTATAATATAATTTTATTCAGACAAAAAAATGAATGTTATGCTTAGATGTGACGGTGATGGCCTCACCAACATGAGATATGATGATGAAATGTATAATGTATGTATCTGTCTGCCTTTCTGTGCATTATAGTTTTCGAATGCATGAACTGATTTCAATTTAGTGTCACTTTCAAAGGTGACTTGATGCAGCTATTCTTAATCAAGCTTGGTAAAACCAAAAATCGGTTTAAGGATAAGCCTCGTCTAAGCACACAAAAACACTCGGCACTAGACCAGCGCCGCCTCAACCCGACTCGCTCAGTATTCTATGTACGAGTAGGCAATTTCATACTGTAACGCACACTTACTGGCATCGGAACAGCATCGCCTGGCCTCAGCACAAGAACTCGTAGTTACCGTATATCCTGTATATCCAACTGTCGCCGTCGGCGCGCTTACCGCCCGTGGTAGCCCCCTAGGCGCCGCTGCGCTTTCAGCCTGTCACACAGCCCACACAGGCGCTGTAACCGCGCTGTCGCTGTAAAATATAGCCCTTAATATATTAATATAATAAATATTTATCTTGTCACAGATAAGCCAAAATAGTGTGTAATGTGGAGTCTTGCAAGTCTTCGCGCCTCCTATGACGCGGGCCAAAAAACCGACAAAAACGTGGAAGAAGGCGCGAAAGCGTGAACAATCTCCGAAATCTACGCCACAATTATAAGTTCGCGGGCTTCGCGGCTTTGCGCCGTGATTCGCGCATGAGTGTGGGGTGCCTTTTACCTTTGATTCCCTTCCCCTTGGCTCTTTCCGCTTAGTACTGCCGTACTTTCATCTCTCTTTTACCCCACACGATGAAGTTTGGGATAAATAAAGATGTAGTTACCTTTTGTTATTTTCCAGTTTACAGGTAAACAACAAAACAACCTGTTCGCTCATCTAAACCTCCAAACATGGAACAGAATCTACTTATAAAAAAACTATTAATGAATGGTACAATTATACTTAGTTCATTGAAATAATATAATACCAAAATTAAAAATATTAAGAAATATATCGTAACGAAATCTCTTAAAAGCCATAAGAAAATACTTAAGACCTGTTGACCCTAGTCAATTATTGAACCTAATTCGTTCAAATTGTATGGAAATAGTTTTGGTTTTATTTCATAAATGTATTCAATTCATAATTCAATAAGTGTGTAGCACACATAATAGTTTCATCACATCGAAGCTAAATAGCAAATTAAAAATGCCCTGAAGTTTCGACGTTTGGACCAAATTATGTCTACATACAGATAGGGCCAATCTGGGGCCAATAGATTTTATTTTTCTAGTTTTATTAGATTTGTACGTCGATTTTTGTAAGTATCAAGTTTTTTTTAGATGATCGCACTTCCTTACAGAACAGTTGTTTTTTTTAGGGTTCCGTACCCAAAGGGTCAAACGGGACCCTATTACTGAAACTCCGCTGTCCGTCCGTCCGTCTGTCACCAGGCTGTATCTCATGAACCGTGATAGTTAGCCAGTTGAAATTTCTACAGATCATGTATTTCTGTTGCCGCTATAACAACAAATACTAAAAACAGAATAAAATAAAAATTTCTTTCCAATGTCGAGGTTCTCATCCAATCACCGAAGTTAAGCAACGTCGGGCGGGGTCAGTACTTGGATGGGTGACCGTTTTTATAGATAATGGTACGCGAACCCTTCCTGTGCGAGTCTGTTCGGAATATAAGGAGCACACGGGAAGCAGACGAGGGACTAACCGAGATTACGAATGAGCAACACCAAGTTATGATATGAGTCTGTATTAATCGTAGTAAATTAACACACAACTATATCTAGTTTTATATGATCGAAAACATTACATTAAAAGAGGTTTGTAAAAGTTATAAAGGCTGAGTAAAACATAATTATAATTAAAATAAATGGGACGACACAATCTTACAACCGCATTGGGCTGAGGGCAGCGACAAAGAGGAAACCACAGATACAAAATCTTTTTACCCCTAATGTACGGCATAGATTACACAATCTTTAACAGAGTCCGACTCGCACTTGGCCGGTTTTTTCCTTTGTATTCTGTAGCAATTGGCAAGATCTGAAAATAAAGATAACTTGGTTCACATTGGGGAAGTGAAACATAGTTTTATTTGTTTTGTTCGAGCCAAAAGGAATAGTATGATAGTTCCCTACAAGTGTTTCATGTCCCCAATAATTAGCTTGCCCAAAATGATCTTTAAGATTAAATATGTATTATACATAATGATTGGTTATTAAGTATATAAAATGACTAAATTGCCTAGACAATGTCAACAAGTAACTTTATACGGACATTCTTCATAATAGTACCTTTCTCTTTGTCTACTGAGATATTTGTATTGTCCGAATATAGTAGATTTTTAGTTGTGGGCAATAATAATATAGATGGGTGACCGTTTTTATAGATAATGGTACGGAACCATTCCTGTGCGAGTCCGACTCGCACTTGGCCGGTTTTTTTTAAGTTACATACTAAAGAATTTACCATGGTTCCCAATCCCAATTAACTTGCCCAATGTGCCCTTTTAATATTAGCGGTAAAATTAGGTTTTCTGAGTGCAAGGCATCAGAGATGACAAGTTGGGAGTAAAGCACAATCGGTTGCATCCGCTCCTCGAAGCCGTTTCCGCTCCAAGAGCAATCTAATTAAAAACACATTTCGCACCGAAAGTTTGTACAGTATAACTTGACTTCCAGACCAGTAAGAACTAGATATGCATCGGGGACCACGGTTAAACCGGTGCCCTTCAGATAAAGCGAGCTGTGAGCGCCGTGAACCAAGACCAGACCTCGACGTGAGAAATGCACTTTGGTATATAATGCACAACTACCGACCCCCTGACAAGCATTCATCGCTGAGCTTCAAACATGAAGGTAACTAAACTATAAATTACCTATACTACACAAATAATGTCATAAAAAAGTTGCATTTTAAATTGCACAGTGAAACCCGCTTAAGAAGAGTCTGGAGGGGCCTAAGACTGAAAGCGTACCTGATGTAATCATGAAAACATGGACAAGTTTCAGGGACCAGTGAAAAGGCCAGCCTAGACGGTCTATTTTTAGCCCAATCTAATTAAATTGTCAATTTAATCAGGTGGTGTGGACTGAAAAATGAAATTGAAGGAGATTTGCTTGCCGATTCCACTATAAAATTGTGTACGTGTATGGAAGCTACACGTGACTGACGCCAGTTTGTTTCTGATCAAATTGACAATTTTACTGGTTTTCATTGTTTTTGTGGAAGTTCACATTAGAGAATGTGACCTTTGATCTCTTGGAAGTTTATTTTTCCCTTCATAAAATTGTAAATAGGGACATTAGATACACGTGCTTCCCGAGAAAATAAAGCTAATATCCGAAAATCAAAAGCGTAACAACAACATAATGCAACTTCTGAAGACACTAACCTCTTTTCCAGATATTCCTGTGCTTATTGGTTTTAATTGCGGCCGTGCACGCCGGCTTCATCGGCGGCGGCGGCGGTGGGTGGTCCAGCGGCGGCGGCGGTGGGTGGTCCGGCGGCGGCGGCGGATGGAAGTCTGGTGGCGGTGGCGGCGGCGGTTGGCGCAGCGGCGGCGGTGGCGGACGTAAGTTACGATTATGTCTTGAACATGATGGGCACGCATAACATGACCATATAGGTACCTACTGGTTCCTTGTTGCTATGGGGTAACCATATGAACCGACACGACTTTCATGCATGAACATAATCAAGGGTATGAGTATTTCATTCGAAATCTGATTCTCTTTCTAACAAATTTAGGGATAAATAAATTATAGGTAGCCCAAAAATCCACTGTGACGCACGCAAAGCACGAAAGCAAGTCACGTAGCGTAGCGTAGCGTAATTTCGGTGCAGTATTGTTGCGTTAAAGGGATCTGTATAGGTATCTAATTCCAGCTTAAATTATTAATTAGGATTAATAATAATGTCTAAAAAATATTATTAGTAATTGCTTTACTGAATTCGAAAACGTTACACTGCTGTCTGCAGATGTTGCTAAAAAAAAGGATATCTGGTTATAACGCAGTTAGGTAGGTACAGTCAACATCAATAGTAGCGGATGAAACAAGGCGTCAAAAGTATCTGATATTCCGAATAACTTTTCCAAATATACTATAGATATATCTCTAAAATTCACGTTCAAAAGTATATCTTTCACCGTCTTAATTGTTCTAGGTATAAAACCATCACTTTTTGTTAAGCTGTTACAGAATGGTAGATACTTTTGAAGCGTTGTTTGCTCCACTACTTTTGATGCTGACTGTACCTAAAATTGCTCTCTAGTGTAGCACATACATTATACGTCAATATTACAATTAATTACGTACTGAAATTCCTTTTTATATATTAAATTATATATCTTTTTGTACATTTACAGAGGTGAAGATCATTAAAGTCATCAGCAGCGGCGGAGGTAAGTCTACGTTCACTCACGTCTGACTAATTTCCTACTTAATTGGTAGTTGTCTAATATCCATAGTTCAAGGATTAAATGAGTTCAGTAGATACTGGGTCGATTTGTGGACAGTCGAGTTCACAAACATCTTTTTCATTTCTCATACTCTGAAAGTGGGTCCTTGTTGTTCTAAAAAGTGTGCAGAAAATGATAAGTTTCTGCTCTAGAGCACTGTACTTTCATTGTCCGTTTTTTCTTTTTTTACGATAAGCAATTTTTTATTTTATTTTAAATGGATTTGTTGTACAATTTCCATTCTGAACCCCTCCTCATTCCATAAATAACGATATTTTTACCTAAATAGTTAATTGAAAGTAGCCTGAAGGAATACTACTAAACTTTATACTTAGCCGTGTTTTTTAAACGCACACTTAGGTATTTTACTTTCCTCGTATTCGAAATGAAAAGTAGTGAAAGGCACCATTTCAGTCTCGGACTATTGGCGCTCTCACTGTGTTCGAGCGCTAAACTACCTCGAAATAAATGGGCGCCTTTTCATCCCTTGGTTAACAATCTACAATACACGCCAATGTTCCACAAATATATTTATACGCCTCTAGGACACTAACCGATAGGGTAAAGATGTTTATGAACTCTACTGTACCTAAAGATTACGTTATTTGTGACCCAAACCGAATAATATAAACAGGTGTTTACCGTAAGTGTTTATGTATAATGACTAATGTGCATTTATATTAGAGAACGTTTGTCCGCCAAAGGCTGGGTCATCCATTCGCTCGACGACCCGACGTTGCGCAACCGCGCAAATTACTCCCAATACAGATGATATTTACAATTAATACCTACCACATCAATTTAACGAGTTAACGACGATCATTCAAGGTCCTAATACCTAATGTTTATATTACTGTGTACCCATTTTTATGAACCAGCTTTTAGTTTTCCTATCTAAATTTGACTACATATTTAAAAACATCTTACTTTGTATAGTAACTCTTTCTGTAAATTATTTGTTAAAAATATATTTTAAACTCAAATAGTTTCGAATTCGAGAAGTGGAATCTTGAGCGTTGCGAGGGACAATTTTTTTTACCACACCAACGCGAGGAGTACACTAAAAACGAGGTGACATAAAATTCGTGAATGATGTAATTTTGTTTCGTGAATGACCTTTAATAAAAAAAAACATGAATTGCAGTTAAATTCCCTCTACCAAAGCTTAATTTAATTTTTAGTTCGAGGCGTTATTTTGTTTACGTTAAGATTGAACAAGTCAAAGAAATCATTGCTATACTTAAAGGAATCCAATTTTATACTTACTTACACTTAAACGCTTCACATTCTGAGTTTATCTCAAGGTGCGTTCGTCAATTGTACAGGCGGAGGTGGTTGGCGAAGCGGCGGCGGCGGCGGCGGCTGGAGTTCCGGCGGCGGCGGCGGCGGCTGGAGATCCGGCGGCGGCGGCGGCGGTTGGAAATCTTGGTGATCCCATTCGTAGCTCTATTATCAACAATACATGAATACCCCTCTCACGTGCACTCGTTTTATTTTTACCTTATATATATCGTCGTCGTCACAACACAAGCTTCAGTGAGCTTACTGTGTAGCGGTGGAACTCCCGAAAGAAGACCTGAGTCATTATTTGATTTGGTGTAAATCGCATGTCTCTCGCGTTTTTTGGTACTAAACGAAGTTGGATCTTTACCGTGTCTTATACTTATAAGTAGTAATTAAAAAAAATATTAATAACGCCGTTTTCTATTTCACGATATCTTCAGATCTATGGTTTTTAAGGGTCTGGTTTGTCATTACCAACGCGTGTCGCCTGACCCAGATTTCATCAAAACATGAGCTAAAAGTGAATTTAAATGTAAATTTATGGCTAGTATTTACTAAGTGCCTAAAACTATATTAGTTAAGTAGTACATTCTTTAATGATTGCACAATAGTATTTTACTTGCTCAGGCCCTGGTACTTGCTCTTTGCTAAATTAAATTTTTGGTCAGTTTTTTTTCTCGATTTTGGCCACAGTAGCCTAAGGAGACTAACAAGCAACGCTAAGCGGTCTTAGTTGTTATATTACGTGTGTCACATGCGTGTTTCTGACTTAGGAAGCAATTGTTTCTACTATGCAACCAAATGAACATTTTATAAGTTGCTACACCGAGTAAGGCGCTGTACGTATCGCGCTTGCATTACACCGCCACGGCTGCTGAAGTGGTGGAGTGTGTACACCAGAAGACCAGCTACACGCTGAGGGTGTTCCAGCTTCGATCGCGCCACTACGTGCATTTCAACTGTTTTGTTGTGCGCGTGCCGCGACCGCTGCAGGGGACCATCGAATGCGCCGACTTCTGGCCGAAGGGTGTCGTGTTTCGGAGGTTCCGGGGCAAACTGCCGAATCCGACACAAGAGCAGCCGATTCAACGGAGCCACGCCGTTTTGTCGCCTAAATAGTGTTTAGTTGTAATTTTATAAAATGTATATGTATGTTAGTCTGTAAGGTATTTGTAATATGGGCCTTGCCTGAATCAAATTTTAAATACTTAAATAAAATAAATAAGTAAAACTTTTCGTCTTACAGCCGCAATTATAAATTCCTTGCCATATCATATGTTTTTTTGCGACTTGTCAAGTTTCACGAACTTATATTTTTCGGGTAAATTACCTCTATTATTGGCCATATAAAACTTCGAACCGAGTAGTTGATTAAAATCGAGTTTTACATACGTCTTGTCGTCCAACAACAAGCAACCTTCGAATTTTGTCAATACTGGGTCGTACAATAGTCGAGCTAGTGTTTTAGCTTGTCGGATCTGTTTAACAGTCCGATTTGGCTGTTTTATTGTTCGATAGCTCTTATAGCCACCTCTGAGGTGAATCATCTTTATCTTCCTAGAAGTTTCTTTGATTTTTGGGATTAATCGTAATTAGACCGTCTTGAATTTTGTTTGAGTGACCTTGGGACTTTTTTCCCAAAATCTTGTTATTTATCCCAGACCTCCGATTAGTTTGTGTTTTCCTGTCGGCTGATAGAGACTCCTTGTAACGTTTTATGACCCTACAAATACTAGCTTTTAGCATCTTAAGCGACTTAGCTGTCTTTGTCCGGGATCGATAAGAATTTTCGAAGTATTTGTGCACGATCAATTTCCTGTTCTCAATTTTCATGGTCGAAAACTTTAAAATGAATAAAGCTAGGAAAATAATATTTTCACCATTAATACTTTGAAGGTTGGTGATTGAACTGTAATTGTCAATTTTTTTCCCGCCATGGAATTATTATTTTTTAAACATTGCTAATGATGTGCCAATTCTATATGAACTATGCTTTAAATTACCGTGGTTTTGTCCAAAAAAACTTTGTCAGTTCCGTGTATCTTATTTATCGGTATAAAGTGGAAATAATTTGAATACGAATCCTATTTGAAACGATCAGTTATTTATTCAAATTGTTATGACGTAATTGGAAGAATGTTCTGGGACATAACTAAATATGTTCAGCGATGGCAGCATGGTTCCATTTTTATCACCTGTCACTATGCCCGTCACTTTCGCACTCACATACTTGTTAGAACGTGACATGCATGGTGACAAATGATAAAAAGCCGACCATCTTAGCCCTACAGGGTTATGTTAGTAAAATGTTAGTTTACAGTACATATGGGGCTACTTTATAGCACTAAGTAGTGCGAGAAGTAGCATATTACGTTACTGTGTCGAACATTTAAAGGGCCATATGTACTGTAAAACGTTGTACGATACATGTGCGAATAGATAATTCGCAACTCGTGTCGATTTAAAACACTCCCTTCGGTCGTGTTTTAATTTATCGCCACTCGTTTCGAATTTCCTATTTTTCGCACTTGTATCGTAATGTACTATTTTATCATTACCACGGAATAAAGTGGATAATTTCGACCACGGTAATAAACTTCAACTTTAACATTTATTCAGCAAATAGGCCACAAGGGCACTTTTTCACGTCAACATGGAATTTACATACAAGCAAAAACAAGCACATCAACAATTATAATATGCAATGTTAAATATACAACAATTATAAAACATAATGATTTTGTGAAGGCTTTATATATTGTTTTATGTTGTCTTTTACCAGAATCTGCCGAAAGAGAGTTTTTTTTGTATTTTATTCATATACTATAATTATGTCACTTAAAGTGACAAAAAATACATAATTATTTGTATGGTACCTAAATATGATAGTTTGTCATTCATTACCATGTATAGTCAGCTGCAGAGAAAAGGTACCCCCCTGCATAGAAATTTTGTATGCAGCTAAGCACATAAACGTCATCAACATGACACTTTTAACATTGTGAGGTCCATATCTTCGCACATAAGTTTCAGAGAAAGGGACCAAAACGTTTTTCAAAATCCTTGCATCCTAGACATTCGATCATTGATGAAAATTAAAAAAAAATATTGTCGAACTGCCAATTTACACCAAATCAAATAACGACCCACCCGCATTGATTAAATTAACTTTAGTTTGGAGAAGGCTTGCGATCCTGCAAAATAATAATGACTTTCCAGAAAATACACATGCCACAGAAGACTTCCTAAAATATATTCTACAATTTAGGAACGAGTTGAAAGTTGCACAACAAGAAAAAATAAATAAAGGAAACCTTGCAATCATCCGATACGACAAATTAATAATAAATAAAAAATCGAAAGGGAACAGAGAAAGGCCAAGAAAAAAAAATTTTTCCCATCAAAAACGCCTGAACAAGCACAGCAGAACAAAGAATACGTTGGAAAAACGGCACCAAACAAAATGAATAAAACCAGGGGAGACGAGTTCTCAAGCCGTCCCAGTACCAGTTTCAGAACAAATACAATTTCACAACCAGAAAACAGCAACCTATAACAATTAGCACACACTACTCACCAGTCCCCCAACATATGATAAAAATTAACCTTGACATGAAGAAAATTTGCGATCTGGCATTCACCCGATATTACAAACTTACCATATAAGAAAAAGAAAAGAGACAGGAAAAAGGAATGTTCCCCTACAAAACACCAGAAAACACATAGGTACCTAAACAGAGAAACGGAAGACCAAAGGGGCCCAATGACAATAAAACTAATAACACACTCAGGTTCACGAGCCGTTCCAGAAGAAACACACAATTGGAAAATATCACTCTATAACAACTAGCACACACCAGTTCCCGGAAGAAGAACGAGATATAAACGATAAATAAGGACAGAACCAAACCCGAAGCGGGTAGCGGTCGCCGTGGAGGCTTAAGACCGCAACTTTCCAGTTTATTGCAACTATAACTGCGATCATCTAAACAAGAAAAAAAGATTAATAAAGAGTTGAAAACGAAAGAGAAAGGCGAAGAAGAAATATGTACAAAAATTCTACTGGAAGACTATACCTCTTATGAAGGTTCTGGAGTAACTTTTTTGTAGTAGTTAAGATATATCTTTAATTATGTACAAATACTTTAATCAATAATAATAAATTACAATCATCATCGATGCGATCGTCGTCACCCGCCGCCGCCGCCACCGTCGTGCAGAACAGATTCATTCAGGCGCTCAGGCGAAGCGGCGCGAGCGATGGATTCGAGCGACTCGATCAAAATATTTATAGCTTGAATGAATATGTTCGTGTCGAAAGCAGCGGCTGTGGCTTTAAGGTTGTTTTTTTGGCTGTCTAATATCAACCTCTAGGCAACAAAGTCCTCTACGATTTGATAATCATCATTCGCTTGCCCTTATCCCATTCATTTGTGGTCGCCGCAGCATGTCTTTTTCTTCCATATCATATCTTTCTGTCACCCGTCATCTCATAGTTCACTCGCGTTCGTTTCATGTCATCTCTCACACAATCCATCCACCTTTTCCTACGTTTTCCTCTCCCGTTCCATCCCTCCACATTCATTCGTAATACCTTCCTCGTCACGTGACTTTCATTCCTCCGCATCACATGCCCAGACCACGCTAGGCGATTCGCTCTTACTTTTTCTATTATGGGTGCAACTTTCAGGCTTCCTCTTATATACTCATTCCTTATCCTATCCATTCTTGTCACGCCACACATCCATCTTAACATTCTCATTTCCACTACATGCAATCTCTTTTCATGTCACTTTTAGAGCCCAACACTGATCCATACATGACGACAGGTCTTATGATGGTTTTATAAATTTTACCCTTCAATCGGAGTGGCATCCGGGCGTCACAAATTGTTCCCGTGACCGCCATTTCATCCATCCTGTGCTAATCCGGTTTTTCACGTCACGGTCAATATCGCCATCGCACTGTAAGAGCGAACCGAGGTACTTGAAGTCGGAGCAGACCGGCAATGTAACGTCATCGAGCTATGGCAGCGAAACCGGAGAGACCGTCGAAATAGCAGAATGTTCAGTTTTAGATCTGCTGATCTTTAGGCCAACATTCTCCAGTTTCCGCTGCCATTCCTCAAGTCTGCTCTGTACCTCGTATCCGTCTTCACCCACAAGCACAATGTCATCAGCGAAAAGCATACAGCAGGGTGCCTCCTCCTATGAAGTAGTAATAGAAATCAAAACTTACCTAAGCCACAGAATACCTTCAAATCATGCATGCGTTATTATTGCATTCTTTGAAAAAAATCATCTGATCCTGGATAGGTCTTCAATGAGGCTAAAAATAAAAACCAAAAGTTTATGAAATAATAAAATAAAAAGCTTTAATTTCTAATGTACACTAAAAACGTTCATATAGCCTGGCCTTGCTTTTAGGATTATTTTTTATTTTTCTTCTTTTTAGCCTGCCTTTTCTTCCTGTTGGGATCACAGTTCTCTTTGTCGGAGGAGTTGTTGCTGTCTGGCGTTGCGCCGCGACCTCGCCTGGGCCTTTTGTTTTGGAAACCAGCTCCATCTAATGGATTAAGGACTCCAAAATCGCTGAAAGAATAAAAACATGAAAAGTTAATTTAAAGTTGAAAATATACCTGATTTTTCCCTTTGCCAAAAAAAAGTAATAAGTAAATGTAATAATATGATAATTTGGTGACCGCATCTTCAATGCATATTTTCTGCATAACACACATTGCAAATCTTCTGACTTAAATTAGCTGGCATTAGCCATAAAAACTGTTTCTTTGGTATGACCATCAAACTTTGAATCTCAAAAGTTAAAAAAACACTGTATAAAATTTTCTATGCAGTGTCCTAATTTAGTTGCTCTTACATGTATTTGTGAGTACATGGAATAAGATGGGGGAGGCCTTTGCCCATCAATAGGATTCTTTGTAATACCTATGTATTACTAGGCTATATAAATAAATAAATAATAAGGATGTAACTTAGGAACAATAGTTTCAATAGGTAAATAAGTGAAACCCTATCAATGACTTGATGTACATACCTACACTGTGTTAGGCAATATCTTGGTTTTTCAGCATTAGAAAAAAGGTAGGTAAACAATCTGGATGTGTGTTTTTATTGAAAAACGCTTCTACTAACTTATGATAGCAAAAAACGCTTCTACTAACTTATAACAGCAAAAGAAGTTACATATTTGCTAAATTATTTTTCAAGTGAATTTCAAACACATGGTTGCATCGCCATTTCCTTTTTCTTTGAACTTGGCTGGACACGCTACCGCGTGTCTAGATAAAAAAAACATGTCTAGATCTCTTACCTACTTTCTAATGTCAAAAAAACTAAGTATAGTGCATGCCTAATAACTAAAAAAAATTGTAAATAAATGAACTATAACTAAAGTTGCTTACTAGACTACAAAATTAATTCAAGAAAAGTGAATATTAACTTACTGTTCACTGCTATGAGTAAATCTAGCCATATTATCCTCCTGGATGTTTTCATCAGTGTTCATAACTTGTTCTTTCAAGATTACATCTGTACAAGAAGTCTTTTGAGAATCAGTCTCTGGCATATCACCTGTTAATAAGTCTGCAGTTTCAATATATTCTTTCATTTTAGCGATAAGTGATGCAGAATCCTGTTCCAATAGCTGTTCAAATCCCAAGAAGGGATCTTCCACTGTTTGAACTGCAGTTGAATGTTTTTTAACAGGATTACAATCAACTATACTAATAGTAGCTATGAAACTTTTATTCTCTACAGTTATAGAGACATCATTAGACTTAATCTGAGAATTCTTGTGTGAAGTTTGTTCAATATCCATTAAAGTGTTCATATCATCAATGCATTGTGAACAGTTTTCGAAAAGGTAACTCTTTTTCAAAAATGGCACATGAGACATTTTGTGTGATTGTGGCGAATTCTCTTCAGTATCTTCTATTATTTCTACAGATACCTTGCAACTGGCTTTCTGCACTTCTAGGAGAGCCATTTTATCTTTATCAACATTCTGATCCAGTGTGTCCTCTATAGTATAACATTCTTCAATCTCAATTACATTCTCATTATTTTGATGTTTGCCCTCCCCTTTGGACTCCACAAGCTTGGGGTCATCAAATTCTTGCTTCAATCTTTTGGCATCCCAAGTCTTCTTAGCCTCAGCTTTTTCAGTAGGTTTTAAGAAGTTTTCTAGATTTGTGTTACTCAGTGTTGAAGGTGTCTGTTTTAATCTTGGTCTTTTTCTGTTTGATTGCCTGGTTCCTAACTTTGGAACATTTTCTTTTTGTTTGTCTTTTACTGGGGTGGAATATGTCTGGTTGTAGTGCATATTTACTTTAAGGTCTGAGAAGGGTGAGCGAGGCTGCGGCCCCAAGGAAGTTTTTGATTGCTTGCTCAACCATTCTTGAACATATGATCTCGATTTATTCATTGTAAACTCTCTTGGTGATGATATTTCTTCTCCAGGAAATTTGCTACTGTATCTATTTTCTTTACCCTTCTTAGACACATTCAAGCTTTTCCTTTTATTAAAGTACTTAGCAGGAGCTTGAATGCATTCTGGGAACAATTCTTTCTCCACCCTTAATTTTTCGGATATCCTCTGCCTCTGGTACTCTAAAAATTAAATAGCTAACATTAATAATGTATATGTAAATCAAAATAAAATATAAATTTATAAACATTATACATCTGACCTACCAGCTGTTTGTAAAGTATCCTGAAGAGATGTTGAGGTTTCAGCCACTTCAGTGTGGGGGGCATCCAATAGACGTCGACTGGAACTTGGTTCCATTAATGGTGTACACGTCTGGCATTTGCCCGTAGCCACGCAGTCACTACAACCAGGGTGACCGCAGGCGAATATCACGCTCCCATCCGCTTTATCACTGTTTAAATTAAGAACAATAAGCACATAGTAATTATATAGAAACATTTCAATAATAATATTGCGTCTTACCAAAGATCACAGCGTTTGAACTCATCCGTCCCAAATTGAACAGCGAAATGTTTACGCAAAGCATGCATCATATTAAACAATTTATTGCATGTATATATTGTTAAAATACCTGTTTTTACATAAATATTTACTCAAATCGTCTCACAACATCTAAGTTTAAAGTAATTAATTGGTTCACAAAAACAGACGCAAACGCAGCTTACGCAGCTTTCACCTTCACCGAAAACTTCTTGAACTTGAACTTGACAGTTAGATGACGTGACAGGAGCAACTTTTTTTACGAGGTTTGTCCAAATTGAGCTTAGATTTTTTTATTCGTTTAAATTACATTTGCAACTTACAGCTAACACCATAGTGTCATGATTTTAAAATATTAATTTAATGATTTGGGTGATTATTAAGGTTAATCTGGTAATATTGGTATCGTGCTCCCTTCTCTTTGCTCGAAAAATAATATAAAAACAAAGGAGGGTACTTATGAATAATGTAAAACGGCTGGGTTGGAATAGAGAACGAAGTTAACGGTCGATTTTAAGAAGGCATTACTGTGGATAAGTTAAGGTTGGAGAAATAAATAATCATAGCAAATCAAGTGGTGAGTTTTGTTTCAATAGCGTCACAAACTCAGTTACTATATACTAATTACCATCCACATTCACTCTTCTCAAACATTCTCTTACATTCATTAATTAAGCTCGCCATCCCTGAAGTAAACAAATCGCAAAACGTAGTGATTATATGCTCTTTGTACGGAACCGAGTCAGCCGAGCTAAGCATGGATTTTAGCATGAAGAGCGCGTGCGCAACGGTGAGTATCGATACGCTGGTGCGAGCGCCCGCCTGGGGGCCTACCGCGAAAACCGAAATTCACAAATTACGGGGATCTTTCTCTTTTACTCTTACTAAGACGTAATTAGAGTGACAGAGAAAAATGCTCGCAATTGGCGAACTTCGATTTTCGCGGTTATAGCCCTTATTTAATCCGACAATTTAATCAGATTGGCGAAAAATATTTCCCGTCTGGACGAGCCTTTATAAAAAAACAAGGGTTGTTTCCATCTACAAATCTTAGGGCAGAATAGTATCCCAATAAATTCTTATGGATTATAAGAATATGTTAAACTACCTTTAGTGGACCTATAATGGGCATATTTTTGTAAATATTGAATTTAAAATATCTTTTAACACACGTTACGTGACCCAAGTCGAAACAACATTGAAGATTCTGATGACGTCACAACTCACGGTTGACACTGGGCTATAACCACGAAAATCGAGGTTCGTCAATTGCGGGCATTTTTCTCTGTCATTCTAATTCCGTCTTAGTAAGAGTAAAAGAGAAAGTCCCCACAGTTGCCTGTTCTCGGATGCTCTTTGGTTCTCGGTGCAGGGTTTGGTACTCAAGCCGTAGCCATTTTGGTGTTGGGCAATTAATTGAAGATTCGATATCTTCACTAAAAATTAACATCATAGAAATGCTAATGGATAATGAATACTTTATGATATAATAAAATAACTCAATTATTACAGAAAACATATTTTATTCGTTTGTTAAAAACCCACACGTACGCATACACAGCTTGCCCACCATCTAAATGGCTACGGCTTGAGTATCAAATTTTCTGCTGAGAACAGACAACGGGGGGGTCTTTGTGTTACGTGTGTATGTATGTACCTATACTTATACTTACTTTACTCTTAGGTATGTAAACGTTATGTGCTGCGCTTGGAAACAACCCTTTCGGGCCCGAGAAAGAAAGATAAAGTGTGGATGTAATTGGCTCTTTACTGACTTGCCAGACTATAGATGCTCTCTTTCGGAACGCTTTTTCTAGTCTTCTACCTATCTTCGCCTTTGTAGTTAGCTTTTCCTAATTGTAAGTTTCTTTTATTTGTACAACTAAGGCGGTTATCACACGGGATAACCGCCTTAGTTGTACAGGAGATCTCTTCCAGTTAACCGTAGATCAGAGGAGAGAGTGGGACTTTTTTTATTAAATAAGACAAGGTTCTAGGCCTTGGTCGGTTATTCAGAATACTTCCTATGGGCTTGGCATGAGGTGTAAGTAAAACGCAGTAATGTACTTGCAAAATACAGTTTATTATGTTGATCTAGCTCATTTCTAATTACGCACTACTGTCTAAAGATAGCGGCAACAAAACGCTAGAATTAATAATTTTAATAAAGAAGTTTTAACACATTTATATCTATAAATGCAGATACAATCACAATTACTTCGTAAAATGCAGTCACACTGCAAACTTAAAATACTCAGAATTCTTAATTCACATTTCAACTGGCACAAATACAATATAAATTATATGCTTCACTTGCCTCGGTATTCGCTTTTAAGAGGTATTATTAAAATATGAACAACTGGAACATTAACTAAATATTACAATAATTAATAGTAAACATCCAATTTAATTAATAATTAGGCATAACATTATCATCTTAGGAAAAATATAATAGTAAAATGTAACTACAGCTCTTTTGTAGATATTAGTAGGGCAAGTGATTATTTCCGTTATCATAATTGTTTATATTTATTTTTGTTCTTATATATTTCTATCACAAAAAAATATTATAATAATTGGACATACCTGTCACATGTCGCTTACTGAAGTAACTGAAAAGGGTGTACAATAGAGGTCATATATAAGTGTAGATATACTCTGGCACAGCGACCGTGTAAAAGGCGGCAAATTAAAAAATGTAGGTGCGAAGACTTGATTGTCCATAGAAAATTAAAATTTCGCGCCCTTTTCTACTGACATGTTGGGTGTGTTTCACTATATATTTTAATGAGCTTCACCTGTATGTACCTATGTATACTCTACTCTGAGCTGGCACAACCACTTTGTCAGTAGAAAAATGTGGCAAATTTAAAACACGTAGGCGCGAAGAGCTGACTTTCCATTGAAAATTTTAATTTCGCGCCTTTTTCTACTGACAAAGTGGGTGTGTTTGAGTATAAGTAAGATACATCAGCAAGATAGCAGAAAGTGTCCGGCGAAAGACAGTCTTGCCTTAAGAAACGGTTACAAAGCAATATTGAAAAATGAAGAGTCGCACGGACCTGCCGCCAAAAAGCAACTCCTATACCAACAATCGAAGTTACGCTCTTATTTTAAAACTCCATGCTTAAATTACATGAAACTTGTCATGACCATTTACGTAATATATGGGTCAACATTATTTTCGTTGTCTGGTTTTTTGTCCCCAAAAAGAAGACATGCGATAGCACTCGTTTTTATTATTTGATAGAAGACGGAAGTACAAGCTTGACGGAGTGGTAGAAAACAAAACAACAAAAAATAATTTTGACCCATATATCTCGGTTGACCTACTAGTTTTCGTTGCTAAAAAGTGTTATACAAGTGATATATGAGCAGAAGTTGTATGTTAAACTTCTACTCGCTCTAATTTCTTTGCGTTATAATTTCTAGCAACTAAAACTAGGACCAGACATAGATATATGTTACTTGAATCTTCATATCAAATTTCATGTCATTGCAGAATGTCCTTTTAAAATGAGAGCGTAACATAGATTGTATGACGTGTGACTCATGTTAGAACAGGGTTCCTAGTTGACTACGGAACCGTAAAAAGTGTGCTTACCATCGGTTGGTCAAGTAACATCAATATAAAACACTTATTTCTAAAGAAGTTATTAAATTTAATACATACAAAGAGAATTTGAAATAGAGGTGGATTGTCAAAGAAAACTTTGTAGCCAGTATCAAAAAGTGGCGCCATCTAATTCATCCAAAGGTTATAGCGCCATCGCTCGAAAAGATGCCGCCTTTGGCCTATTATTTATTAGATGGCGCCAGTTTTGGATATTTAAAAAATTTAACACATACATATAAGTGAAAGAATAAGGATCAAAGTTAAATGGCGTTCTAAAAGTTTTAATTCTGTGGCGAAAGATGGCAGTAATTTACTATAGCTACAAAGTTTTATTTGAAAATCCGCCTCTATTTCAAATTATCTTTGATATTTACACATGAAATTAAACGATACTAACGAAACTAAAACGTAAACTAGCCCTTTTGTTAGAGATCGACACAAAATATACATAGAGATTTATTATTGATACTTTTAATCACTTGCTTTAAGAAAACAGGTAATGCAGTCTTAACGTTAACTCGATGAGAACTAGTTACTCCAAGACATCATTAAAATACAAGGCATACAAATATACTATTCCTATGAAACGATTTCTACACACTGAAACACACTCCACGTTGATTCTACAATACTTATTCCTGAATAAAGGACGCGAAGAACGAAGAATTTCGGACACTGACGCGCCATTTTCTATCTCTATCGCACGTACTTACTTACTTACTTACTTACTGCTGTGGCGCAGCGACCCAAAGTGGAGCCTCCGACACCAAAGATCGCCATGCTTCTCTGTCCAAAACCGTTTCTGTCCAGCCGACGGCGCCGAGTTCGCTAAGGTCTTTTTGCACTTCGTCTCTCCAACGGTACCTAGGGCGTCCAGATGGTCTTTGGCCATTTGGAACTCCAGAGTACGCCCTCCAAACTGCACGATCCTCACCCATCCGGACTACGTGCCCGAGCCATCGGAGTCTGGCGGCTTTCGTTTCTCCAATGATGTTCGGCTCGGACAACATTACAGATCTTCAATCTCCTGGTTCCTGCGGAGTCTCTAGGTTCTATCGCACTTGCATAATTATATTATATTGATGTTTATATTATATTGATGTCCCGCCGATCATGCCGGCGGTCAATGCCCCTGTGCGAGTGGGACCGGATAGGAAATGGCGTGTCAATGTACGGAATTCTTCGTACTTAGCGTCCTTACTTCAGTTCCCGCGATTGCGTTCATTTCCGATGTAAAACGTCCACATTAAAAACTAGGTACTTTTATATTAGGTTGTACTGAGATGAATTGATAGATTTACTCGGTTGATTTTTATCTTTGCCGCGGCAGAACCAATCACCGGTCTACCGAATCCACAAATTTTATATTAAAGGAAAAGTTGAAAAATTTACCGCTTACCGATCTATCCAATATCTTGGTCCGTGGTCTTGGGTGGTTGTATTTGCGTCTCACGGTTTGGCTTACTGACTTAATGAGAGACTGACGCAATGCACATTGGACCAAGATATTGGACAAGTGGAATACCACCCTAAAATAGATTATTCTTACGGTAGATGTCGCTCTACGCCTCCCTAAGGCGTGTATACAAAGCTTAGTAAGTTTCGGTGGCTCAGTTGTGGTGGTTGTTCCGAAAGGTCGCAAGTTCATGTCTTGCCGGTGAATATTTCCATTTTCCCTTAGTACAGTCCATACTGTACTGTAGATAGTACAGTATAGATATTTGTAATATCGCTCGCAGACGTATTCGCTTGATAGAAAATAATTTTACCAAAACCAATCGATGTTCAGTGAAGTGTGTGATGGTACGCGAAAGAACAAAAATGTTGTCAAATCAAGAATAAGCGTGTGTTGGAAATGTGGGATCAGCGGGAGGATTATTTATAATATAATTACGATTTTATGAATTACCTTCACTATGTATAAGGAAAGGCGTATATTTTGTTCAAAGTTTCATCAAGTCTTAATTACATTTATTGCGCGGGTTTTGAAAACCCAAAATCGTTTCTGTATATAATACAGAGTGTTTTATCACAGACAACATGAATGCTACGTTTAAGTACAAATGCTAAATCAATAATTTCATTATTCAAACCATAAAAATAATCACAGATAATAAGGTCAAGATGGGTAATACCAAAGAGAATTTGAAATAGAAGTGTATTGTCAAAGAAAACTACGTAGCAATGTAAATTTACTGTCATCTTTCGACACATAATTAAAACTTTTAG
The DNA here is from genome assembly GCF_033807575.1 of Cydia pomonella. NCBI lineage: Eukaryota > Metazoa > Arthropoda > Insecta > Lepidoptera > Tortricidae > Cydia > Cydia pomonella. The sequence continues at coordinate 32,470,974 of NC_084704.1, forward strand.
AACGCCATTTGACTTTGATCCTTATTATTTCACTGATATGTGTTCAATTTGTTATATATTAAAAAGTGGCGCCATCTTACCGGGTACCAGAGGCGGCGTTAGGCGTGGGCGACGTGGGCCACCGCCTACGGCCTCGCGCCTTAAATAAGTACCTATATCTCGGACACACCGTAAAAATGTTCGTTATTTCTTGCGGCACCAGAGGGCCTCGCTAAAAATACCATGCCCACATAAAATTTTGGTCTTGCCCCGCCACTGCCAGGCACTACCTAAAAGTTATGGCGCCATCGCTCGAAACGATGCTGCTATACCTTTGGCCTTTGATCTATTAAATGGCGCCACTTTTTGATATTTAACAAATTGAACACATATCAGTGAAAAAATAAGGATCAAAGTCAAAAGGCGTACTAAAAGTTTTAATTATATGTCGCAAGATGGCAATAAATTTGCGTCGCTACAAAATTTTCTTTGATAATACACCTCTATTTCAAATTCTCTTTAGTAATACGAACTGCTGAGCAAAAATAACACTATAGGATATTTTCAATTAAAACTGTAATACAGTCACGTCTGAAAATATTGATACGAAAAAAAGTGCCAAAAATATGTATACGCTACCTTAATATATGGGCAAAGTCGTGTATACATATTTTTGGCACTTTTTTCGTATAGATATTTTCAGATGTGACTGTACCATTTACTTTTTTCCGAAAAAACCATAATTTTTTTGGTTATTTCAACTCGGAATCAAGAGGACTATCGATTTTAAAAGAAAATAGTGTGCGTAAAAAATTACAGTTTTGTGAAGCATTTTCACATACATTTTGTATGGACCGTCACTAAACTAAGACCCAAAATTTGTATGTAAAACTGGGGACCTGGGGGAAACTAGTCCTTGTGATTCTGAAACGAAATAACTCAAAAAAAATAGTTTATCGAAAAAATGTAAATGGTACCATTTTTTCTGAAAACCCTCCTCCTCATAGTGTTTGTTTTGGCCCGAGCTATTTAGCTTATTAGATTATTTAAACTATGTTCTTCTTACCCCGCACCTTAAGTAAAATCGAATCTTTAATAGAACAAAATGTCTATAACATTAACAACTATTACTATAATAGCCTATTTAATATATTTTCTGTTGTGAGTTATGATTAGATCAAGCCTTACGATTATTCCATGAGTTTAGGAATGAACAAAAAATAAGCAATTGCACTTCGCAGGAAGGTATAGCCTTGACATCCAAGGCTTTATTGTGACCCTGGTATAAAAAATAAATCTTTTCACTAGCCATAAACAAACATATTCTAGTTAGCGTCAACGCGGCCTCGTTTTAAGTACATATATTTTTTATGACATGCCACATTGATGCGTTGCGACGACGCGACGCAAACGCAACGCACCGGTGTGGCCTCACTCTTACATAGGGGGTTGTAATTGTGGTTGTTGTTATAGAAATTTATGTAAAACACTCTGTATACTAACTTCTCTATGTTAAAAGCCAATATCATGCAAACGGTGGAGAACTCACTCGGCCAGATAATACCTAAGGCGGCTATCACACTGGTGCGATTTCCGCAAAACTGTTAGGATGTCGCTATAATAGACATGAGTAGTGCTAACGTAACCGCTGGGTTAGAAGGTCAGATGGCAGTCACTTCCGTAAAAACTAGTGCCTACGCCGATTATTGTGATTAGCCAAAAAGCCAGGATAACACGTGAAAGATGATGAGACATGAATAGCGCAGTCGCACGCACACATGTGCGCCGAGCAGAAACCGCATTGGTGTGATAACCGCCTAACTGCGCACAATACCTACAATTTTAGCAATCTTACAGTCGACATCATAACAAAATCAACAGATTACATCATTACATCTAAAATCTATCAAATACTACATAAACACGAAAAAATACTTAATGTTATCCTTTGTTATATATTTTTAATGTCAACATTACAATACCCTCTGAAGTATTAGTATCGCTTTTTGTACATTCTTGATTCACGCACATGATTTCAAATACACTTTAGTCCAATGAAAACTGACCACTTTGTATTGAGACTTCAGTACAATGTGAAATGTCTTTATTGCTCTTGAGTGTACATTCAATTAAATACTAAACCTTTTCACCGCCTTTAATCAAGTACAAAAAAGTCACACGCCAAAATGCTAAGAAAGTATTTAGTAGTGTTAGTGTAGCATAGTTCGTTTCACTAAGTGCACATATTTTTTTAAATAAAGAGATAAATGTCCGAGGCGCGATTTGAACCTGTTACTAAAGATTCATTTAATGTAAATCACGCTTTATAGCTTTGTACACTATACAGTTCAGTTCAGTTTTTAGTTCTTATGGCATCTGTCCATTGGGACAATCTTGCCAGCGTCAAGGTTGTGGGATGCAGGTCTTGATCCTCGTAGCTGTGATTTTCAAAAATTGACAGCTGGAAATCCAGTGACCACTGATTTTATTTATTAAGTTTATTATGTCCAAGGCCCTAAGATCACGCGGCCGCGGTAGGCCTAAGAAGCGCTGGATGAGGATGCCGAAGACCGGGCAAAGTAGGAAAGCGGACCCTGGCGCTAGGCCGGGAAACGCTAGGTTGAAGAAGATTATGCTTTACGTGACTTCTACATATAATAGATAACTCCTATTAGGCGGCGGTCAAAAGGTTTAAATTAAATAACTAAATTAAAAAGCAGTTGTCATAATATGGATCAGTATTATGACAACTGTTTTAGAGAAGAAGAGAATGTTTCAGAAGAATTTAAAATACGCAGAATTCTATTTTTATTTCTATTTCTATTACATTATTATTATTCATTTAATAAACATTACAAATATTTTGTCATGTATGCGCAACATTTTCAGTTATTCATTTAAGTACAATACTGAAATTCGGCGGGGAAGTGCATTAATAATATGGTCCACTTGGGCAAAGAGAATTAAGAAGACAAAGAGTGCTAGTAGCAGTACTGAGAGTACCGCTACTTGACGCTATACTCTGTATCTTTAGGTATTTAAAAAAAGGTAAACAAAATCTACCCTCAAATGGCTCCTTAAGCCAGTTGAGGTTAGATGAAAACATTACATGATCAAATAATGTAGGTTTAAAGTCAGGTCGTTCAGTGACAGATCCAGGCGGTTTTGAATTTGGTTGGTTAACCAATAAATATTAAAACTACCCGAAAATATACAAATTGTTTGTTTACTTTTATTTAAATACCTAAAGATACAGCCTATTACAGAGTATAGATGTAGACTCTGAAAATAATAGTATTTTGGTAACAAAATCGTTGTATGGAGTGAGCACTCTTTGTCTTCTTAATTCTCTTCGACTCGTGTAAGTAAAACAGGTACGTATTTTGTCTGACACACGAGAATATGTCGTCTCTTTGTAAGTGTATTCAAGTAGTTAATACGGATAATGCCAAAAATAACTCACAATTTCATCATAGTGATGAGTCCATTTTCAGAACTACCCTTACTTTGATTTTTACGTAGTATTTACCAAACCTGACCAAGTGGCTACGCTGTAGAACAGTAGGAATGAATGTAAAAATGCAATCTGGTAATAATTTTTACAAATAACAATAAAAGAAACTCTCACGAGTAGCTGACGTAGGCATTGGTCTCGGTTGACGCTGTATGCTGCGTACAACGACGCGCTGCGTAGAAATATCTTCTTATATAATGTGAAACTGTACTAAAGTAACACACGTAACTTTATGAGCCACCCCACACTAGCGTCTTCCGAGCGCCGGCGTCTATTCGGCGCTATGGAAAATGGAGTTGTTGCGCAGTTGGGCCAACGTTGCGACGAGTAGCCATAGAGTTGATTAGACGCGACGCTCGGGAGACGCTAGTGTGGGGTGTCTCTATAGGTTATCAATGTTAACAACCGGCTATGTCAAAGAATTCACTTAGCGGGCGTACTTCGCAATATTTTGGACATATCGTAAATTACGAAATCTATTCGGGATTGTGTATGTATATTTTACAACCTAATAGTATTTTGAAAACCATTTGGAGCCGTTTCTAATAGATACGATACGTTATGTTAATACTTTTACGTTATTTATGTTTATATTAAAATTACTTTGTAAATGCGTCACGCAGTGGCGAGACTAAGAACTAACAAAATAAAAGAATAAGATGTTTTATTATGAAACGTGGCACAGCCCTGGCGCCCGCCTAGTGGGCGCTCGGCGTACACTACTGTGTTGATCGTTAAGTCCCATTTAGACGGATCAAGAACTTGCATGCAAAATTAGATATAAATCTTACCTACAGAGTACAATTAATTCAGTCGATCGACCAAATACCGCAATGTAACGAAAATCGCATGCAAGTTCTTGAACCGTTTAAATGGGGCCTTATGTGGCCTCGCCAACCCGCCGAGCAGGGGCCTATAGATATTGCACGGTTTTTGGATTACTTTTTAATTTATTCTCTGTCTAACGTGGTCTTTGCAATAATATTAACTATTGTCAGTTAAAAAAACAGTGTGGGGAAACTGCGTTCGGGCGTTCTCGGCTTCGTTCGGCTCAACATTTCTACGAGCAATTTTTAGGGTTGGCACAACTTGACGTCCCTTTGCGTGCACAACCACAGATAATATAATCACTTGAATTGTGACAACCCTAAATAGGCCGAAATTTATTGTGCCATTAGAAAGGGACCACATGATTCGTCCGTGAATCGCTGTCAAAGTTCGGTTTTGTGGTAAGTTTCCTTTCTGTACGGTAGTACCAAAGATACATTGATTGAGTAAAATGTGTAAAATCTAAGACAATTTCGTGCTTCGAATGTGACAGGTAAACGAGATGGCGCTGTGCAGCTCCATAAATTTTGCGTTAACCCTTTGAACGCCACGCGTATCGTATGCGACGCGTAATCGTGAACCTTGTCGGTACGCATGAAGGTTGATATTGGGCTGTAGCCGCAGGCGTCATATGACGTCTTTGGCGGTCAAAAGGTTAACTCTGATTGTCAAAAGTAGACGTTTGACAATTCAGTGACCGCAAAACATATGGCGCAGTACAGCGCCATCTGTTGTGGATGTCAAACTAAGTCGCACGTTTTTTTCTTAGACTTTATCTCTCTACAGTACACCGTCACATCTATCGGAGCGGCCGAGGTGCTCACAAATATCTGAACACGCCCCTATTGTAGCTAGAGTGCGTGTTCAGATATTTTTGAGCACCTCGGCCGCTCCGATATATCCAGTGATCGGAACTATGGGAGTAAAACTTTAACAAAACTTATTAAGCTGACGTAAAAAGAGTGCTTATAGCCTTAAAAATATTCGAATATCTATGAATGTAAATATTTTTATGGCTGTAAGTACTATACTATTCCTATCCCTATGGACATGAATATTTTTAGGGCTGTATGCACTATTTCCTTTTGTCCGGGTCTGCCTAAAACGTAGTCTGACTAATTCGCGTTATGACAAAACTTCATTTGAAATTCGCTATTCGTCTAAATCTCTATTGACCTATTACTTATATTACCTATTTCGCAATATGTCCCAAACGCAGTAAGCTGAAGTAGTTGTTTGTCCATTTCGCGATACGCCTAATTACCTAGTCGCCCTCCAAAGTGTAATGTTTTCAGGGAAGTCACAATTAGTCAGGTTAATAGTTAGGTAGGTTAGGTTCGTTAGGTAGCTTCAGATGCCCGGAGGGCACACTACCCAGAAATAGGAGCCCCGCAAAGCGCTTCGCTTTTGGATACAAACTTAATACATAAGTGTAAGTCTCTCTGTGCCAGATTCGTTTTTCGACAATAATACAAGAGGCCTAAATCTTCTTGTGCCAGATTCGCATTTGGACAAAAACTCATTAGGCCTAAGTCTCAGGGCGACTATTTCTCGATTGGTCTAGGCATAACGCGAATTAGTCAGACTACGTTTTAAGTAGACCCGGACAAAAGGGACTGTAGTATGTATTATGTGGTTACGGCAACCTACAGCATGAACCGGAGACCAAGGCCACGTAACTCACATGGGGGGCCGCTCAGCGCTCGCGGCGGGCGCGCTTGGCGCGGCTGGTGTTGGCGTCGTCGTCGTCGCGCCGCTTGGCCGGCGCCTGCGGCCGCTGCAGCTGGCTCTGCGCGGTCAGCTGCAGCTGCAACGCATGCGTGTTCAACCGCTCGGCGAGCAGCAGCGGCTGTAGGGCCGCCATCTTGTGACTGTGTAGGGTAACCCGCGGTCGGCTGTTGACGGCTGCGGTCAGCTGCTCCCGAACGGATAGCTCGCCGCTTTCCGAGTTGTTGTTCCATTTGTTCTCCTCCTCTTTGCTTTCGGACTCGGATTTCTCGGAGTCGTCGAGGCTGCATATGATGTGGACCTGGATATAATGAATATAATAGTTTTATTTGTAACACGTTTACAGGTTCATAGCTTAGGAAAAAATCCAAATGAGATTTTTTTAAGCAAGATATCTCTGTTTTCTACTTTGGTTTTTGTACGAGGAAGGTCAGTCGATGTCTAACTACATTTTTATTGCAGGAGTCCACTTTAAATATAGACTAGAGTCGGACCAAGCTAACTTTGCATGGTATTTGCAATGAAAAAGTGTGGCGATGTCATCATTAGTGTCAAATTTCTAAGAAAATGTGACGTTTACAATGACACTCTTCTTTCTTTTTATATACCACATCGGTGCAAACAAGCGTACAGCCCGCCTGATGGTAAGCAGTCACCGTAGCCTATGGACGCCTGCAACACCAGAGATATTACATGCCGACCCTTAAAAAACCTGTATACTCCTTTTTTGAAGAACCCGATACGGTCTCTCACTTTGTGTTCAAATCTGTGCAAAGTTGACTCTAAAGCCGGCTACTCACACACCTACCGCAGGGGCAATACCGGTCGCACGGCGGTTGGAACAATTTCGGGCGTTCTCTACACACAACACAAGCCTGCCGTCCAGTGTGTAAGTGAACCTCCCACTGAACGCACCTCAATGATAATGGCTCCAGTATTGTCGAAACACCACGTACGAATTTTTTTAAATTTGTAATGTTGATATATTTCGCGATATATTTCGAAATATAACTGGAAAGTTTGATTTCGCATGTCTCTGTTAAAATATTGTTTTTTTTTTTATACCACATGTGGGGCCGGTCTTTGTACACATCTATTGTGACACGTGCACACCGCGCGGTTGTCGCCAATGAACTGACAGGAATTGCCCTAATCGTACTACACATGCGGCAACCTAGCATGACGGTAGATACAACCTAGGGAGCTAGGAGGGTCTGGCGCCCATGCCGCCCTGCCGCAGGCCCAATCTAAAAATTGCCCCTGCTTGCCTATACACAGTTCAGGGTCCAATTCCAATATTGCCCCTGCGGCAGGCGTGTGAGTAGCCGGCGAGAAACAAATAAGAGATAATGTTTAGGTTAACTTCTAGCGGCCCATAATACAAGAAAAATTAGTAGCCAAATCTGAATGGTGTTAGAAAATAAAATAAAATTCTCCTTGCTTTAAAAACAAACTTTTTTTGCATTAGAAAGAAGGTAAAGCCTGACCAGTAATATATGATCACGCGCCATGTTGCGGAATCTCATTGGAACTAAATTTTTCATACTAAACTGAACTGTCACCCTATGCATGAGAATAAAAGCGCCCTTTTGACAATTATCATATATTTATGGTCTGGCTTGAAACGATTTTGACGTGTCTTTTTATTGAAAAACACTTTGTAACAATTATAAATCATACAATCAATCAATTGTTTATTTTCTTGTATCTTTTTACTGAGGTGTAAAGAGTATTCTATCTACGATCATTTACATTATTTTGCTTGCATAAATAATAGTTACTGATTTTTAACCTTTAGAACGCCACGCCTATCGTACGCGGCGCATAATCGTGAACTTTGTCGGTACGCATGAAGGTTGTAGCCGCGCACGTCATATGACGTCTTTGGCGGTCAAAAGGTTAAGAAGCGTTTTTCAATAAAAAGACGTCAAGATTGTTAACCTTTTTTCAAATGCAAATAAAAAACGAATTATAGGTTATAAAAATGTACCTACCTGCGCTCGGACTTCTGCGTCGAATTTGGATATGGTGCTGACTAGCGGCTTTGCCCAGCCTATGTGTAGGATGGGCGTCTGGCTGCCCTCTTCCCATTTACATATCCCGTCGTAGAATCTGGATACAAAACAAAGAAATGTCAGTCTATGTAACAATCAGAAGTATATTAGTTGGGTTTCCAGTATTAACCTTTTCGACGCCGTGTCAAACACAAAAGCTGTCCGAGTGGACGCCACGTCACCGAAGTGTCATAACTGAAATTGAACTTTAGACATATGCACGTAGGTCTATGTTGCTCTGTGGTCTGTGACGGATATATCCGTCATTGGCATCAAAATTGTTAATAAGTAGTAACATTTGTATAGAAACAGCGTTTTGTCGTGATTGTTACGCAAGCCGTAGAGTCCAACTACGCGAATACTGAAAAAAGTTGATCTGCAATTAAAATAGGGACGGATAAACATGATTAGAATTTTTGGTCGATGGGTAATTGGGTAGGTACATAAACCTACTGAAACAAATATTTTTAGGTTAAACTTATATTAATTTAGTCTGGAATCTCACCTTAAAAGGGAAGCAAAACATTCCGGATCTTTAAGAATCGACCGCGCCGAATGTCCTGAGCTTTCAACCTTCATTAACTGGGGTATTAGCTCGTTGGCGATTTCCGAAAATTCCTTGTAGATTTCTTCATCATCCCGAGAATAGTTGTAACTGCAATGGAACATTCTTGTTTTTAGACTGAACTGAATTATCAATCATAAGTTTGTCGGTGTCTTGTTTACTTTTAATAATAATAATTCAGCCTATATACGTCCCACTGCTGGGCACAGGCCTCGTCTCATGCGAGAGGGCTCGGGCTATAGTCCCCACGCTAGCCCAATGCAGATTGGGGACCTTTGAATTTTTTCGCAGATGTATGCAGGTTTCCTCACGATGTTTTCCTTCACCGAAAAGCTAGTGGTAAATATCAAATGACATTTCGTACATTATTTCCGAAAAAACTCATTGGTACGAGCCAGGATTTGAACCCGCGACCTCCGGATTGAAAGTCGGACGTCATATCCACTCGGCTACCACCGCTTATAAAAAAGCAAACAGTATTTTTTTCGATAATTAATATGAAAATGAAAAAAAATTGCAAGTTCTAAGTCCGATCTTTCCGTTTCGGTTTTGGCATAAAAATAAAGTTTTGACCGCAAGTTCGGTTTCGGCCGAAACTAGAGCAAAACGGAATCTTATTATTATTTAGTTTTAGACAAGCAGCTCATGCTGGTACGTCTAAATAAGAAGCTAATGATCATGAGATGTCTAATGTGAATCTTATCCGTAAAAATCATGTTTCGGTAGGACACTACAAAGTGCTGGGGCATCCAATGGAACATTATTTGAAGGTAAACAATCTTATCCTACACTTACTGGAGAAAAAGCAGACCCAATAGATATTTTTGACGCACTGCCACTGATATTATGACCATTATGAGTCACTTCATATTAATATATTATACCTACATAAATAAATATGAATACTAATACATACTAAAGCTAATTTTACTATGTTTTCAATCACTCGCGCGACATGTTTCGGAGAGCCTAGGTTTCACAGTGCGCGGCTATCGTGACCGCTGCACCTAACTCTCCGAATCATGTCGCGCGAGTGACTAAAAATACGTCAGTTAAACCGTAAATACGTCAGTTAAAGCTATTTAGCTAAATGGCTCATATTATTATCATTTATTATTTTATCTGATACACTAGCAGCTCTTGGAGCTGATGCGTGTATATCACAGCTCTTGGAGCTGTTGCGTGTATATCGCAGCACTTGTGTTTCTTTAACACTTTTTTTTTATATATTGTTTATGCTACATATTTTATAATCAACTTTATAACTAACATAACCTTAATCTATCATACTATGCAAGTAAAGGTACATACTGTCGAATGACGTCACCCGCACACGCCCAAGCATGAAACGCTTCCTTGTACATCTTATGCCGGTGGTAATACCCTCCCTGAAACGTGTACGGGTACACATGCCGGTCCTCATAGTGTGTTCTTGAGGAACGGATTGCTTGGGTGTATAAGGCAGCAGAGTCTGGTCGAGAGGCACTTTTGGAGGTGTCTTCTGGTAGTGTGTTTTCTGATTGATCAGAGCAGTTTGAAAGTTTCATGTACTCGTCCAAATCACCGAGGTTACCCAGCGCCATTGGGTACATGTCTAGGCATCCTGTAATGTGATTAAAAACATGTGGCAAGTAGTATAGGTAAACTAATAATTTATTTTTTTACAGACCTCAGTTTACCATTTGTCTGATTAGATTAGGCATTAGCATCCCTTAAGGTTTATTTTATGAATTAAAAGGTCTTTTTTATTTTCTTGTTTCAGTAACGATTCATCAAATTATGAAAAAAAGGAGTCATTTATAAATTGTTCTCATGATGTCAAGTGGGTATAATAAAATCTACAGGCTTGGTTTTTTTTTTCATATTCCAGGGTAATAAAAGTATATCTTATTAAATCTGACTACTTAGCATATCTTGCATTGACTCGCGCGACGAATATAAGCAGCGCGAGATATGGTGCTGCGCTTGAAATATGGAGTGGGTAGATGGAAATCTTTCCACAGTAAAAAGTTGTTGATAACCTTTTTTATTTGACTTCAGATTATGGCGTAAATATATAGAAAATAAAATATTATTGGTGTGAAATCAATTTTGTATGTAATACCATACTTTAACTGAATTAAAACAAATGTAAGATGCATGAAATTTTTGATTTGTAGTTAGGTTAGGCAATTCATTTTAAGAAAATTATTTCTTGCAATGTATTTTAAGCAGATTTTCATAATCATACAATTTTTCCAATTACTTGGATAAGTGATAACTGATAAGCTATCAGCTTATTGGTAAATTTATTATTATGGTGAATTTTATGAATACTTCCTAATCATCATTATCATCATCATGGCTATGGCTGGACTCAATAGATTTGCCAGATAGAAACAATCAACATCCAGCTGGTCCCTGCAACCCTAACCAGTTCATCTAACCAACATGCCAGTAGCACTACAGCAGGAGACTACTAGTAAGTAACCAAAATTGACAAACCATTTTCATAAAGAAGCCAGAGTAGCCTGTGCTGCATTTGTGCCACTTCATGAACATCAATGGTCGGGGTGAGTGTGATGTTGATGGAAGACACCAGCGCCGCCAGCTCCATCAGTCTGGTGCACACCACAGGCTTCCCCGCTACATACAGCCAGGAACGTGCCAACATTCCATCCTCTACAGATCGGCCCCTCTTGTCTTCATTGCCTTTTCCATGCCATGTCACCTTATAAAAAATTTGATTGTGAGTATAGATGGTAACTATATTTGATATAACCTCGTCCTGCCCAAGCATTTTTATATAATAAGGTCTTCCAGTTTCTGGCCAATGTTCAGGACACTATTGTGCCATTTTTTTAATTCCTGGGCAGAAACCTAAAAAAATATAATTGTGCTTAATTGAGCACATTGGACAGGATAAGGTAGAAAAAAACATGATAAACAAGGTTTTAAAAGCCTCGTAAAAATACTAAAAATTTTAATTGATTCATAAGTTCTAATATTACTTAAGTCCAGTCACCAACAGAAGTAGCTAAGTGGTAGAGATGTTCAACTTTTTACATACACACCAGTGTTGGGCAAAAAGTAGTTGGATTACAGATTAACGATCATGCAAAAAAAAAAAACATTTTAATTCATAAACAATGTTTTAAAATTATATGTGTTGTGAATAGCTTCTATTTTAATGTAGTTTTAATACCAAAAAATTACAATTACTAGGAAAGAGTAGTTGAGCCTTTGATTAACGATTACTAACAACATTTTGTAGTTAGTAATCAAATTAATAACTACATTTTGTAATTGTAATCTGGAATAAATTACTTTATGCAATTAAAAATTACTTTTACTCAAAAAAATTTTTGTATCCCAAATCAGAAATTAAAAAAAATGAATTTTAAGTTGATCTTAACATACCAAGTATGACTTTTCATTTAAAAAAAGGAATGTTAGTTTTACAAGATTTTCTACAAAGGGACTAATTAAAAAATATGAACATTTTAGGGCAAAAATGAGTTCTTGTCAGGTGGTCAGTTCCATGAAGCGGCACCCAAGCAGTTTTTATTTAATTTATATGGCATGACGTTCAGTAAATGTATGAATAAAATCATAGAAAACAAATATTTTCCTCCTAAGGACCATGAGCCTACCCATAGGACTAATTAGTTCAATACAATTTAAACTTTTTATAATTGGAACAGAGTTGCATTTCTTTTGTTTCATTTCATTTTAAAACAAAAGAAACTCAACCTTATTCCCTACACTATTGATTTCAAATTCAAATAGCATTTTTTTTTATGGTGGGCCGCAGGTGGTTATTACTTTTGTTTATTTAAGAGAAAGTACTAAAGTACTAAAATTGCTCATCTATGCCTATCAAGAAGTAATTGAGTAATTTTGATTATAAATTAATGTAATTTCGATTACAAACTACAAAGTAATCTTAACTACAAGTAGTTGTAACTACATGTAATCAACTACAAATTATTCAACTACATGTAATCTAATTTGTAGTTAAAATTACACAAGTAATTGATTATGCCCAACACTGATACACACTCTTACTTTCTTAACAAACTTGTAGTCAAGTCATTTTCAATACCCATTGCCCACTTAGCTTAGAACTTCTACTGCCAATCGAGAACTTTATTACAACATGGAAACAAGGCTCACCTCTGCTGTTTCAGTCCCGTCTTTTCCAAACACTACCCAAGCATGGTCTTCAGACAGCGCAAGGTGCACATCCCGCTTGCCCAGCACTTGGCAACCCGCGGTGACGGCAAAAGCCACGCCGAAGCAGTCGAGCTTGTTCCCAGTGAGGAAGCTGTAGATGGACTGCAAGTGCGCGCGGTCCTTGTAGTAGCTGCGCGTTAGCGAGTTCCACACCACGTCGGCCACCCGCTTCACCAGCTCGCGGGTCGCATACTCGCCGGCAAGCAGCTTCGCGTCCACGCCGCTGCGCATCAAAGACACGAACCGCTCATGCAGACCCTTCACTTCCTCCCATTCTACGCATGGAAACTTAATCTTGGCAAGCTTATTTGTCAACACGTTAATAATGTTTACATCTTTATCGCAGTTCTTAACATTAGTTAAGTTATTTTCGACAGCACCAACGATGATAGAAAATAGAGCCAAATCAGGGTCATTGTCACTGCGTAGTTGCTCTTCAAATAATTCGTATACTTTTTGTATACTATCGATGGGAAATATTTTTTTATATTGTGATAATTCGGACATTATTGCTTCGCATTATATTACACTGTTTTACAAACGCTTTTAATTGAAATAAATAAACAACCAAATGAAACACCGGCCTGCATTCCCTCTACAGATTAAATATTTCATTGCAATGCATTCACTTGCATTTTCGTATTTGTAGTCTGCAAGAGTATATTGCTTTTGATATGTTGGTAGTACTGAACCAGGTAATAATTTTGTCAGATGTTAATATTGAAATCACAGAGTGTAAAGTCTACTTAACTTAATCTGACATATGTCAACGTGATGTTGATGTCAATCCTAGTTTATTTACTTTACACTGAAATTTAGTAATTTACGGTGAAAATACAAAATAAAAGTCAAGTTCTGTTTTAATAATTGATTCTAACACTACTTCTGTAACGTGTAAAGTGTATTTAATGAATACAAACTTATTCATCAGGTACCCCTTGCTTTAAAAATGAACAACGTCCTACATGAAAAGCAAAATAATCGCTACCGTAAAAAGTACAAATTTATGAAAAGAAGAATTAAGAGCTTGATACTAGTAAGTACTGCATAAGCATCTTAAGAACAAATACTAGTCTTCGTCCGCGCAAATGTCGTAAAAACATTCAACCCCGTTTCCACCCATTCAGATTTAAAAAAATATGTACATTTGTAAAATATATGTTTTAAAACTTATAAATGCATTATAAATAATTCCAGGAAAATGCTGCGCTTTGTGATGAAGTTGCAAAAATTCAAGAGAGTATAATTATTGTAAAAGATGAGAGAAAGTTTCTGCTGCGGAAGCTACTAGAATATCTAAATGAAGCTGAATTCTCACAACAAAACTACAGACATGATACAACTACTATGGCTAATGGACCCAGCACAAAACTTAAGAAGAGAAAGAGTTTAGAAGAAAATGGTAGAAGCATTTCTTTGTCTTAACAGTCTTCTTGTGCCAATATCTCGAAGTTTTTGATCACCTTTAACGCAAGAGAAAGAATTACCGAAAGAGTCAATGATAAAAATTACAATTGTAAGTTTTAATGATGTTCCAATGAAAACTTCTTACATCAGAAATGGAAGGGTAACTTGCTCTAATGTTGGCCACCTCCCTAATTTTGTCAATCTCAGAAATTGGATACAGCAGTATGGCAGGTTACGCTAATTGTTACATTTAGTTCATAACCAGTGGTAGTTGCGCAGTCACAACATATCACATTCTAACAAGTATGTAAGTGCAAAAGTGACAGGCAATAAAAAATGCAACCATGCTGCCACATATTTTGTTCTCTCTAAGTATACTGTATAGCTTTTGACTGTCATTTGCCATATCCAAACATGACAGGTGTGGAGTTGTGAAAAGTTTGCAAAAGTTGGAAAAATTCTCACATAACACAAAAGAAAGAACACTTTCATTTTAAGAATGGGAAAATTTTAATTTCCATAAACTTTCCAATGGTATCAGTAATCAGTGTACTGGCCACAACCAGAGGCGGCGTTAGGCGTGGGCGACGTGGGCCTCCGCCTACAGCCTCGCAGTCCGAGGGGCCTCGAGCCTCAAATAAGCAGAATATCTCGGACACAACGTAAAAATGTTCATTATTTCTTGCACCACCAGAGGGCCTCCCTGAATGTACCTTGCCCACATAAAATTTTGGTCTTGCCCCACCACTGGCCACAGCACCTGTGAGCACAAGCATAACCATCCACCACATATTTAGGGTATCTTGGCATTCAAGAGTTCTTAAACTATTTTGTGATGTGTATGTGAATTGTTCTAAACATTTGTTTTAGTTAATATTATTAAAAAACTCATTACGAAAAGTCTGTTAATGGAGAGTAATATGTTAATAATAACAGAATACCGAGATTGTTTCTTTATTTGCTACCATCTTAAGGATGTAATTACATAAAAATTTCAACACATTATCTCTTAGCTCTACATAACTCATAACAGTCATTTACATAAATTTTAAATTAATTCTATCTAGTCCATCACTATACTTGACATGGCCAATGATGATCTCTATGATAGTTCATTTTTGTATGGAGTATCTGCCAATATTAAATGTTTTTGGACTTTTTTCTCTACTATAACACATTCTTTTATTCAGTAATGTAAGTAATTAAAATACTGTAAACACCTATTTCAACAATTGTTTCTTAAATTCAGTCGATCCAAAAGCGAATTGGAGGAACTGTCATACGGATCATCATTGGCCACATCAAGTATAATGGGCTTTGAGGGGTGCAAAGTACATTTTTATAAAGTCAAACACTGACATGGATTGTTATAATTTTATAACATTTTTTGCACCCATTATATCGCACACGCAACACTACACGCTGTTAACTACTTTCGTCTTCCTCTTCATCATCATTAAAAGACAGCAACTGACTTTGCTTTTTTTGATTGGAGTTCTTGTTGCTTGGCTCTTTTCCTTTTTTATCATTTTCAGTTTTCTTTGACTTGGGTTTAAAAATAACCCGTTGACTAAGGTCTGCTTTAGTTTCTTCCGCTTCTTTCTCTAACCGTTTCCTCTCCACCTCTGCCTCCTCGGCAGTGAGGTCTCCCGGTTTCAGAACTACAACTTGCGGCTCTTCGCTTTCTGTATCGTCCACGAAATCTTCCTCGGCATTCTCAAGCGGGTCGAATTTTCGATTTCTGTCATCATACCCAGCTTGTCTCTTTATAATTTTAAGGAACTCTGGGTCCTCAGGTTTGATGTAATTCACGTTTCTTTTTCTATTAGCCATAATTCTGACCGGTATAGTATAAATAACAACTCTGGTACATTAAATAGGAATGATTTATACTTTTGTTAGAACAAACAACATTATATATTATTTGACTGAAACTTTAAAATAAATCAATCCAACAATGAAGATAACCTTGAACCAAGCTTCACAACTTGTTTTTTTTTTCATTGAAACGTCAAAAGTTTGCCACAGATAATGAAAATGAAGAGTGACATTTTCTGAACAATGTGAGAATGATCAGGGGTATAAACATAAAAAAAACTACATAAAACCGTATCCACACGAGACCACTACTTCATAATTTTATTAAATTTTTTGTACATATAGTTTTGTATAAAAAAGAGGAGTAAAAACTATTATGGTGCGAACGTTTGAAATATAATTTGTTAACGTTGATGAATGAGTATGGATGTTAATATCGCGAGTTTTTACAGAATTAAGTTTAGTCTTGTATTACAGTAATACATATTTTTAATAACACGACACGATTAATAAACTTTAAAAGAGATACTTGAGCAATCAAATTTAACTTATTTACTTTAGTTCACGGAGTAGCCCGAAGTACGCGCGAAGAGTCTCCGTTTTAACTTGGGCAAAAATGCGTTTGCATGTCCGGCTGTTCTCCTCTACACAGGTAGCATTTTTCAACCGATTCTCATGAAATTTTGTGAGCAGGTTCGATAATTGGATAGCGTTTTTTTAACGATTCCTATTTTGGAAACAGAATTGCGAGGTCCACAGTCCACAGCTTACAGAGTCACTAGTTTAGGTTTATTAGTAGCGAAGGGTACTTTATCATTTGTTTTTAAGTAATACTGCCCTTTTGCGTTTCGATCAACATTCTCTCCCATATATGTCTCCTGTTTACATTCAGTGTCATTTAAAAATTCCGTCCAATTTTTGCTTCGGCAAGCAGGAAAACCAGTGGGATTATCAATGGATTCGAAGAAGTACATGTGGGCTCTCATATGACTACATGTCTCTGGAACTTTACAAACAAATATTAAATGTTATTATTAAAATCGTAAAAAAATACATAAAAGTAGAGTTTGTGCGGAAAGAGAAGAGTCGTTCTTTCCGAACAGACTAGATATAAAACTTGAAATAAATATTATTAAAATAATGTTACCGAAGAGAAAAAACATACTGTCACACCCAGGTTGTGGTGATTCACCGCTATTTGGGTAAAAATCAGCATGCCCGCTATTATCTTTGACGCCCAGGGCTCCACTGCACGTGTGTATCACGTCTACAAACATCGCGTCTGATGAGTCCAGGGTCAACGTGCTCGGTTTCTTTGGATACTCGTAGAGAGGTCTTGCTGGATCAAGGCCTGATGTATAAGATAATTATGTTATGTGAGGCTAGTCAGTGTAAATACCTCTGATGTAAAAGTCTGTTCTGTTGGTATTGCATATTCTAAATTACCCACTCTTGGATAAATTATTCAAGAAGTTTTCGAAATTCATAATTACCGGTGACTCTTCCCACTGTCACATTAGTTGTCGACGCAGCGACCCCCATCAAGTGTGCTCCAAGGCTATGTCCGATTAAATGCAATCTGTCGCCGGAAACATTGTAGAGTTCGCAGAATGCATCTAAAAATTGTCCAACACGTGCCCCCACTTCCCCCGTGCTCTCCACTACAAACGGATAGATATAGTCACTCGCCGTATCACTCCAGTCTACAGCTATTACTGCTACATCTTTATTTTTCAAGTAAGCATCCTTGATACTCATTACCATGCCGTCTGCAGCAGATGATATCCAACCGTGTGTTACCAATTTTACCGGTTTGTTAGACAACAGTCTGGTCATATTTGTACCGCTGGGTGGCTGTGCTGATTCGTTTAGATTTGTGTAATTGGATAATCCCCTGAGAACAATTTTAAAATAACAATCCGATAAAAAGCGAAGGTATTTTATCTACAATAGTAGTCTGATTGAAACGCAAGAAAGCAAAATATATTTACACTGGGGGCAATTCAATAATGAAACTTAAACTTAGGATTAGGACTAGAAATGGTCCCTGAAACTTCATTTTCTGCCCGCCTCACGATTTATTTTCTGCAGTTGCAAGATTACTGTAAGGCTTCGAGTTATACGGACCTTATGTACAATCTGTATTCAATTTCCATATTTTGACCTCTACGCAACTGTCTCCGATCGGTTATGGTCAAATTAATAAAGTGAGGAATGCCATCTCCATCTGGGAAGTATACCCACTCCACTCCGTAGCCAGGGTAGGATTTGGAACTATGATTGGGTCCTCCATAGGAGTTAACTCCAACCAACCACATTTCATCTGCAGTACATTAACGGGGTTAGATTTATCATAATTTCAGCCAAACCACGAGCATTGCTGGGCATAAATCCCCCAATGATCGCCACAATACCTAGCTTGTGGTAACATGTGTAAACTTATTGTTACATAAACATTATATTTATTTGCTTCGTAGCTACTTATATACTTCAATTCAGAAGGATATTACCTTCATCGATACGTTTTGTATTGTAAACACACGTCAACTGAAATATGGACAAAATACTCAGTAATGATTTGACTGAAGTTTCCATCTCCAAAACACGCACGTCTTAGCACAGCTACGATGTTATCTCGATCGTAAATAACAAATTTAAGTCATGGTTGACGAATTTAACAACACTTTAAACTAATTGAGAACTGTATTATTTGTATGAAATTCCCAAAGTAATTATTTGTTTGATAATTTTCGTAGTAATACTACGAGGTAATATACACAATTCAGGCTCGCATCCAGGTTCAAGAGAAGGGGCAATTTCGCTATTGTGTACTTCATTAAATATGGTACATCCAATCCGGCTCCAAGGACCACTTTATACAAATTGTAGGTTTTTAACCCGATAAAACGGTCAACATCAAATATTCGTTAGCATACATGCCTTTTACATTAACAGGGTAGATGTCTCTTTTTAAGTATTCAGAAATACTTGTGATAAGAGATACCGATATGTGATAGTATAGTGATATAAGTATATGATGATAAGGTATTTGTATAGCTAAGAGAACATAAGAACCTAACGAGGTCTGCGACAGTATGGAATCCTCAATGACAGCAAAAAATATACATATTCCTAAATGTGAATGGATTAATTCCTCTTGGTCTTTCCAAACTCAGAAGCATTTTCACCCAAACTCTTCACCCATCCAGCGACAAACAACGTAGGTATGCCGCGACGCTATGTGCGATTGTGGGGCGTTTCCGTTTGCGTAACTACGTCAGAGGTCGGCAAACTTTTAAGAAAACAAAAGAGTCTGCTACATCAAAAATCTGTAAATATCCCCAAATTCTAAGAACCTATAATATATAAACCCCTGACAAACTTTATGAACACAAACCACTAATGAAGAAGATGATAAGATGTATTCAGTATTATATTGGTCTGAGCCACAATGAGCAAAGGGCACGTAACAATTTTAGGCGTCTTAAAATAACTACTTGATAGAATAATGTAAAAAAGAAGGTTTTAAGTAATCAATTTTCTGTACGGAAATTGCGATCGATATTCGCATTGTTGCGGACACGTCATGCGTTTTAGAAAAGTGACGTAACCCCACAATGTATTCTTTGATTTCGACTAAGTGTTAGTGGTGGTAAAATTCACTAACTTCAAGTTTTTTTGCTTATACTCCCGCTAAACATGCGTAAAATATCAGCCTTTATGCACCCTTCATGAGCAAGAATGATGAAAATAATACTATTGTTTTCAAAACTACACTTTTGGCGCTAAGTAGCGATATTAAGCGATTCCATAGCGACACTAATGGTTCAGGAAACCACAAGTAAAGCCACGTCACACGGCACCAATTTATAACTTTTGTTTCTGTTTATTATTTGATACTAAATCACAAATATTAGATTTTTAAATATGTTTTAGTATATATTCATAATGCATTTATTTGATATTACTTCGGTTTCATTTTTAGCGAGTGTCTTACAAAACGAAAATAACCATAGACAACAATAATGCGACATGTAAGTACGCTTTTTCAAGCTTCATGAAAACAACGGACTATGAAGTGTGTATGGAAGTGCGTTAGACTGATTGCGCCGCAAATTACTTTCTAGGTAAGGTTTGTACGATTATATTTTTATCAAATATTTAATAAGTTTTCGGGAAACTGTTTTCATCTGTACCCGAAATACTGACATACACTTTTCAGAAGTAGTTTGTTGTATGACATACAGGGTGTGTGCTCCTTATTTTCTAATTTTACTGCAAAACAGTTTTTGCATGATATCTAAGCGTAATGTTAAGTTCGGTTTGTGTATTTTTTAGCAATATTGCTTTCGATAGTATATAAAAACACTTATATGACGTATCATTATAGTATTGGTAGTGAAAAGAGGTTATAAGATTTTGTTCTTTAAAATTCTTCTTTTATGTATTTCAGTGTGGCACGAGGTGAGGAATGAATGTGAATAAATCAGCCTGATTTGGTTATTAATAAGAGAAACGAAGACAAAACATTTTTTTTTTTCAAGATCACAATGACAACTTTAGAGCAACAAGCTTCCAAACTTTTGGATTTTAACCAAAAGTTAGACATTACTTTACTGGACAATATTGTGGGATGCCTCTACTCGACCGTAGGAGAGCAGCAACGCATCGCGCAGGACATTCTGACCACACTTAAAGAACACCCTGATGCCTGGACTCGGGTTGATACAATTCTAGAGTTCTCACAGAATCAGGAAACAAAATACTATGCTTTACAAATATTAGAACAAGTGATACAGACAAGATGGAAAGTTCTCCCGAGAAATCAATGTGAAGGTATAAAAAAATACATTGTGGGTCTCATCATAAAGAATTCATCTGATCCAGTCACTATGGAAAGCAACAAAGTATTTTTGAAGAAGCTTAATTTGATTCTGATTCAAGTTTTGAAAAGAGAATGGCCTCACAACTGGGAAACATTCATTAGTGATATTGTGGGTGCCTCGAAGACCAACGAAAGCCTTTGCCAAAATAACATGGTGATCCTCAAGCTCCTCAGTGAGGAAGTTTTTGTGTTCAGTACCGGCCAGCTCACTCAGACTAAAACAAAACATCTAAAAGATACCATGTGTTCTGAATTTAGCCAAATATTCCAGCTCTGTCAATTTGTACTTGAGAATTCACAAAATGCCCCACTTGTGGAAGCTACGCTTCACACTCTATTAAGATTTTTGAATTGGATCCCGTTAGGCTATATTTTTGAGATGAAACTCATAAGTACACTAATATTTAAGTTCCTCAGTGTGCCGCTGTTCAGAAATGTGACTCTGAGTTGCTTAACTGAGATCGCAGGTGTGACTGTTAGCAATTACGAAGATCAGTTTGTTGCCCTGTTAGTGCAGACAATGGACCAGCTGGAGGTGATGCTGCCACTCACCACTAACATCCGTGATGCATATGCTGCTGGACGTGACCAAGAACAAGTGTTCATCCAAAATCTTGCACTGTTTCTTTGCACCTACTTGAAGGAGCATTGTCAACTTATTGAAAGACGAGGATTGACAAATACATTGATGAATGCGTTGCGCTATCTTGTGTTAATTTCAGAAGTGGAAGAAGTAGAAATTTTCAAGATTTGTCTGGAGTTTTGGAATTCTTTAGCTGCTGATTTGTACAAAATTGCTCCCTGTTCCCAATCATCAAATCTAGTTCTGGGCAAAAGTATGGGCAGGAAAGCTCTCTATGCTGATGTACTGAGCAGCGTGCGCTACATCATGATCTCGAGGATGGCCAAGCCTGAGGAGGTCCTAGTTGTTGAGAATGAAAATGGTGAAGTAGTGAGGGAATTTATGAAGGATACAGATTCTATTAATTTGTATAAAAACATGAGGGAAACACTAGTGTACCTTACTCATTTGGACTACCAAGATACAGAACGGATTATGACAGAGAAATTGCAAGCTCAAGTGCATGGCTCTGAGTGGTCTTGGAAGAACCTGAATACATTGTGCTGGGCCATCGGCTCCACATCTGGGGCAATGATGGAAGAGGACGAAAAGCGCTTTTTGGTAGTGGTAATTAAAGAATTATTGGGTTTGTGCGAACAAAAAAAGGGCAAAGACAATAAGGCTATAATTGCTAGCAACATCATGTATGTTGTGGGACAATACCCGCGATTCCTTAGGGCTCACTGGAAGTTCCTGAAAACCGTTGTAAATAAACTTTTTGAATTCATGCATGAAACTCACGACGGCGTACAGGATATGGCTTGTGATACGTTTATTAAAATCGCTTTGAAATGTCGTCGCCACTTCGTTACCACACAGGTTGGCGAAGCATGCCCATTTATCGAGGAGATTTTGAGCACAATAAGTTCCATTATCTGTGACTTGCAAACTCTTCAAGTTCACACATTCTATGAGGCTGTTGGATACATGATTAGCGCACAAGTGGACCAAGTTGCCCAGGAGCAGTTGATTGAGAAGTACATGTGTCTGCCCAACCAAGTGTGGGATGATATAATTTCCCAGGCATCCCATAATGTGGACATTTTGAAAGACCCTGAGGCTGTCAAACAGTTGGTGAGCATCCTTAAAACGAACGTGCGCGCTTGTCGGGCGCTCGGGCATCCATATGTCGTGCAGCTGGGCCGAATATACCTCGACATGTTGAACGTCTACAAAGTAATGTCAGAAAATATAAGTCAAGCGATCGCCCTGAATGGGGTCGCCGTCACCAAGCAGCCTCTTATTAAAAACATGAGAATTATCAAAAAGGAAACACTGAAGCTCATCTCCGGCTGGGTTTCACGCTCCACGGACAATAGCATGGTACTGGAGAACTTCATTCCGCCCCTCCTTGACGCCGTTCTATTGGACTACCAGAGAACCGCAGTTCCCGACGCGAGAGAACCCGAAGTATTATCGTGCATGGCAGCCATAGTGTACAAGCTGGGAGGTCATATCACATCAGAGGTTCCGAAGATATTTGACGCAGTTTTCGAATGCACCTTGGAGATGATAAACAAGGATTTCGAGGAGTACCCGGACCATCGGACAGAGTTCTTTTTGCTGCTACAGGCTGTGAACACTAACTGTTTCAAGGCATTCCTAAGTATACCGCCGGCACAGTTTAAGCTCGTGTTGGATTCTATAATTTGGGCATTCAAGCACACGATGCGGAACGTGGCCGACACGGGGCTGCAGATCCTGCACCGCCTGCTGCAGAACGTGGAGCAGCACCCGCAGGCGGCGCAGAGCTTCTACCAGACGTACCTGTGCGACATCCTGGAGCACGTGTTCAGCGTGGTGACGGACACGTCGCACGGCGCGGGGCTCACCATGCACGCCACCATCCTGGCCTACGTGTTCTCGCTCGTGGAGGCGGGCCGCGTCACCGTGCCGCTCGGCCCCACGCCCGACAACGTGCTCTACATACAGGTCAGCGCCCGCCCGCTGCGGCTTGCCACTTCACTCACTCGCCATTCATAAATAAATAACTATTATACGATATTATTACACAAATTGACTAAGTCCCACAGTAACCTCAATAAGGCTTGTTTTGTGGGTACTTATACAATGAATAATGATATATATAATATATAAATATTTATAAAATACTTAAATACATAGAAAACACCTATGACTCGGGAACATGTGCTCAACACAGGAATGAATGCCCTTACCAGGATTTGAACCTGGGACCATTGGCGTCATAGGCAAGGTCACTACCCTAGTCCTTAAATGCCCTAACTTATTTCACAGTGTTGTAGTCTAAAAACGCGTTCAAGATGGATATCATCTAGATCGGATTGTTCACAGCTACAGACCGGCTAGCATGATTTGCGTTCTCGCGCGCGACTTCGTAGTATGGTATCGCATTGGTTTTTAATTTCTTTCCTAACTATGGTTATAGACAATAGTTACTAAATCACGTACTTAAAACACAACCAATAGGTAGGTATAGGTATAACCTGGTAAATGAAGTATGTATCATCCGGGTATTCAATTGTGTTTCCTGTTTCATCTCAAATTGATGATCCTGCATCAACTGCATGTTCCTGTTTGACCCAATCGTAGACTCGTAGAGAATAACTTTTGCATTTTTATATTGTGAGAAAATGTTTAAAAATATTATACCGAGTATGTAGGTATAATTTGAAAGAGCGAAAACACTGCATATACATTATGGCTTATTAGTTTTCGTTTTTAAAAATTTCCTGTATAATTTAATTATTTTCAAATTTAATTTAACTTCAGTTATCCTACCTTTACTACCCACAAATATATTCTAGGGAAAATAACAATACAATGTTTACCCATGTATGAATAATGTGATATTATTTGTTTTCAGGACTATGTGGCGAACCTCTTGAAAACTGCATTTTCCCACTTGACGGACAATCAAATAAAGATCACTGTGCAAGGGCTCTTCAACCTGGACCAGGATATTCCAGCCTTCAAGGACCACTTGAGAGACTTCTTAGTTCAGATAAGAGTGAGTTTCTTTCAATGTCATCAATATATATTACAAGTTTTCCGAGCAAAGCTTTGCTCGGAAAACATATAAAAACTCAAAAATGCGCGTTTCCCCAGAGATAAGACCTAGTTTGATCGATTTTTCGCCCCCGAAAACCCCTATATAACAAATGTCATCGAAATCATTAGAGCCGTTTCCGGGATCCCCGGGATATATAAATATATGTACAAGAATTGCTCATATAACGGTATAAGATAAATATATGTATCATATTGTCACTCTACTATAAAAAAAAATCGTATCTCACACTGCCACTGAAAGTTAAAACGCAGTAACTCTGTATGCATCCCATATAGTGCGTGTCCTCCACGATGACGCGCAGACTTGTCAAATCTATCCTTTAATAACATGACAATACGAGTCAAGGCACGCGTCTTCGTGAATGACACAATCTATACATAGTTACCACGTTTTTCTTTTGATTTACAATAAGATACGAGTTTTTATCAAAGTAATGACAATATTATATTTATCACACAGAGAAGGGAATAACGAAATTGTGCTAAAGTTGGTTTACGTCGAATCTTGTAATATCGAACGCTTAAACCATAAGCTTTTAGTTCCTTAACCATACATTTCGCACATAGTCAATATCTGTTAATTTTGCTAGTGATAACTGCTGGGATTTGTTCCCAGTAATTACAGATCAAAAAAATCTAGCTATTTCGAGTGGTAACAAGTTTCGTGGTAAGGTAACATAAGGGAAAAACCCTCTCACCTCCTTTTGAAGAAGACAAGAGATTTACGAGCTCACAATAAATACTTAAAGTAGCAATTCCCTACTTTTAACTTCGACTTTTACGACTTTATAGTTCGTGTCATCCACGATGACGGACAGATTTGCCAAATTTAATGACTCTATAGCCAGTGTGTCCAATAATCGAAGGCGAACACAGCCAATAGGAAACCAGCGCGATTCTAAAGTGGTCGGTGGAAACTATCTACTGAGAGGGACAGAGAAATGTATGTTACATTTCTCCCCGTCCCCGTCGCTCTTAGATACAAGACAGCAGAAAATTTCTGGCGATAGGATACTTCTAATAATCCTTTGACCGCCAAGACGTAAACTGATGTGCGCGGCTACAACCCAATATCAACCTTGGTGCATTCCGATAAGGTTCACGATGACGCGCCGCGCACGATAGACGTAGGGTTCAAAGGGATAACCTCTTAAGAGGGGCTTCCGAAAAATTGTAGCTTTTATTTTTAATTTTTAAAGTTTTAATGAAGGGCTAATGCAAAAAAAATTATCGAGGGCAGACTCTAAGAAAAACTGTATAAGGTTTAAGTTGGCTTGATAGAAAAAAAACACGAAAGCATCATTTATTTTGAATTGTATATCGTTACCCTGCATAGCATACCATAGAAGTATTATTTTAGTATAAAATAGCTAGTGATATAGCCGAGGGATTTGACTTGCCAAATTTAAAACAGAAGTCAGAGATATTGAGGAAAAAGGTCAAAACCCCCGCATTCGTGAAATCTTCGCGCGGCGCGCCTGATGTTATATTCCTTTCCATTACACTCGCTCGAAAAAGATCTTATTTCATGATGGTGTATTAAAGGACAAAGGCCTATATTGTTCCCGCGCTAGTTATAGATTTTGAATAAATAGCTATATCTCCGTAGGGAGTTATAACTTTTTTTATTTTATTCTGTCACTAATTCATACGAACCATGTAGGTTTAATTTTAAAATACTGACGTTTCTGATTGAATATTTCTCATCACACTTGCTCGAAAAAGGTTTTATTTCATGTAGGTGTGCTGAAAGACAAAGGCCTATTTTGTTCCCTCGAAAGTTATGAATTGTGAAAAAAAGCTATAATTCCCTAGGGAGTTATAGTTTTTTTTAATTATGTCGCTTATTCATACAAACCAAGTAAATAAATGAGTTTTACTTTTAAAATACTGACGTTTATAATTTAATATTTTTGTTTATGTTTAAAATTATTTAATTTGATTAATTTAACAGCCGTTTAAAACATTTTTACATAATTTCCAATCGTGGCTGAATGCCGAATAGGTCTGTGCCTTCGATGCCTCACCTGCCAAGAAATTACAAAATGGCGGAGGAATGTTTGATATGTCACCGTATTTAAGAATTATTTCACTGAAAATTTAGTTTTTTTTTTCGCAAGTGTGATGAAAAACATTGTGTGTAACTCCGGGGGTGAGAATATTGCCAACTCGGGTCTTTAATTATCACCCTCGCGTCCAATATTTCACTTACCCCCCTCGTTGCACAATGTACTATCTGTGTTTACTCGCCCTCTTAACGTTTGTGTACCGGGCCACTGCAGGAGTACACGGGCGAGGACGACAGCGACCTGTACCTGGAGGAGCGGCTGTTCGCGCTGCGCCAGGCGCAGGAGGAGAAGCGGCGCGTGCAGCTGTCCGTGCCCGGCATGCTCAACCCGCACGAGCTGCCCGAGGAGATGCAGGACTAGGCGGCGACCAGCGAATAGCGATGCCCGACTTTTTACACGGCCGTGTTTGAACAAAAATCGTTTCAAAAAAGTTTTTTTTTTTTTTCATTTTTAAAGTCCCGTAGAGTTGGACCAAGCTAATGTCATCATTAATGTCACATTTCTATGAAATATGGCGTTTGTAATGACAATTCCTTACTTTGTTCTGTTCAGTACAAAGTCAGCTTAAACGGACTCTATTTGGGTAATAAAATAACGTATCACAGACATATCTGAAAATCATAGATCAATACTTTGGCTCTGATTATTTTCTACGGTTACGCAAATTTGTCAAATATAACTGATAGATTAGAGAATGTAACTTTATTGATACAACAAAATACAAGTACCTATGTAAAACATAATAAAAACACTCTAATTAAAATGTTGCCCTAAGTTACAGATATATATTTACATATATTTGACAGATATCCTTGACCATAGACAACAATTTGCGCCAATAAACTTGAGCTTTGAATATCGGATATGTTTGCAAAGGGGTCATCCACATATTAGGTCACAGCAACAGTTGGAAGGGAAGTCATTTCAAATGTGACAGTACATGTTAAAGAGATAGGAAAAAGCGTGACATGGGTTTCCAAAACTCGAAATTTTGTGTGACGTTATTAATGGATGACGCCAAAGGTCTTTTGTTCGCACGGGATACTCGTCTACATGGCAGTGTTGGCCGATACGTTAATGCAATTAAAAATTAATGGCCATTAACCATTATAAATTGAACCATAAATTATAACCGTCCGTTACGGTTACGGTTCAATTTATAATGGATTATTGCAATTAACGTTCGGCCAACACTGCTACATGGCGTTTTATTAGAAAAGGGCAGATCGCTACTCGCTTTATCGTCGCTGATCAGACAGCTGCCCTAATATATTTTTGTAACTTTCAGATACTAAAATGACATCACGTTGCTTAATTGAGTCGCTTAGCTTCAAACTCAGGTAAATCCATCTGTCAGATTATGCGATTTTGGTATTATGAAAAGGTAATAAGGTAGGTAGATATTTGCTGAGAGGGTCGAATGGATTTATCTGAGTTTGAAGTTAAGCAACACAATTATTATCTTGAATTGAGTGACACAACGAATTAACTGCGGAACTTCTTGTTAACTGTCAAATTTACTAACTTATTCGTTTTAGAGGGATATTTGTAGGTGTAATTGGTGATAAAAAGTTATTTAGTTCTCAAACTAACTTAGGCGACCGTTGATAGATCTTATCTTGTTGCAGTAAGGTTAAGAATTGTGTGTTATAGTCGGTCAAACAAGTTTTCCAGTAGAAAAAGGCGCGAATTTCAAATTTTCTATGGGACAATAACCCTTCGCGTCGGCATTTTTTAAATTTGCCGCAATTTTTCTAGTGCCGGAAATGGCTTGACAGACTATAACTATGTCAACAATCTGTACATTTTTATATCTTATTTTTTAATGTCACAGTACTAGCTAAGTTTGCCGCCTTATCTAACTGTCATTTTAGTATCTGGAAACTGAGACGAGAAACTTCTTTGACCGAGGAATCGAATATTCACGATTACTCTTAAGAGTCTCTTAAGGCTGCCCATTAGGATAAACTCCTTACGCCGAAGACTAGTAACAGTTCACTAAAATACGCTATAACCACTCGACACTTTGACGAATGACAACGCAACGGCTAAGTCAATGTGACGCCATTTGACCTGTTGGGACGCCATTTTAGAATCTATAAATAATTTTATTTACCCATTTTGACTTGAACAATTGGGGTTGTACGCCAAATCGAAATTCAAACTAAATGTTTCAATCATACAGCCATGATCGAAAACGTTAACTATGATTTAATTGGATTGAATTGACTGTATGGGTTCAAGTCACTTTATGACTAATCTGGGAAATCCCTTGAAAATTCTATTCGAAACTGATATTGCTTTTAAACCAAATTCAAAATTACTTGTATATAAAGCCAGATCAGTGTGTTTACGTATTAGGGTAAGGGCGATGTGACGTAATATAATATAAATCAGGATTTTGTACAGCTTATGTAATAGTATTTTTATATTTTTGGACACGATGTTAAAAACCCGTTATTATAGCAAACTAACTCTGTGATTTTCTAAGGAATTGCTTTCAACAAAATTCGGAGAAGATAACTTTTTAATTCTGGTTCGACAGTGATGACCCGACGCCACGGAATTCAGTCAGAGCAGAATGTCTATGGTCACGGAAATCTATCAGACAGAACTTAAGGAGCTGACGGAAAGGATTCTATTAGATCAGCCAGAAACAAAGACATTTCATTCAGAATTTCGTCGCGCTTGTGGTCAGCAATTGATTTACTTGCGCTCTGTCTAATTAGAATTAACAACCCAAGGTAACCGCCTACGTTGCGAATATACTCATTATACTTCAACGTATTGGTTAAAAAGCCAAGAACTCGATTTTCTACCACTGGCTCAACGCCAATGATCAGGCATGCATACTATAACCAAGCTATACCACATTTATACAAAATCATGAATATGAAGATATTCATGGTTTTGTATGAATGTGGTATTTAGATTGGGCATTCTAAGTAATATGTACGACCTATCAGGACAACTAGTGTATTTGACACAGACCAAGGTTAATACACTTAGAAAGCATTGCCTTAGAAAAAAAAACAGAGAATACAGCTTGTACTTAGTGGTTCACGAGGTAGCGGGAGTCACGTGCATTGTAGTTGGCGAGCCTAGTTTACGCTTTTCAACTATTATTTGTAGCATTTAATACTTATTAAGGATCAGGTAATTTCAATAGAGTTATCCCCAATAACTACTATTATGTTACTTGCGCGTTTAGTGTTGTGTTTTGAGAGTTCTCAGCAGTTCATAATATAAGTGCACAGTAAAGCTGTCTCTCGCGAGATTTTTTGTTTTGTACGAGATCCGACTCGAGATGTTACTGAGTTAAAAATGATCAATAACAATATGTTATTTTGTCAAAATAACCTCTTAAGCTAAGCTGATAGGGGTGACTTCTTCGAGTCATGAGTATCACAACATGTGATAAGGATAGTAACAGCATGCCTTGGATGGAAAGTCACTTGTATAAGCCTAGCTACAATATTTCGAACGTAAATGAGAAACGATTTAATATGACCACAACTGAATAAGCTGCCAATTTCATGATCCAAGTTTGATTGAATTTTAAAGTACTTTGATGTTATATTTCTAAGTTTTAAAATTGTATAATAACGATAGAACTCTGCTCTGCAGCGAGGCAGCAAGACTAGCGGGTAAGATATCACATTTAAGTGGACTGTTATCATAGTTTTACGTGGATGCAAATCTTGTGCCTATAAAATATTACCTTATTCTGCCAGATTGTACAGAGACCGTATGGAACATGTAAGGTGATGAATGCTAGGAAGTTTGGATCACAAACCACTCCGATAAGGGCATATTTTGCCGGCACAAGTCGTAGGTGGGCCTTATTTAAGCAAGCATTAAATCATGCATCAATTTACATTGCTAGATGAGATAGAATATTTCTATGTTTTTAAGTAATCTTCAAATGTAATGAAATCTCTGTGATGGAACCAGTGTCGGATGTTCAACATGTGCGCTACTAAAGCTGAGTATTAATTCGTAGATTCTAGGTAAAACTTTATGAAGTGAATTGCTGTTAGTAACATTTTTTTATGTTTTGTTTAATGTTGTCTCAACTAATTTCATGATGGTTTGGGAATCTGAACACTCAGGGTAGTATCCAAACGCATTTTGGGCCCGATTAACTGTCAGTCTTTCATTTTGTGTTTGAAATAAACAAATAAATATTAAGTGATGTGTCTCTTTTAATTGAGTTTCCCTGATCTCAGACGTTACCTTTCCCACCCCATAGCCTAATACTTTGAGCAAGGAAATAGAGTCAGACCAAGCAATTTTAGTCAATAATCAAGTAAGTAAGTAAATATTCTTTATTGCACCAACAATTATACAAAACAACACCAACAATTATCAAGATTACCTATTTTGTGTGTAAAAACTTACATTGTTACGCTACGCTAGGGCTTGACAAAATGTATGACTAGTATCGATAACCATACAATAATTAGACTAGCATAGGGGAAATACAGTATGATTCTCTCAATGAGAAAAGATCTTGGCTAAACTATACATTCCAACTTATCCTAATATCACACTTATGGTCACGCTAATTAGAACGTCACCCTAATTTGTATTTTTAAATGTTGCTATGTATTTTTCATGTCATTATATGATGTGATGTTACTATAAATGTTGTGTTGACTTGTAAAAGAGCCCTTGAGGCCTACTTTCAGAATATTTATTTGAAAGACATTCAAGGCTCTAGTTTGACTTCGCATGTGGACACACTTTTTGGCCAGGGTACTCGCTCCGGCTTATTACTCTAGGTCCGTGATCTGCAGAGAAACCTATTTTAAGGGCAGTCTAGACGGGAACAATACTTTGCCAATCTGATTAAATTGTTTGATCAAATCGTGCGGTGCGGACGCAAACATCAATTCAACCCGCCGAATATTACCGATAAAATGGAGGTGCGGACTCATACGCATCGCACCAATTTCGCTCGTCGTTATACTACGCTTCCGGAATTCCGTCGCGTGTGTAGTGAACTTATGTGGTCATTTGACATTGGCCACTTAATACGCCTGTCATTCTTACCTGTGGCATCATTTTATATTGTCTCTGGTAAGTCAATATTCATTTCTCGATTTTATTTCTATTTTTATGTCATGGCAATGGATGGCGTAAAATCTGTCCTCCTTTCAATCATTGATCTGTGTTAAATTCTGTAATAACCTCATTTATTAATATTTACTACAACAAACGGCATTTTAAAGAGGAAAATATGGCAAACACAGATGAAACGACGAGCAACGATTCCGCAGAAGATAGATTGGTGCCTAGTGAGAGCAATGATGCTGGGTTATCACCTGATAACGTCGATGTAAGTTCTAATGCTATTTAACATACTTTTATTATATTTTTTACGGGTTAAAGCGATGAGCACACTAATGACGATGTCTTATAAGATTTGAAAAACTAAATACTATGCCAAGGTTCGAAGTTTTTATGATAGGTAATGGTCACGGTCAATCTTTTTTAATCTGGACTATAAAATATTTCAGATTAATGCTCAAATTGATGAACAACGTGCAAGAATGCAGCCAACCAAAATGGAATCGTTTTTTGCTATAACTAAATCCTTGATACTAAGGGCTTTGGTTGTGTATTTCATCACCTCAATGTTCCGCCAGCCGGCTGCTCCTAAACCAGAAGTGAATTCACCAACAGGGGCCCCAAGGCTTCCCTCCATCAACATGTTTTCTAATGGGACAGAATTAGACATGTTTTGTTACTTATCTGAAAATGAGTTTTTTGGAAACTTTGAAGATGCAAAGTTAATTTGGAAGCATGAGGGTATTACCTATGGAGATTGGTATGCAGGTCCAGACAAGGATGGAACCTACACATTTTCTACTACAATTGAACCTTCACATTCCTTAAGAAATAATGGCTCAATTTATCTTCATGTGTTCATAGTCCAAGCAGGAAAGTCACCTGACCCCAGGGACAAAGAAAACTATGCTGGGGACTTCATCACCTATGGCAAAAAGATGGTTAACAAGTACAAGAAGCTACGCTACATGAAAACACATAACTTACTGACTGGCCAGACTGAAAAGTCAGAGGAGGAACAAAAGAAAGCGGAGACTTTAAAAGAAGAAATAGTATCTCATTGGCATCCCAATTTGACTGTCAACTTGGTGACAGATCAGACCAATTGGATGCAAGGGAGTGTACCACCACCTCTAGACGAGTTCATATACTTTGTGCCTGATGGCAAGTTCTACAAGCCAGCTGTTTTCCTAAATGACTACTGGAATATGATGAGAGATTATGTGCCAATTAATTCATCTACAACTACTCTTGATTTGCAGCTAACTTACCAGCCATTGAGTTTGTTCAAATGGCAGTTGTACACAGCACAAGCTATGCGGGACAAGCTTAGTATGTTTTCAGCTCTTGGGGCCGAGGAGCAAGATGAGGAGCAGGACACTGTTAAGGAGCTGCTCCTGGACACCTCTCCATATCTGCTGGCACTCACCATATCAGTCTCTATACTGCACTCAATTTTTGAACTCTTGGCTTTCAAAAATGATATTCAGTTCTGGAACAACCGGCAATCACTTGAAGGCCTCTCTGTGAGATCAGTATTTTTCAATGTTTTCCAGTCAACTGTTGTACTATTATATGTTTTGGACAATGAGACTAATGTTATGGTTAGAATTTCATGTTTCATAGGTTTATTGATTGAAATATGGAAAATTAACAAAGTGATGGATGTAAAAATTAACAGAGAACACAGAATACTTGGTATACCAACATTGAATTTCACAGACAAGGGATCCTATGTGGAATCGAGCACTAGGGAGTATGATACTCTGGCATTCCGCTATCTCAGCTGGGCATGCTTCCCTCTGCTTATTGGTTATGGAGTTTATTCCCTACTTTACCAAGAACACAAGGGATGGTATTCTTTCGTTCTTAATATGATGTATGGATACCTCTTAACTTTCGGATTTATCATGATGACGCCGCAGTTGTTTATCAACTACAAACTCAAGTCAGTTGCACACCTGCCATGGCGAATGATGACATACAAGTTCTTGAATACATTTATTGATGATATATTTGCATTTGTGATAAAAATGCCAACAATGTATCGTATAGGCTGTTTCCGTGATGGTACGTATAAAATATCATTATTAAAAAATATTATATTTTCCCACATCATCATTTAAGATTATAATCTTGATTGTGATCTTTGTTTCAGATATTGTATTCTTTATATTCCTGTACCAACGTTGGATCTACAAGGTGGACCATAAGCGGGTGAATGAGTTTGGATTCTCTGGTGAGATGGAGCTGCAGCAAAGCCAGGAGAAGAATGGCACTCCTGCCATAACAGAAGGCGAGCCTGCTGACAAGAAGAATGACTAAGGCTTTTTGCCTGAAATATTTATAATATTGTTGTTATCAGTACATTTCTGTCCTTAATCTAATAATTGAAATTGGGCAAACATATTTATTATAATCTAGTTAATACGATATATCTTACATGATGCTGGTGTAAGCTAAGGAAAGTAAAGATTTGTACTAGGAATTCAGTTGAAAATTCTAGCATAATTCTTTACAGCTTGTGTTATGTACATGGGTATGTCCATGCCATTGCTGTTTTTATTTACATAATATGTATGAAGTGCGTCTTGTGGATGAGTGATCCTTATGTCTTGGTTTAATTAAATTTGCATATGAATTAAAGTATTATACAATGTCTTGTGATTAAATACCTACGTACAAACATTCTATTAAGGTTACCAAAGAACTTATCTTTGTTCTAGTTTTATTCAAATTCTGACAGTATTTTGTATATGTTCCAGAGGTTAGAATAGGAGGCCACAATTCTTGCAAGGGACATTAAGAAATACCCTTAATACTTAGTTATCTCAGGCTCTACGATGAAGAGCATAAGGACGATGTTTCAATACCTACCGCCTTGGATTGTTTACGCAAGAACGTGGCCCGCTTTTTTAAAGATTTTATCATATCATTCTTTACACTTTTTTCTGATCTTTAAAATATCGAAAATTGTTACAGATTTTTAGTTAGGATTGTTAAGGTTCATTGAATTTATTCTTTAATAATATAAAGTATTTTTAGCAGGGTAAAAGAACCAGCGACTTAATGAAAAGGATTTGATTTCACTTGAATGTGCGTCTCGTGATGTAACTATACTCTGTATCTTTAGGTATTTAAATAAAAGTAAACAAAATCTACCCTCAAATGGCTCCTTAAGCCAGTTGAGGGTAGATGAAAACATTACATGACGAGGATTAAGTCAGGCCGTTCAGTCACAGATCCGGGCGGTTTTGTATTTGGTTGGTTAACCAATACATGTTATGACTACCCGAAAATGTACAAATTGTTTGTTTACTCTTATTTAAATACCTAAAGATACAGAGTAACTATGCTGCATTTTGATAGTTTAATTAATTTTAATTAGTCTGCCTAGACTGTAATAGTTACTTGTTCAATAAGGAAACAAAGTTATTGTTTACCTTCGCGCTAATATTGAGAGCCGAGCAAGCAAAGATCCCAAAATTTAAAAATGATTTTAAAGATGAGCGTAGCGAGTGCCTTCAAATTCGAGTCTAGAATTCTTGCGAGGGTTTTGAGGCACGAGAGGTGAATACTTAAAAAAGCATCCTAGCTGGATAGTCAAAAATCCTAAAATTGCACTTGAGACGATAAAAACTTTGCTTACCAATTTAAAGAATAAAGAGCTTTCCAAGCGTGTGTGGTAAAAATTATTGGTAGTGGTACACATCTGTTCCAATTTCATAAATATTTTTGTGGTTTATTTTAGAATATCAAGATGTTTGATAATTTATACCTACTTTCGACAATTTTCATCACTACTTACGACGCACTTGGTCAAGTGCTTGCATATTCTCTACTTAGGGGAATCTTATTTCAAGTATCTACATTATTTCATTCTCTTATCGTTACTCAATTATTTCAGTATTTGTTGTTCGAATATTATCAATTTTGTTAAAACATTTTAAAGTATTATGGAAATAAATGGGTATAGTGTGCGGGAAGTAAGGCGATGCGATGGAGGATCGTACAGTCACAATCAGATATATCGGAGCGGCCGAGGTGCCTCTATTGTCAAGGCGCTAGAGTGCCTGCCGCTCTGATATATCTGATGGCGATCGTACAGCCGAGTGCCTACAGCGAATATCGATCGATCGTTCGTTCGTCCATTTTGTTTCTCTATCGCTCGAGTATTTAAGATCGATAGGTTAATAAACGTGCGATCGTTCAAAAATGTTAGCAGTAGAACCTCTGACTGCGACCCGCAGCGATCCATGCTCCTTACTTACCGACTGTTATACTGTAAAATGTGATTTGATCTATTATTGATAACCATTAGGACATCCTAGATACTAGCCGTTTAGTATCGTATTCACTGATTAGTTACCTACACGTTTTGTCATCGGTATAGGCCTTACTGCAAAATTTTAGTTCAGGCCGGGGCCGCGACCGCGACCTACGTATGTCGGAACCCTCCGTTATAAAGATGCTTTCATGGTAAAACTATATCTGAGAGACCTAGATTTGCTTGGAAATTGTATAAAAAACTGAAAAATGTGCGTTTTCCTAGAGATAAGACTTAGCTAGATCGGTTTTTCATCCTCAAAAAACCCCCCAACCCCATATAGCAAATTTCATATCGAAATCGTTAAGAGCCAACGAACGAACGACGAACGAAGAAATTATTATAGATATACAAGAATTGCTTGTTTAAAGGTATAAGATATGATAGGTAAGGTGTATTCGGGTAATTCTAACTACTTCAAAATCAAAATTTAATTTAGAATCCATTTTTGGTATTACCCAACATTCTGAAGAAGTTATTGGCGTATAGACATTTTTGTTGGGTTATTCCCACTAGTTACCACCAAGTTGTTACCAGTGGTAACTACTGGGATTTTTTTTTCCCACCTTTTACCACTTGTAACTACTGGGAAAAAATATTCCCACTACTTGATTAATTTATTGATTAAAGCGCTCTATATTTATACTGTTTTTATTAGTATTGAACCCTAACCAAATTTTGGTGGTAACTACTGGGAAATCAAATTCCCACCTTTTACCAGTGGTAACTACTGGGAAAAGAAATTCCCAGTAGTTACCATCATACCGAGTTGGTGGTAACTAGTGGGAATTTATTTTCCAGTAGTTAACAGTGGTAAAATGTGGGGAAAAAAAATCCAGTAGTTACCACTGGTAACAACTTGGTGGTAACTAGTGGGAATAACATTTTTGTTTTGGTGTAAGTTTAGGAAATATGCAATAAAATCATATAATTAAAAATACTTATTTATTCTTTTAATCAGAATTATTAATATAACTTTAAATTAAACAATTAACATATTATCTTTTGTAAGATATCTGATGTTGACATGACACATTTTTATAATTATTATCAATTATTCAAACATCAAAGATTCATCATTTTAATCAACATGTCACCAGTTTTATTTATAATCTTAGAGGAAACTGATAAGAATCATACAATCATTACTTAGACAGTTCTCACTCGCTTCGTTTATTTTTAGTGGTAATAGTGCCGCTTTATAATGAATTAAGCCAGGGATACACTAGGCGACGAATGTCCCGCGACACGTGTCGTCAGCGGCGTCGGCCTCTCGGACGAAGTGGCGCGACGTTGCGAGACTTCGATCGAGGTATCTGGCAACATTGAGCGAAATTTGTCTCCAATGTCGTCTGAAGTACAGATGTAGTGAAAAATCCTTTGCCATCGTATTTTCTCGGAAACGTTTGTATTTGTCATGCTACTTCAGTCATCCTCAGTACTTTTTGTACTGAGACTGTCTGAAATAGCATAATACGTTCGTGCGTTTCCGTGAAAATACGATGGTAAAGGATTATTCACTGCATCTATATCTTGACTCCATGACTATGAAATGAACTCACAACCAACATCGCTGGTGACACATGCCATTGAGCATTTTCTCATAGTGGATCTATGCCTTTATGAGGCGTACATGATGATAAGATTGATAAGTTATAATCACTTTTAACCACGTGGGCCGCGGAGTGGACGCGTGGCGAATTCAATTCTATACATTTTGATCGCAACCGGGCGGCGCGAACGGTAGATCGCGCTGCACGCGTCCAGTACGCGACCTTAAGGAATTCCTGTTACCACTAGTACAACTCAAATTTAGTTTATTAACTACGACATGAAAAAAAAGTACAAAAAAACAATATCCAACGGAGTGGGCCCAGAGAAAATCGCTGTTAAAATTATAATATCACAGTCATTATTCATATTCATTAAAGTTATACAGTACCATTATTCGTAACATCAAGCTTATTAAAACCACAATTTTAATGGTATTGTAGAGGTTAATATCGGTGGGCGGTCGGCGCGAGAAGATATAATAATAGTGATCAATTTAATAACAGTAGCCCTCGTTCTGCTAGATTGATTTAAGGGAAGTTTAACAGTTTGCAAACATAGACATAAGTAAGGGTGGTTAGATTATATCTATCAACATTTTTTTGAGTCTGTGTGGAAGGAGAAGAGTCGTGGAATATAAGGGAACTAATACATTCTATTGACTCTTCTCTTTTCGCGAAGACTCTACTACAAAACTTTAATTCTTTGAAGGCAACAAAAGGTCTTCAATGCAGACATCATAAATTAGTAGTAAAATAGTTGTTAAAATTTACAGCAAAATACAGTTCACATGTAGTTTCTTTTTTCTAGTTATTGTCCAAACATTTGCCTAGGTTATATTTCGGCTAACAATTTGTCAATGTGACTTAAGGTTCAGTTTCATTGGTCGATCGGCCCGCGTGTGGGGTTCAGGAGATTTCGAAAACGCATACCATTATGAGTTTCACTAGTTGTTTGTCGGCGATTCACCGCACGCTATCGACCAACGAAACTGAAACGAAGCATCCCGGATCACTGTCACAGGAGCGTAGACCAAAAGTCAAAACCGGCAGTTCAACCGTTGGAGGGTTCAGAGTTCCTGTCTTGGCATTAGAACAGAGCATTCTGAAACGCTTTAATGATTTTAATTATTACGAAATGATTTTAATTTTATGGCACAGTTTTGGTTTAAGTTGAATACTTTCTGATGTCGTTTTAAGACAAGGTTCATTTCCTCTCGTTACCACCAAATCGTTAC
The DNA here is from genome assembly GCF_033807575.1 of Cydia pomonella. Lineage (NCBI taxonomy): Eukaryota > Metazoa > Arthropoda > Insecta > Lepidoptera > Tortricidae > Cydia > Cydia pomonella. Next base: position 32,509,897 of record NC_084704.1, read on the forward strand.
CGGCGGTAAAAACAAATTCCAGCAATGACACTCCAGTGAATTTGTAGCTTCTCTGCGCTTCGCAGGTTCGAAATCACAGCTCGTTCGTAAACGTGAGCTTTAGAAACCACCTTTCCTAATACAGTTCACTCGTCGGCGTCTAATATGGCCGCACGGCAAGTAAAGCCCGCTGGCCAACGTGGAGCCGGTTGTTCCTACGTGGAGTGGTGTGGGCTACCGCTCGGGGCAGCCGGGCGCCCAGTGTCCGCGCGCGCGGCAGCGGAAGCAGCGGCCGTAGCCGCCGTAGTAGGCGCCGGGGAGCCCGGGGACGTGGCGGCGCCGGCGGCGGCCATGCGCACCAGCTGCCCGTTCGCCATCTGATTACATCGTAATATAAACCTCAATAATACCAAAGGTCCGGCCCCGGTCCCTTGAGACCGAAAGGCCTCTACGATTGAAATTATGGAACCTCATTAAATGTGATTTAAATTTTAGTGCTTTTCTTAACTTTGTCTCTGTAATTGACCACATTGCAACTAAGACCTAAATCTGTGCTAAAAAGTTCCGTTATTTTACCTCTATTATTAACCCTTTTCCAGGCATAGTACGATTTATCGACCACACACGCGCCATTAGAATTTCAAATTTAGCATTCCGATTTAAGGTTCAAATTAGATTACACTTTCAGGAAATGTTACTTGTCTTCAAATGAATCATCAAAGCTGGATTAATTGGAATATATTTGGATTTTTTGGGAAAACCTTGTGAACCTAGATTGATGCGGCCTGGAAAAGGGTTAAAACGAGTCTTACTTATTACTTCTGTAATTGAATGGAGCGAGCAGTAAATACATTTTTATTAACAATGATATCTTTATTTCAAAACTATTCAAATCTTTTATTGTTACCAGACTTCATTTTATTTATTAGGTATCTACAGTTTGACAGACTTAATTTTATTTGTTAGGTATCTGCAGCTTGAGGCTCTAAATGATAGTGCCGCCCGCTCGTGACAAACCAAGTAGTCAGTCAAAAATCAACAAAAAAGTCCGAATGATGGACCACTTGTACACTCGTGACGAAGATCGCGAATAATTGTCAACATAACAAGCTGAATCGCTGCTTTATTTTTAAATGCGTCTAAAATTCGACTTTTTCTCCGTTTTATTTAACTCCATTTTCGATTTCTGTATCGTGATTGATATTTATAGATTTGTTGCACGATTTGTTTCTGCAACTTGTTCGTTTTCGTTTTTTCTTTTGAATTGCTTTGAAAAACAAAATTAAAAATACTCGAGCCGCGGCAGTGAATATGTACAGCACCATTTTGGCTGTTCAAACTGATTGAAGGACGCCATCTTGCCGAGCAAATTGGCTCGGTTGAGGCAAACGTGCCGAGGCAAAAGTTACACCAGCACGCGGCCGTGCGAGGCCCGTCGTTTGCCGCGCAAGGAAACTTCCTCGCGAGGCTGCTCGCTCTATGTAGACCAGCCTATTAATATAACTAAATAAATCCACGTAAATTCATGAACATCAACGTAAGATTTGTACTGAACTATCAAAGTTTTGTACGTGTGGTAGTAAGTGTAATTAGAGAAAGCTTAAGGAGCCTCACCCTGACCACGTGGAACACCTGCGGGCGCTGGAAGTACTCCCGCAGCGCCTCCAGCGGCACCCGCGGCGGCGGCGCCCCCCGCGGCAGGCGCACCGCCCGCAGCACCGTCGGCGGCGGCGGCGACGGGATCCAAGTCAGATCCACTGTCGGAATCGGAGCTGGACGAGTAGTGGCCGCGGTAATCGCGGAAGAAGCGCCCGCCGCGACCGAAGAATACGTCGAGGGGGTGTTCGTAGTCGCTGCAGGTAGTAAAATAAAAATGAAATAAGTTTTTTGACAAAAAAAATCATTTTGATACGAGCTTAAGCGCCATCCCTACACTATATTATTTATAGCTTATACCGTGTCGGCGTCTAGTCGGCTCTATAGCTGCCGCAGCGACGCCATTTTCAATTAAATGAATGGCCTTAAATCGCTGAGGCGCCGCGTGCGTTTTCCTTGCCCGGGCGCGCCGCCTCGGCCGAGGCACGTATACACTGGCTGTTTTGTTCGCGAGGAAATTGCCTCGCGCGTATGCTCGCTCTGTTTGGACCTGCCTATTGGTCAACATTAATCGAGACTTTTCTAACGAACCTAAACATAGCTAGCTTGCATTGTTTTATCTGCCGGTCTTCATCATCAGATCAGATGCTACCACAATATTGCATTATCGCCCAACTTACATATATTGCATGTGAAGTTTCAACTCAAACGAGTAACAGCAAGTGGGTCTAATTTAGCTTGCTTTGATTACAGGCGACGAGGCAGACGGAATGAAATAAAAACTTGTCAAAATAGGTAGTAAGCTAATAAGACAAGGATCTGAGCTCACGAAATGTTCTAGACGGTTGACATTTCCAATCTTTTCACTATTTCATAACCTAAAACTGATAATGACGTGACGAGGGAAGGCTATATGATGAGGTGATTAAGCTACTATAGTAAAACACGTGACCAAGTTCAACACTGATTTATTATATCCAAATGTAGAGAGACACAGTAATTTACAAATATAAACGTAGATAATATACTACAGTAACCTGAACACCATCCAGGCATTGTTAAAAATACATTTCCATACATTTTACTAATTAATTACATAATTACTATACGATATTTTTTGCTCTATGTACAATTTTAGTAAACTAGAATATTAGAAATTGATAAACCCACAGATAAACTCATTGTTGAGTTGCTTACATGATTATAAGATTTACCATAAATTTTATTGAATTAATAAATAAATAATAAAAATAATCCAACAATACTTAAAATTTTCATTGAGAATTATATGCCTACCTATACACAGTTTTTACGAAACCTACGTGCGAAGTCTGTGGAGGGAGAAGTGGAGCTGATTGTCACAAACACACGTAACCTTACGCAATATCGCTCATTAATGCAGCGACAGCCGTTTGAACTAATAATTCATAAGATAGAACGTAGAAAAGCCCACAAAAGGAGGGCAGCACCAGTCGTGCACCTAGCGAATACTCAGTACTCACTCGGCGGGGCCCCAGTCGTACTCGTCGTCGTAGTTCTGGTAGTCGTCCTCCTCCGGCCACGACTCCTCCCCGTCGTCGCTCTCGCTGGCGGTTGAGGAGTCGTCATCTGAATTACCTCCGCTGAGAACAGAAAAGACGTTTATTCGAATGCCTGGGATAAGAATAAGACCCGTGCGCGTTGGAGGGTTATTGCCGCGAAAATCGGGAGTTCGTCAATTGCGGGCATCATCACTCAAATTACGTCAGTGAGAGTAAGAGAGAAGATCACTGCAATTTGCGAATTTCGGTTTTCGCGGTGGAGCCCTTGGTACCTTATAGCCTAAATCAAAAACTAAAACTTGACATTGACACTTCACGCCAATAAGTAGTTTGTTGTCCCCTACAATTTACGCAGTCTATACTATCCGCGTTGCAGGGTCTGTCAACTCTGTCATATTGTGGTCTAAATAATAAACTGAAGTAGCTATTTGTTTTACAAGGGGGCAAAGTTGTTGTTTAACCGCTTCTGCTATGTACCCGAGCAAGCGAAAGATTCCAGGTTCGAGAAGTGGAATCTTGAGGGTTGCGAGGGCTTCAAGGCACGAGGGTTAAGCAAACTTTGCCTCCGAGCGAAACACAAAAATTTTCACTGCACCAACGCGAGCAAAATACTAACTATGATATACAAAAAAAACAAATAAATAAAAAAGCATTCAATCTCATCATTTAAAAATTTTCATCCGATTACTTTGCCCCACATGTGGATAAAATGAAACTTTCTCGTTTGTTTTTAGCCTGGCCTGGGCCTCTACCAGTTGGTGTGGCAAAAATTAATATTTTCGTTTCCCATTAATGAACAGGGGGCTCCTATGCTGCCCCCTTCCCTACTTTATACTCAGTTCTTTTTCCCAAACTAATGGGGTAGGAGCCGATCCTATGAGGTTTGTTGCAGCAACACATAAAATCCCGCGGCTAAATTATCATAGCAATCAAAAAAATACCAGGGTCTAAATGCCTAGTAGCTCCACAAGTAAATATTATATTATGTATTGTTCCGTATAAGGTACACGCTCACATAACATTTTTAATATCGTTGAAAGTTTTAAACCCGATTATGGCAAAACCAAAATGAAATTAATGAATAGAATCAGGCGTTACTTTGCGGAAATCCATATTAATTAAAACAAATAATATTACTTTGCTAATCCGCGAAAAGATAACGTGCTAATCAATCAGTGCTAACCCGTTATACTTACTTGCGTATTTTTACATGCAATTAATATTCCCACCTTAAAAATAAATACGCAAATAAATGTAACAATCCACCACCGAAAGTACAAAATTCAACATGTGTTTCGTATCTCTACGTGGCATCTTCAGGAGATGTTAATGATCCGAAGTCCGACGACTGAATAAAATAAAATAATCTAGGTAGGTCTCTATGTAATGTATTAGTAGTACGTAGGTCTGAATGGTTGTGTCGTGTGTTCCAATGTAACGTCGAAACTACTGAGCCGATTTTGGTGTTGTGAGATTGAGGGGTTGAGCATAGATTTAACATAGGCTACCTTCTTAACTGACCTTCAAGGAAGACTAATATATGAAAACTCCCTAGTCGAATTATGTTTTCAAACGTGTTGCTTGTTAAAACTTTGACATGTACATTAAACGACACAATGGACGGACGGGTGCATGCAGCAAAGATTGTAAAGCATACCGAGTGGTCCCGGCGTAGGAAGTGGTCGCCTCCTTAGCCGCCAGCTCTGCGAACAATACAGCTTCATAAGATCCCGATGTACTAACTAACTATTCTCAAATCCTAGTGGACCACTTAGCAACCAAAAATTGGCACCGGCACTTTACGAAGCGACTGCCATTTGATCTTTGATCCTAAAGCTCGCAAATAAAACCTAGTGGCCTAGCGAGGTTTTCGGTTTGGTTGGTTTTTCTCACGATAATTTCCTTCCACGATCTCCGCCAGCAAAGCAACAAGCGCTTCCTAACAGTTTTTATATCGAATTCCCTAGGTTCGAAACGACTAGTGATTTGCATTATATGTACCTACTATGTTACTCTAAGAATAAAAAAAAACTAATCATATGGCTGTGGATTTTAAAATTCTAATCAAATAATAATATATTTTGTTAAAAATACTGTACATGTGACAAAATGTACTTATATTTCAAAAATAGTAGCTTTTCCTTGTAAAATACTGTACACATCGTGAATCATTCATTTGTTATTATCGTGGTCATCTTTTTTCGTAGAACCGCATAGTTATTAGCAAAACAGTCAAAACAAGGCGTTAGGAATATAAAATTACGAAATTATACTTGCAATGCTTCGGAGCTAACATAAATAATGAAAGGTGACTAACGCTACCATACCCTTGTTAGTAACACAAAGAATTGGGTTAAAAATAAAGAACCAAACAAAATATTTAACGCTGTAAATATGAAGCTGCATTGTTCACGAGACCTTTCCTTTGGATGTTCCAAGCGAAATCAATATTTTTTTAGTTTGGCAAAAACAATTGGTCAGTACAAAAAGGCGGCAAATTTTAAAAATGTAAGTGAGAATGCCGGTCGGTCTCCCATAGAAATTATGAATTTACTGACAAATTGGTATGCCAGACTATTAAATCAATTTATTTCCATATCAGTCGCTCGAATATCATTGATGAAGTTACACAATTTTTTTGGCGGCAAAGAAGTGTAGGCAAGCAAGTAGGAGCCGTCCGTCCTACTACTTATGGACACTTGCAATTAGAGGAGTTGCGCACGTGCCTGAACCTTTAAAAAACCTGTATACTCCTTTGATAATAAAACTCATACTGTAGTTACTCCATAAAAACTCCGCAGAAGGACGCCAACAGAATCACTATAGGAAATGTAAAGTCCGAGCACGAGTTCCGTGCATCCCCGAGCTGAATAAGCAAGTATGAGAAGGATGTGCAACAGTGCTCACGTGGTTGCAAGAGGGATTCCTATAATTTCTCAGAGGTGGGGCAAAAAGTGTACGTTCCAGGGGTTTATTCCGACTAGTTACCACCAAGTTGTTACCAGTGGTAACTACTGGGATTTTTTTTCCCACCTTTTACCACTGGTAACTACTGGGAAAAAACCCACTAATTACCACCAACACGGTTTGGTGGTAACTACTGGGAAAAAAAAAATCTAGTAGCCAATTTGGTGGTAACTAGTGGGTTTTTTCCCTAGTAGTTACCACTGGTAACAACTTGGTGGTAACTAGCGAGTTTTTTCTCCCCAGCAGTTACCACTGGTAACAACTTGGTGGTAACTAGTGGGAATAACCCGTTCCAGGTTGCGAGGACGCTCTGCGATAATGCTGTATGTAATGGTAGTACGTACCTGCTCTCGCGTTGAGGATCTCTTGCCGCTTTTGCTTCGTCTCCTCTGATGTTTGCATCATTCGCTCGATTAGCGAGTCCAGTACTATGCTCTTGCACTCAGATGTTATGACTGTCCTGTGGAAAAGATGACGTTATTGTATATGGACCATGCACCAATAGCTACAAATACTTCTAAAAGAGGCGTCAAACATCGAGCGAGGCGAGCTTACATCAGCGACAAGTAACTTATAAACACTGTTAAATTAATTGGATTTGCAGAAGTTAAGGTGATGTACCTATGTTGAGAGAGCAGAGTTTTTGAAAAATTGTAGCGCTGTTTTAGACCATCGTACGGTTGCTAAAGAATTAATTAGCAATCTTCAGGCCTTTCTCTAGTAACTTCATCGACTTGAATCCTGATGTTTTGACTTTCACTCCATAGAAAAAAAATCACGAACACAGGTCTAAAAACACTCTTTAAAAATTTGTAATAATTTTTGCAGAGGAAAGATATTAAAATTCCTTCGATTACATTAAAAATTGTTAAAACATTTAAAAAAAAACTAAAACATGACATGCACGATTCTGGGCACGCACAACCATCTCCCTCACGCTTATGATCAGTGAGAGTGAGAGAAGAACCTGATCCTACGGGGCTTTAAGCAGAAGTAAAAACAGCAAAGCGAAATCACTATTAACAATATAATTATTCCCCTAAACGTTTACAACAATGCGGAACTTTTATATTTTTTTATAACTGTAGAACAGAAACAAATACTTTGGAATAGGGAGTATTACTGCAATATTCTGCCGCCAGAGAGCAGCACTAGCATCTAACGTAAACCATAGACCAACTAGACTTATATATACTGTGCCTTAAACTGTTTTTTGAAAACTTTTCACAGACATTGATGCATCAAGGCGGTTTGTTCACAAAGGGCCTACCGGGAAACGCGAAAATCGATATTTAGTTATCTGCGTCTTTATAGCTCGAATATGCAAGTGTGATAGAGAGGTTAGATAACGAAATTTCGATTTTCTTGTTCCACGGTAGACCCTCAGATTGTGATGGATTGTGGTAGTGGCGCTTCCTACGCAGAGTTTCACGTAATATTCCCTAGTGTGATTAAATTCATTAAACCAAATTAACCTGCATATGAGACATTCTCGTATACTTTTCTTCATTCTCGTATATTTGTCAATGCAGTACTTGCAGAAGCTGTGCGAACAGCCCAGGGTCATGGCGTTGATGAAGAGCCCCTAGCTGATGCTGTACTGGACCCTAGTCTGAACATTATATACACACCTGCATATGGAACATTCCCTCTCCACTTCTTCTTCCACTTGCCGATGCAGTACTTGCAGATGCTGTGCGAGCAGCCCAGGGTTATGGCGTTGATGAAGAGCCCCTTGCTGATGCTGTATTGGACCCTGGAATGAACATTATATACACACCTGCATATGGGACATTCCCGTTTATTCTTCTTCCACTTGTCGATGCAGTACTTGCAGAAGCTGTGCGAGCAGCCCAGGGTTATGGCGTTGATGAAGAGCTCAGAACAGATGCTGCACTGCAGCTCTGTTTCTATGATGTCTTCGACGTCAGCAGTTTTGGAGCCCTCGCCCACGCAGGTCACTGTGAGGCTCTCGAGGAGGGACTTCTTTTCGGTTTCTACTGATTGTAGTTGGTGTCGCACCTGGGGAGGAAAGAAAAGTAATCAAGACGATCGCGACTCGAAGGACTGTGCCATATAAGGCTCCCGACAAGTTTGACAACTAGTTCTATATCCCTCCCACACTACTGTCCCGCTCTAATCTTTTCCAGCTGCGCCTGCAGGGAGCTGATGACCTCGCTAGACTGTTCCGCCTGCTGCTGGATCCGGTCGGCCGCTAGCGCGGATGGTTCTATCTCCCTCCCACACTACTGTCCCGCTCTAACCTTCTCCAGCTGCGCCTGCAGGGAGCTGATGACCTCACTGGACTGTTCCGCCTGCTGCTGGATCCGGCCGGCCGCTAGCGCGGATGGTTCTATCTCCCTCCCACACTACTGTCCCGCTCTAACCTTCTCCAGCTGCGCCTGCAGGGAGCTGATGACCTCACTGGACTGTTCCGCCTGCTGCTGGATCCGGCCGGCCGCTAGCGCGGATGGTTCTATCTCCCTCCCACACTACTGTCCCGCTCTAACCTTCTCCAGCTGCGCCTGCAGGGAGCTGATGACCTCACTGGACTGTTCCGCCTGCTGCTGGATCCGGCCGGCCGCTAGCGCGGATGGTTCTATCTCCCTCCCACACTACTGTCCCGCTCTAACCTTCTCCAGCTGCGCCTGCAGGGAGCTGATGACCTCACTGGACTGTTCCGCCTGCTGCTGGATCCGGCCGGCCGCTAGCGCGGATGGTTCTATCTCCCTCCCACACTACTGTCCCGCTCTAACCTTCTCCAGCTGCGCCTGCAGGGAGCTGATGACCTCACTGGACTGTTCCGCCTGCTGCTGGATCCGGCCGGCCGCTAGCGCGGATGGTTCTATCTCCCTCCCACACTACTGTCCCGCTCTAACCTTCTCCAGCTGCGCCTGCAGGGAGCTGATGACCTCGCTGGACTGTTCCGCCTGCTGCTGGATCCGGTCGGCCGCTAGCGCGGATGGTTCTATCTCCCTCCCACACTACTGTCCCGCTCTAACCTTCTCCAGCTGCGCCTGCAGGGAGCTGATGACCTCGCTGGACTGTTCCGCCTGCTGCTGGATCCGGTCGGCCGCTAGCGCTGATAGTTCTATCTCGCGTTTCTTTACGTGTTCCTGTTAACAATGTTTTCAACTTTGTTGTGATATAAATAAAATTGGAAATTGTGTGCAAGTAGATCAAGGTAAGATGACGATCTAAACTTATTAGCAAGAACAAAAAGGTTTGAAAGCGTCTCTGAAGTCTGACCACTATAAATTGCAGTTCAATAGAAAAGACAAATAATGGAAACAAATATGACCGACTTTTTTAGCATTCAATGTATAACCTAAAAGTTTTACGATGATTGTTCTCATTGAAATATTCATTATGAAAATATATTTGAACTAGTAATTGATATAAAACCGGGCAACTGCGAGTCGGGCTCGCCCACGAAGGTTTCCGTACCATTATTTATAAAAACGGCAAAGAAATATGTTTGTTGTATGGGAGCCCCCCTCAAATATTCATTTTATTCTGTTTTTAGTATTTGTTGTTATAGCGGCAACAGAAATACATCATCTGTGAAGATTTCAACTATCTAGCTATTACGGTTCATGAGATACAGCACGGTGACAGACGGACAGACGGACGGACGGACGGAAAGCGAAGTCTCAGTAATAGGGTCCCGTTTGACCCTTTGGGTACGGAACCCTAAAAAAGGGTTCAAATATATAAACTATTGATAAAATCATGGTTGTCCACAAAAAGTGCTCGCATGACGAAGAAATTGAGGTAAATTGGTTTGTTTACAGTATTTTTATTTTCTATTGAACTCCATTTTAAATAGGTTTGACCTTTTATGAAGAAAAGGACAGATGCCAGCCATATAACAACATGAGAGTGCCATTTTATCAATAGTATTATTACCTAAGGGAATCTATTGATTTATTAATAGGTGTTTCATTAGGTATAGGTATATTGAATACCAAACACATAAAATGATGATGGATGACATTACCTCTAAGGTTTGTATGGACTTGCCGGCATCTGCTTCCGCCAAAGCCAGTTTCTTTTCGATTTCAGCACGCTCCTCTATCTATAACAAAATTGTGTCGTCATATTAATATTTAGACAAGTAGATCCTCGATAATCCGGACGGATTTACGTCGAACAAGCGGATTTTCAGAATGCGAATTAATACATTTGGCACAATCATTGTCAGCGCGAGCTGCGGGCTACGAGCGTAGCCGATAACACGTGTTTTGTGCTTTGTGGCGAAAAGCGCCTACAGGGAACCCGCCATGCGGATTGCTGGTAGTGAATGTTCTAATGTCGCTCTGCTACATTTAAATTTCGTTTAAGTATAAAAAGTTACAGTACTGTAAAGACCTTAAATTTCTATGACATCTAATACGGTGTGAGGGCTTGCCCAGGTGGGAATCTTATATAATAGCTAGGTATCGAAGAAAAAAAACTCGTTTTGCTCGTCAGAAACCAGTTTTTAGCATGACAGTAAACTAATTGACACATCCATTTTATCTGACTTGTAATCAATATAAAATAAATAATAATTATTACAAATTTAATAAGAACCACAAAAGCAGCAATACAAAAACATGAACATTATTCCTGTCGAACAATATTGTATATCTGCATGTAGAGACATCCTTAAGACTGAGACGGTGTGAGAATTCGCTTCAGAGTTTCATTGCTGTATCTGATCGGTAGGCTGAATTGGATGTAATGTTACCTCAATAGTTCGCAATTTAAGTAAACTCGCATGTGATTCGCGCGCCGTCTAAGCCTTTATACAGCTTAGAGAAACAGTTTTCTAAATTTGGGATGCAACAAAGAAAGCGCCAACATGGAAAACAAAAGACGAGACTTACTAGTTGTTTTATCTTTGATTTCTCCTCATCGCTGAGTTTCTGGAGCTGCTCCTTCTGCTGGTTGAGGAGTTGTTCCGCTTCCCGCTTCTCATTTTCGTGTAACTCTATCTGTTTTGCGAGATTACTCTTTATACTTTTTAATTCTTCTTCTAACTCTTTTTCTCTGAGTAGTTTCTGTTCTTCTAATTCTTTTAGTTCCTGTATAAATAGATAAAGATTTTTTTTGAGATAAATACTATTAAATATTTTATTGTATGATTTGTGTAACTAACAAGCCCTGAATCTTACATGAAGAAAATGCATTTCGATTTTATTTTGTAAGAAAAAGTTTCTTTGAAAAACTGCAGTCTCTAAAAAGTTCAAAATAACTCAAGCATCAGCTTTATTACAAAAACATGAAAAACTAAGTCAAATCTTAAAGGAGGACTCAAGGACTTGAGTCTTAGCCAACACTAGTGATTGCATTATACTCTATTGTCAAATGGAAATAAAAATAAAAAAAACCTTTTCTTTAGCAAGCCTAAGTTGTTCCGTCTCCCTCCTCAGCGTCTCCTCCAACTCCTTCTTTTCCTTTAGCCGCACTTCTTCCTGCTCCCGTATCCTGGCTTCTAACTTATCCAGCATCTCTTGTTTGGAGGAACTCTCTCGGTTCAGCTCAGATAGGAACTCGTCCCTCTCTTTTAATAACTTCTCTTTGAGAGTATTATTTTCTTGAATGAGTTCTGACTCAGTTTCATTATGTTTGGATATTTGTTCCTGGAATTTGAATAAATGACACTTAAAATGCAACTATTCTAAAAGTACAAGATGTGAGTCTAGAGCCTGTAGTCTCTTGCTATGGGTGAACTCTTTTACATAACTGGCGAAAGTGTGCCAGGAATACAAGTGACACTCTTGTATTTTTTGAGTAGTTACATTTGCCCCAATAGTTGCTATTGTCCTGGCTGACCTTCTTCTTTCCATCCTGTTACCCCCTGCTGGGTGTAGGGCTGATACAATAAAAAAACCCTTGATACACTAGTGTGTGCACTGCACCACGCTTGGTAAAAATGTGTAGCCAGAATATTGAAACTCAGAAGACTGTCAATCTCAACCTTGTAACCCTTAATTAGGGAGTGATAGAAATGGAGGTACACAAGTTTTGATTTTCCAAGTAGCTTTTAAATTGAAAGGTCTGGCTGACTCTTATGTAGTCTAACTGCAGATCTGCATTGAAAGTTCCCAAAAAATTGGATAAAATCATGGAAAATTCAGAAAATTTATCAAGATACAAAGGAAACCTTCATTTTGACCCATACCAAAATAAATTTCTGGAAATTTTCCATGTGGAAATGTTTTAATTTATGATGTTGTTGTACCCGAAGTGTCAAAAACATTCACTTGGTTGCTTGACAAAGATGATTTTTCTTGGAAATGCTGTTTGCAGTGAATCCCTATAGTTTCAGACTTAATAAATGCTATGATTTAAAAAAAAAATTACCATTAAGGATGCTATTTTCCCTTCCATTTCAACTTTAACGGCCGCCAACTGCAGGTCCCTCTCCTCAATGAGCAGCGCCTTCTGCTGCTCCACCTCATCTTGCTGACCTTTCAACTTTTTTATCTGAGCTGCATAATCATCATGCAGTTGCTGCTCTTTTCTACTCAAATCTAACTGTAATTGCTCTTTTAATCTCTTACTAGTAGTCTGCATGTATTTCGCATTCTGGATTTTCTCCTCAATGTGCTGTATTTCACAAGTCTGTGACTCTTCAAATTTCTTTTTGACATTATCAATAAAATCATGATTCTCATCTGTCTCTAGTTTTCTTCTCTTACATGGTGTTGACTGTTCACTACTTGTACTTAGGAATTTGTACACAAATTCATTGGAAGATTCTAGCTTTATGACATCCTGATTGTTTAGTTTGCGCTTTTGGCCTTTGCCTAGTTTGTTTCCATTTACCTCAATGCCAAATGAACTGCAGTCTTCTAATATCCAGTTATCCTCTATTTTCTTAAATACACAATGATCTCTAGAGAGACAAACGAAGGGTATTACCACTGAGTTTTGAAGACCACGACCAAGTTTGAACTGAAAGTTTTAAAAGTTAGAATAAAATATAATGACCATATATGTGTTATTCTACAAGCTATTAACATCTTATCAATGATAACATTGATTGCAATATGAGTATTATTATATGTTTTCGTGTACTTACATCTTCAGAGGTAATTGCGATTCTTTGAAATTTTACAAATTCTGGCTTTAAAGGTTTTGAGGAACATAGTATCGGAAACTGATCTTCCATTTCAAAGATTTATAAAATAGTGTACAGTAAGTACATTTGCATCGATACACACATTTATTGAGTTATTTTGTGGTTATTTTAAAATAACAAATTATGAAAATCCAGTATAAAGCATTGATTCGAAAAACAAAGTCAAACAATGTGTCAAAATAGGGTTACCTGTAATTGAAATTTAAGCGTTCTACAGACGTTGCGATTTATCATTGCGACCAGTTAACAAAAAAGGACGAAATATTGTGAAATACACGTATTGTTATTCAATTTAAATTGGTGTCCAATGGGGACTATTTTTCGCACAATTTGATAAAAATTGAGAATCTGAATGTGTGGCGAGGGTATTAGAATTTTGCGCCTTTTTATAAAGACAAAGTTGGTGTTCTAGAAATATTGTACACGATACACGTTTGTCGACCGGTTTGGCCTAGTGGGTAGTGACCCTGCCTACGAAGCTGATGGTCCCGGGTTCAAATCCTGGTAAGGGCATTTATTCGTGTGATGAGCATGGATAATTGTTCTCGAGTCATGCGTGTTTTCTATGTATTTAAGTATTTATATATTATATATATCGTTGTCTAAGTACCCTCAACACAAGCCGTATTGAGCTTACTGTGGGACTTAGTCAATTTGTGCAATAATGTCCTATAATATTTATTATTTTATTTATTTATACACATAACATTGGGCCAAAGATTGGATTAAAAGACTCGCGTTGATAAATGGGCCTACGTAGGCCAATCTAAAAGCTTTTATAGACGGGCGTACCGGACCTTGGCCCGGTCAACATATATCTTTCTCGCTCTCACTTAGGATAACCCTGCGCTCTTACTTACTTCTTACTTCCGATGGCGCTACAACCCTTTGTGGGTCTTGGCCTCCTCTACTATTTTCCTCCAGTTGTCGCGATCCTTGGCAACCTTCCTCCAGTTGGTATACTTCCTCAACTTACTAAGATCTTCTTCCACACAGTCCGGCCACCTCTTCTTAGGCTTACCACTAGGCCTTTTCTGTTGTGGCGTCCGCCTAGTCATAATTTTTGGAGCTCTCATATCGGGCATCCTTTCCACGTGACCCGCCCATCTCAGCCGCTGGGATTTGCAAAGCCCTTCGCTGTACATTTTTTAAATTTGCCGCCTTTTTCGAGCTTCTTAAGCCTGATTTACATGCGTGCCAAGACTTACCAAGCGTTAGGGAGGCAGTTACATATAGCTGCGTCCCTGACGCTAGGTAAGTCTTCACCACACCGGCACCACAGAAAACTGTGGTTGTTGGCACGCATGTAAATCAAAATCAGACTTTACATCTTTCTGAATTTAAAATGTGCGGTAATCTGTAGGCACCGCTCCGAGTTTGCAGTCGCAGTCCGATGCGCCCCGTCCATGCCGCACTATGTGATACATGATGTTTCCTATCGTGTCGCACGTATTGCACTGCCTCTCTTGTCAGTTACGACGACCGGTCGAACTGTGGGGCTTAGTCAATTTGCCTAAGGATGTCCTACGATACGTTATATGTGGGTAGTTGTGATGCACAGTTAATTAGGACGAATTAATAAAGTAAGGTAAGATGTGTGAAGCGTTTATTATGGGAGGCAGCTATACTTTGGCTTACGGTTTCGAAATTATAGATCACTAGTTTCTCGACTTTTAGGTTTTCATCTTCAAGAACCAAGAGAGCAAAACCAACCTCTTTGTTACTTATACACGCTAGCCAAAAGCCTGGCCGCTGCGAGCGCTGCTGCCTTCGGAGCAGACTTCTTTTGTTATAAAAAAGTTAAATTTTTACTTCATTTGAAAATAACATGAAAATAATAAATACATTAGAAATAGGTAACGAACTATTCTTAAGTATTTACGAACCATTTGTGATCGCGTTTAGGTTAAAATTACGACATGAAATAAGTTTTAGTAAATACTATAAAAATTGTAATAAAATAATTTGTGCATTGCAAAGGGACTTTTCGAATTTGAGAAGTGAAACTATTCCTATTTCGCGTTATTAAGACTGTAACTTTTCAAATATTTATTAATTTGTGGAATACTTCCTGGGGGCCTACCGCGAAAACCGAAGTTCGTCAATTGCGGGCATTTTTCTCTGTCACTCTAATGACGTCTTAGAGAGAGTAAAAGGGAAATATCCCCGCAATTGGCGAATTTCGGTTTTCGCGGTAGGCCTCCTGTACTCACAATCTTCGACAGTGCGAACCCTGCGTGGGTAAGTATTAAACTAATCTTTAATTTTTCATGCTCTGAAAGTGGTTTAGTTATTTATCTATGAAACGGGCTGAAAGTGATCATTTCGGGACCTTAGGGAGTTTTACTTTCCAAGTCCTATTTTTTACGATAAACAATGAAAATTCGTTCCAAAATGGAATAAGTTGCAAGGTGTATTCAAGTAATTCCGGAAGGAACAACACAAAAAAAAAATGGCGGGTAGGTAATCACGAAAATGAATACGAGTGATTTTTAAATGATTACCGAGATTACCCGATTTCCTATAATTTTTATTCTGATACGTAACTCCTGATTCCATAAACAACGATCGTTTTATTTCACTTAATTGAAATGAAAGGTAGAGTCACTCCGTCTGAGCGCCAAAATGTCCCGTCAATAGGTGGCTCTCATGACTTTCATCTACCTTTCATCCCTTAGTTAACGATCTACTGATTATCTTCTAAGTTATAAGAAGTAGGTAGGTAGCATCCATGTAGCAACCTTTATTCTAAAAACGAAATTATAAGCAAAAAAAAACATAAAGTACATTTAAGACCATTTCCCAAGTCTGTTGATTAAACAAATAACACTTGAAGTGTTCCTTAACGACGTGATACCCAAGACATGTTTTGAAAAACGTCCTTAATGAGATTTTTCTTTAGAAACTCTTGGGGCGGCGGCAGGCGTTCGCTATGAAGAGGCGGGAATGGAAGCATATTTCTTGAGGGATAAAACGAATAGATAGAGGTCTTTAATATAAACGAAGCAGACTTTAGTACTCTCGAAAAATGCAAGCATGGCGGTTGGGTACACTGTGAATTTTTAAAGGGCAGACGGGTTGGCTGGATCGTGCCGTGGGACTTGCGATGAAATTTTCAGATCGACGTTTTTGGTGCCGGGCCTTTTAGGAATTGTGTGAGTGGATGGTATATGGCTTGATCTATCATCGGAGAGTGAATGTCTGAAATAACTAAGCATGAATAATTTCGTACAAACGATATTTCCTATATCTATTTCACGCGTATAATTATATTGCTGTCTCGTTCCTACAGTGGCATTGACCGCCGGCATCAACGGCGGGATAGTTATATAATTATGCGTGTCATGCGTGTGTACGTAATTCTTCACCTCAATTTAAAATCACTCATGATAACGTTGTTGTAGGTGGGACTCCCCTATGCTGCAGCAGTGGATAAAACTCCACACTGTAGCAAAATAAATATGTAGATTAAAATTTGTTTGTATTTCCACTAACACTATTTTATAAGGTAAATGTAAATATAACTGAAAACTCTAGATTTATTTCCGAAAAAAAAATATTTTATCATTTATTTATTTAATGCGCATGTTAAGTCTATAATTTATGTTTTATGTAGGTAGGTACCTAATGGTAATGATAAGGTACTTACGCCATTTTTCAAACACCATAAGGTTATCATGTCACCTTTAAAGCAAGAGGAATTTAACAAAAAAATTGTTATTTGAAATGTAAAACAATACAATTGAGAGTGGGTTTGCCGAAGTCTGGCAAGGACAACTTGTCAGTCAGTAAGAACTAGGAAAGTTATACCTACTCATCCCTTTCCTTTGGGTGCTAGTACTAGCGTAAGACAAAAACAGTATGATTCTCTCTCTGTCTATGTTTGAAATGATTTGAGACAGTCCTGGACCAATCCATAAATCATTCTCTTTTTCTAGCAAGTATTATGCAGTTCTAGAGCGCAAAGTTAAATTTTACCGTCGCCAAGGCAATACAATAAAATGAAGTTTTCTTCTCTGCATCAGACTGAATTCATATTGAAATGAGGTTGGTTAGTGAAAATAAAAGGATAAAAGTAAAAAGCAGTTTAAACTAGTCTTAAGTTTCTCCGCGTTGGGCACAGAGAATCAAATCCTACAGAAGTCTGACTAACCACAGTTCGATTACAACCTCGTAAGTCCCTGTATACTTGTACAAGTACAATTTTAATTCGAGTTTTGAACTCTGATAGAAATAAAAGAAAGTTCAAAATTCAAAAGCGGTAAAATTGCCCTGGGTCTAAAAAAATCATTAATGTTATCGATATTCGTCGTATTCGAGCATCATTTCATAAAAATGTAGATGCTAAGAACTAAAAAGATAGAAACTAGAATAAAATGTTTTAAAAAAGACATAAAATCTAGTAAAATATAATATTACTTATAATTAATGCAGTAATTTCAATAAATATACACCAGAAAATGCTGGCTTATTTACACCTTGGTAAAAATTTAAGGAGCTGCCATAAAACACGCGATTTTATAAATTACAGTCCTCTGCAGAGATAGTTATCCCCTCGGCAAACAAATTTCTATGCATGGAGGTCAGTTATCACTGTGGCTTACTGTACCTAAATAGGCGTAGAAAATCTTTATTGCGTGGTCCGATTCATAATATTGGCTAGTTCTTTTTATAGGAAGAAGAAGCTGTCTCGGAAAATAGAAATAGCTGTATATATACTTTGTTGTACTTATAAAAATAATTTAAAGAGCATAAGTTTACTCAGTTCATCCACTCACATAAACAAGCATTACGTTTTCTGTGTCTTAAGCCACCGCGCCGCTAGTCCTTTAATAAGAATGATAATACCTTTTATCTATTTGGACTAAGCCGACTCATTAACTCCAACTTCATGCCGGGATTTACAATTCCTGCCCTTTTGGGTTCTCTTTATATATATCCGTGTTTATTTAGTTACATCACAATGAAATATTATCTGATATAATCTAGCCATAATGTTTGGCTAGATTTTTACAATTTGTAACCAGAAATGGTTTCATTATTTCTGTCTCGTTATATAAATAGCTGTGCTTATGCGAATTCTAGCTTCTGATACTATCTTTATACAATAATTATTTTAAATCGGTTCAGCTCAGCGTGAAGCAGTAATAGACAAACAAACAAACAAAGTTACTTTATATTTGTGACTAGCGACCCGCCCGGTTTCGCACAGGTTACACAAAACAGTAACAAATTGTACACCTAAACCTTCCTCAAGAGTCACACTATTGATAGGTGAAAACTGCATGAAAAACCGCTCAGTAGTTTTTGAGTTTATCGCGAACACACAGACAGACGCGACGGAGGACTTTGTTTTATAAAGTGTAGTGATTTTGTCTAGGTAATTTATTCAGTTCATCTACTCACTGAGACATTACATTTTCTGTGTTAAGCCACCGCGCCGCTAGTCTAATAAGAATGATAATACCTTTTTCCTACTCCTCTACTGTTATCTGTCATTTATGCATTCATTAACACGAATATAAGAACATACATAAAAGATTTCAACAAAAGTCTATATTGTCTATTCTTCATAAAAGCTCTTGTGCTTTTATAAGCTATAATGTTACTGCGATTAATGGCTACCAACCTAACAAAACCAAAACGAATACAGTTTTAAACTAAGTGCATTGCTGCCAACGTACAAAATATTCATTTGGTTGCATAGTAAAAATAATTACTTCATAAGTCTGAAACACGCATGTGACACTCGTATTATAGCAACACCCATAGACTACGAAGACCGCTTAGCGTTGCTTGTTAGTCTCCGTAGGCTACGGTGGCCAAAATTGAGAAAAAACTGTCCAAAAAATTAATTTAGCAAGTAGCAAGTACCAGGGCCTCATGAGTTACGAGGAGGTGTCGCTGACCGGCCGGCCGCGGCCCGGGGCGGGCCGGGCGCGTAACAAGGTATGCTCGCGCGTCTTGGCTATATACTTTTGCTGTAATTTGTTTACCTAAATTAAGATTTATTTTTGTTGACTCGTAGGAAAAATATTGTATGCAACGTTGTATAAGTAGGTCAAAAAATTCTCGTGGCGTATTCCTTTACAATGTTCGCCTACGCCTTCGGCTCCGGCTCACATTGTAACTCACGCCACTCGCCTTTTTTGACCCTTCTTATACAACTGTTGCATAAAATACTATTATCTATTTGGACTAAGCCGAATCATTAACTTCAACTTCATGCCGGGATTTCAATTCCCACCCTTTTGAGCCCACTTCATAAATATCCGTTTAATAAGTATTTTGTTAAATCGCAATTTATGCGTTGTGTTTGCAGAAAATTTGAGCTGTTTTACGTTATCCGAAACTATAAGTGGTTCGCTTTTTTGAAGAAGAAAATAAGTAAATAATCTTGAGTTTTTGAGCTTGTCTTTTTATGGGAAATTACCTATTGAAAAACGCTTAAAAAAATAGTTTATTCCTATTTCTTATGAAAGCAAAATAATGTACATAATCGTACATACATGATTTATAATTGTTACACATTTGCTGTGACTTATTTTTCAAAAGTGTTTTTTAGTAGTAATTTTGATCATTGATGAAAAACTAATTTAATGTTTATTGAAATATGTGAAACAATTGACTAATTTAAGTTTATTCTTTATAAGCCTAAATAACAACCAAAGCCTTGTTTTATTGTAAAATGTAAGATAGGTTAGAAATTTGTTAAATTTTCCGGCCACAAAAAATCTAGTGCCCAAGGATTTGTAAAATTAATATTGATAAGTAATTACTAAAGATTTACTCATTTATACATTACAATATAAATATAGGCCTTACCACTTCCACTTTATTAAATTCAAGTTGAAACGGGTAAGATCTTCATGCCTTATCAAAACTAATTTTAAAAAGTCAAAAAATAAGTATTCGCGGGCAATTTAGCAAACGAGGCCCTTAAATAGTTAAAATAGAATAGTTATTAATTGAATTATGTTAGTATGCCTCACGATAAAAAACCCCGTTTTCACATTGTGTTTTTCTCGTAACGTCCAAAACATTTAGTGGCCCCTGTTTTCTTTTGAGCAGTATAGTATAAGTAGTATTATTGCCGCAAAAAATCTTGCACTAAATTCATTTCATCAAAGAGAATTAAGAATACCAAGAGTGCTCACTTCATACGACGGTTTTGTTACCAAAATACTATTATGTTCGTAGTCTACATCTAGCGTCAAGTAGCGGAACTCTCAGTACTGCTACTCGATAATAGATATCGCGGCAAACAAAAAGTCTAATGCTCAACGATTTTCCGCTAATATTATAACCAGAGTAAGCGTAGGAGGTGAAAATAGAGTTCCGGTTACTCTGGTTATAATATTAGCGGAAAATCGTTGAGCATTAGAGAGTGAGCACTCTTGGTCTTCTTAATTTTCTTTGATTTCATAATCTTCTGAACAAATATAAGTACTTAGTATCTGGACAATGTGAAACGACCTTTAAGCCAGAGGTTCTTTGTCAAAGGAAAATATATGTCTAAGTCTCAAGGCTAAGCAAAGTCTACAGTGTGGGCTGAGTAGTTTGACCTTCGTATAAAACGCTTGACAGCTGACCTGAGATGATAGAATTAGGATTGAAGTAGGTAGTTGTAATATTTTGATGTTATTGTTAAAATTGTTCGTAGGTTTCTCTTTTCGTAATGCAAGGGCCGATTCTTATTTTACTCTTTAAGCTGCAAGATTAATTTAAGATATAAGTATGATACTTACATTAAATTTAAATTCATATCAGTATTATGTGCAATGATATTCCAATCATGCAACAAAAAAAAACTAATCAAGTTAATTCTAGTATTTCTTCGGCGTCGGCTCGGATTGGTCTCGGCCTCTTGAGGGCTTGGTTACTTTTTCTTTAGGTAGGATTTGACATCTACGAGTATATTATAATATTATATGTACTATGATATAAGTTCATACACGTTTTATAGTAAGCTTAACTCGTTCGCATCTTTTCTGTAGACATTGTAAAATTAAGGGAATCTAAAGCTAATTTTTACACTGCACTGAGACTAAATAAGGAAAACGGGGTATATTATGTACCAGACACCAGACTCGTTATCTTTTATTGAATTGTCCACAGAGCTGGCCTTTTTCTAAAATGTGTTTGATATACTACTATGCTTGATAAGTGATGAAAATGCAGTGTTATGCTTAGGCGTAATAAAAGAAGCTAGCAGTGTACCAGCTATTTGTTTTTTCTTGTATTTCTATTATACTTGCCGCAAAACTAACTGGCCACTGAGATCATAATGCTATCTCCTTTACCCTTGTTAAGACCAACCAAGAGTGAAAGAGATGGCATTATGACCTGACCGGCTAGATAGTTTTGCGGATAGTATAGTATCGACTTGCTTTTTGCATAGTTGTTATGTGCCTTCAGGACAGCTATATTGGTTCGTTGCTGACTTGTCTTCGTACTGTAAGCAATATCAATGAGTGTCGCGAAGGGCGACACGCAAAGGTACCCTACTGCGTCCCGAGTCCTTTCATCGTAACTTACCCTTCCGTGGATATACGTATCAATAGGTCTT